>NW_027423729.1:3600000-4200000 GCF_013202065.1 Cotesia typhae | reverse complement strand
TTAAAAAGAAAATATTAATAAAATTATCTTACTTTAATACAAAGTGGAAAGTAATAACTGAGAAGAATGTTTTATTAATTAAAAAATAATTTTTACAGATGAAAGCTCTCTTTAAAAACAATTTGTTTTTACTGAAAATGTATTTGGTCTTTGCAGTGATTTCGTCAAACGTCGGTAGAGCTTTGCCCGCGAATATTATCCCCGCATTTGTCTTCATCATGTTCAGCTTGGAGACCTGAAAAAATTTCATCTTTCTTTTAATAAAAATAGTAAAGAGAAAAATTTATATAAAACATCAATTCAGCGTGACATTTTAAAGCACTTTCAGTTGTGTATGATGACAGAATAAATCTCATTTGTTGGTGTGGTGATTCTCAGGCGCAAAGAATCAAAGATATACCAAACACAGGCTAGAGACTAGAGACTAAGTCCAAAGAGAGTTTTTCCTCTGAAAGTACATCGTTGAGAAGATTTAATGTTTTTGTAGCAGACGTACGAATCCAATGATTGCACTGCAAAAAATTAAATATCACAAAAAAAAGGATAAATTTAGGTATTTTTCATGCCAAGCATTAGCATTAACTTGCTGTCCTCGTTTACATTAAGTATATTATAGTCAGCTTTATTTCATTTCTATCTTGTTTATGATCGCAAATGTACTGAGATCGCTCAGTTAAGATAATAACAAATATACTATAACTGTATTTGCTACCGGCGGAACGACCATTATGTCGTTGATACATCCGGTTGTCAAATGCAGAGCAATGAAATTGCCTTATGTGCATGTCTCTATATATATGTGTGAGTAAATAACGTGTAGAGCCAGTGGTACACATGCCAAGGATCCATTGGAATTGGAAATCCGTGGAGCCAGCATTCCCCGTACAGTTCGCCAGAGAGATTCCAATGAGTAAATAAACTTTAAAAAAAAATTTAGGACATTGGCAAGTAAGCTTAAAGCTTGACTTTACTCTCACAACTACATATGTGTGGATTCTTGCTGATACTAAATGCTACACAGAGTACTGAACAGGCGGACGATAAATGTAGACCAGACATATATAATAACAGTTAAAGGGCGCGGTGAAGAAGAAAAATAACTCAGCTGAACTGAATGTCTCGTTACCTGTGGGAACAAATATTAAACAAGACAATTAGTTAAATAGAAACAATGTTATATATATATATATATATATATATATATATATATATATATATATATATATATATATATATATATATATATATGTATATATATATTTTAATAAAAATAATTAAGCAGAAACCTCTTGAGTAAACAAGGAAGGACAAGTGATTTAAGTGAATTGTACTTGTCGTATATGATGTAGGATAGTATAACGGGAGCTTTTGCCGTGCTGGTATATGTGCATGCAGATATTATGCTTGTATAGCTCGGCACAATGCTCTTTGTCAGAAGGTTGCGCCTCTGTTGGCGCTGTGTCACTCACCCACTCGTTTTATCCACTTTTACCCACACCACGAGTTGGTCCAAATGCGGGTGCGATATTCACCGCACATAAAAATATAAATATAAAGATATCCGTAGCATGTAACATGTAGAATGTTGCTGGAGGTGGATGGTATGCGCGAATACCTTTAAACACACACAGAGGATGAGTGGAAAAAATAATGTAGTTGAAAAAAAAAAGAGAGAGTGACATTGGTTGGCAGTGTCGCGGGCCCGTGGGGACAAATACGGGAAAAAAGAGATAAAAGAGAGTGGCTGGCTGGCTGGGGGGCGAACCGGGACGAGGAAAACCGCCCGCGGTACGCTCTCAACCGACAAGAGGGTGGAGGATGAGATGAGAAGAGATGATGAGGATGAGGATGGTGATGGCTGAGGGATGAAGAGCCGAGAGAGCGTGCTATAGAAATGAAAGTGCACCAGCTGACGAGTCGCCCTTATTCGCTTCGCCCCCAGTCACTCGATACACGTTAGACGGAAGCGTCGTCGTTGGCTTTCTCAACAATTTTATTTTTTACTTAAACGCTTGAACTTATTTTTACACCACCCTCTCGGTCCTGGCTTCAACCCTGAGCCCTACGGCCACAAGTCCTCACACGTGTAACACAAAGCTTCCCGTTAACTTCAAGTCTTACATCTTTCTGCTTTGCTTCTTTTCCTCGATACTTTTTCCCTTCCCCTTTCCCTTCTGTTGCCCTTCGGATCTTCGTATTAGTTCTTACCGTCAGTTTCCACCGAGTTATACTCATACTCGTACTTGAAGCTAACACAAACATCCTTGACGCTTGCTCTACTCCTTTACTTCAAGCTTAATCCCACCATCAACATCCAGCACCCAACATCAGCTTACTTGATACTTGGGTTCTACACTAGTTCACTACCAGTTGACCATAAGACTTAAATCCACACGTTCCCGTGGGCGTCGAGATGCACTTTATGATCCAAGAGCTCCAGATGTTATATTTGTGCTCGAAAACCTTCACGTTGTACTGCGACTGCTGTAAAAAATAAAAATAATATATTAGATAAAAGTTTGAAAAAAAAAAAAAAATAAATAAATAAATAAATTTTGTTTTGTCACCTACTCCATAAATTTTTCAAGTTTATTCGTATGCGCGACTCGTGGCTATTAAGACTCTCGCGTGATTGACCTCAGTATCCCGATCTATATCTCCAGTGATTTATTAATAAATGTGGATTTTTTTTACGTTAAATCGACGGAGTTTCGTTGGATTAACTTAATTAAAGTGAGATTGTAGAGCAAGTACCGAACAATTCTGTTCGGTCAGTGTAGTGCTACACGCACATGCAATTACAGAAGAAATCTAACAAAAGATTTACGATAATTAACCTTGGGGTAAACATTGGAAAAATAATAAAAGTTAAAATAAAAACTATATAGGGTGTTGTTTCAGAAATTCAGATGCTATTTTTATAAACGTATTTATAAATTCTTAAAGTTTTTTTTTATAAATAATTATCTATAAAAAAAAAAAAAAAAAGATAATTGGAGCAAAGTAGTTGGTAATATTCAGACTTACACCAATAAAAAAAAAAAAAAAAAAAGTAAATATTCTGTAAGAAGCAAAGTGAAAAACTTTGATGGCGATTTAATGTTAAACTTTAATGTCTCAACAGTTTACACTGACAACAATTAATTCGGATGAGGTGAGTTAATTGAATTAGTTTTATAATCGGATTGTGTATTTTACTGTTATTCACATGCAGACTCTTAAACAGTCTTTTTATCTCAGTATCGTTATTTTATTTTATTTTATTCATTGTCTTCTTTGTTTTAGTTATAAGACAAACAGAGGAGAGTTTTCTCAAGTTTTATCTCGTTACCAAGTTACTGCGAGGGTGGAATGTTTTTGCAGGGAGCTTGAGAATAAGTGAGTGAGCAAGAATAAGTAAGCTGAAGGATTGACGGGTCGAAGAATAGTTATACCCCCGTTTAGGGATGAAGAAAGAAATTTACCGGGTACGTGGTCGGACTTCTTCAGTGGTGATTGTCATCCAGAGAGTTATGGCATTGCGTGACGGGTATAGAAAGACAATCTCAATGACAATAGAGAAACGGGACAAGATATTACCCTCGTCGGGTTGTTTATAAAAATGTTGATTCTAACTTTGGCTCCTCGTAAGTCCTGATGATGATGATGACAAGCACGGAGAATTCAAAGCCAGCTATCACACGTCGGAGCAGTAGTATCTGCAAATTCAGCCGACGCACGTCTACTTTATCATCATCGAAACCCGATCCGGTTATTGTGAGTATGTTTAAATTATATCTTCATCTACATCTACTCCTACATCTATATCTTCCAGTCAAAGTTGTTTGACAGGAGATGTAGGTTGACTTGTAGAGTAGATTTAGTACCGCTGAGTTTGTTACGTAAATGGATCCTTGCTATTGTAATTTATACGAGTCATTTATTGACTTTATCTCTGAAATAATTATTAAGTTTATCTTTAGTCACTGTGCTGATGGTTAAGTATTTAAAGTTTCGGCATTAATTAAAAAGTCTTTTTACCTTTACTTTATTTTACCTTTTTATTCTCCAGGCTTTATATACAATACTTTTATGTTAATAATTTATTATCTCTGAAACGAGGAGAGATTTAAAGTTGAAAATTAAAATTCAAAGGAATTAATAAGATTTACCTTAGCATTTTAATGTTGGTGAAGTTATGTACTGTATATTTAATAATTATTTTTGTAACATTAAAGACTTGCAGATCCCAAGAAGTGTTCTTTATTTATTTATTTATTTATTTTTTTTTTTTAATCTCTTCAGAAGTAATTTTTTTTTATTTTGTTCTGATCGACGTTTAATTTATTTATACATCTAAAAACTATTACTTTCATTGTTATTTCTTATTAAATTTTATTTTATATAAAAACAAATTCAATGACGTTGGTTGGACGGAAAAATAGTATATTACACACTGAGGGAAGTAAAGTAAGAAATGTCTCAGATCACATGTAATTGTTGGCCGAGGCGAAGCCGAGGTCAACAAACATGTGATCTGAGGCTTTCTTATTTACTTCTCGAGGAGTGTATGCTATTTTTTTGCTCGACGAAGGCAGAAAGTGGCAATTTCGTTTAGCGCAGCGAGCCGAAATTTGACGCTTTCTGCCTGTCGAGCAAAAAAAAACTTAAATAAAGTTAAGGGTGTCCGGAGTTTAATTTTCCCCTGCGGTTGTGTGGCAAGGTAAACTTTCAATCAAGAAATCAATCATATAAACGAGCAGGATATGTAACTTTGCTGCCGCGATCTGAAGTTGAGTTTTTACAGACAAGAGTTTGAGGGCGAAGACAAAAAAAACCTCAGATGAAAAAATTACACTCACGCGAACTGAGTTTTGAAAACTTTTGCTGAAAAAAGACTGCTAATATCTATGATGTTTTTTATTCTTGTAATTAAGATATTAGTATGAGCATATTAATTAATGATAATTTAATACGAGTATCCAAGCTCGTTTTTTTTTTTATTTTTTTATAATGCAATCAATTTATTACACTGATGTTGACAAACATAGGAAATTTTTTTAGAATTTTATGGCGAGAAAATCATTATGAAAAAAAGTTTAAGAAAAAAATTCTGCATATGAAAATTAGTAAAATTTAAATCAGCTAACTGATAATTTTTAGAATTTTTTATTGAGATAAATTATTTAGAAGAAAATAAAAGAAAAAATTTGACATGAAGAAAATTTGAAAAATTTTTTTATTTTTCTAATTTTTATTGATTGAAAATTAGTAAAAAATTTTTGAAGCATTTTTTTTTTTATTAGAATTGATTTATTATAAAAATTAAAAAAATCGACAGTTGTCAGTTAACTTCAGTATCATTTCAATTTTATTATTTGTTTTTTATAGCGATTGACTTTTTTAGTTTAGCCTTAATATTTTATTAAAAAAGAGTGGCGAGAAAAAAAAAGATAAATTGAAAGAAAGTTGATGAAAAATAAAACAATTCTTCAGAGCGTTGGATATATATTTTTTCTGGATTTTATTATTTTTCTCTCTCAATATATTTTTATAAAATTTGAAATACGTCGTAATTGACCAATGGAAGTTAAGTCAAGTGTTAATAAAAGTACAGAAAAGTCAGTGGTGCAATCGAAAATTTCTAACATTGAAAAATTCAGTCTGGTAGTACTTTCCGGTCGTCGATGGTTCACACAATTTACTCAGTATGTGTGTCATGTGACAATGGGTCAGGGACAACTTGATGCACAGGATATATAGTTATAAATATGTGAATATGTTGTTTGGACGAGAGTTTGTGTTTGTACACAAATAATAGTATACAGACGTAAACGTGAATTTGGAATTCGATGTGAATGTGGAGAAGTACAGAAACATAGAGAGACTGGTAAATCTGAGCAAGTAGAAACGAAGTATAGCAATTGGCCAATGAACATGCCATGTACAAACCCTCTAGGTATGCTAGATTAATTCGTGTATTCTCATGTTCCCAACAAACACTGTTTCACGGACACGCCAATGTGCGTTGAAGAGCAACAACGTTGAATTTACGAATAATTTATCTGGTGCCGAGAGCTACTGCGTATCAACGCACGCAAGCACCTGGAAGCCTAGAATAATTTACAACTCGTTTGCGGGTCTGTGTGGCCACGTTTAACCCACTAATTATATAGCACTAATTATTCAGCTCCAACACACTAGCTTTGAAACTTTCCCGGAAACTTTTAATGTTATTTCATCTACAAATACTGATATAATAAAAGCTTTAATTTTTAGATTTTTATTTTTTAATTAGATCAGAACGCAGCTCAGTGTTGAGATAAAAGTTTTAGATCGTAAGAAAAGTGAATAAAGACACTTGAATTTAATTTACATGTGAAATGGAAAACGATAAACAACTGAAAAAGAATAGCCATAGTCGTTTGAGACCCCGAGGCTCAGAAAATTCATTTTACCTTTTACCTTCTTCTATTTCTTATATTCCAAGAAATAAAACTTGTAAGGAATCGAATGTCTATCGTCTTTATCTCTTATGGCTGATATGATTCACTGAATTTTTATGTGCAGTACCGATGAGTTTACAAGGCAAAATTTGCGTATGAAAAGCTTCACATGCCCATAAATAAATCCTACCTACACACTTTGGCTGTATAAATATGTAGTATTTTTATATAAAGTACATGTGTGAATTTCATATCGTCCAGGATGATACTGCTTCTTTTTTACTCGAGTGATATCGATTCTATTTCAACTATCGATAGCTATACGGAACTGAAGGAGTTGCGTTTTTTCCCCCGAGGCCGAGCTACGATTGATAAGCGACGATTGATAGAAAATGAAAAAATATTTTATAAGAGCATAGTGAAGAAAGCAGACCTGACCTTTCTTTTTTATCTATATCATTTTTTTATGCCTTTATAGAGCACCCGTGTACCCTGACTGGATTCATCTCAAAATATTTTTCTTTCAATAGAACGAGCAAAAAATATTGATTTTTTTTTTAATTTTATTATCTTCTATTTTTCTTTATTTTATATTACTTATTTATTAATTTTTTTTTCTTCTTTTAAGTTTGTTTAAAATATTTTTTTGCTTGTGTGTTTTCATCTTAAAGATTTATGATTAATCAATATCCCCGATCGCCAATAACGTTCTTAACCCGTCAATATATTGAACACCAAACTCTGTGAAACTCAACAAGAGGATATAGGACTATTCACCAAGCTGAGACAGGTCTTGTTTTATATATACACAAAAAACAAGAGCTCGGTCATACTTTGAACAAGATCGAAACAGTGATAGATTGAGTCTTGAAAGCGAACTCGTTGACGCAGAAAATGAGTTAGTAAACTTTCACAACTAAAGTCCATTTTATACATTTACACTTCTTATAAAATAATAACGATAATAATAAGAATAATAATAACCATTATTGGGCTAAAAGCTTCTTGGTAATAAACCAACTTCTAACTATAAGATACTAAAAAGGAAATATCCGGATTCAGTGCACTCTTACCTCTTACCCGAAGGAAGGTTTTTACTATTTTCTTTTTTTTTTTTAATACCTTCGAATCTCTCTGGCGTAATTTCCGACGCGTCCGATATCACCAAGACCGAAGGTTCGCCGTAAGTCTAAGTGCTGGCTTAATGAGTGTAAATGTCGCATGACGTAAGCTCAGTTACTCAATTTTAAGCTCAAATTATAAAAAAATAAAATAATAGGATTTTATACTAGAAAAAAAAATTTCTAGAACGAATGCAATAGCAAATTTCATAATCGGCATAGAAAAATACGACTCAATTCTAAGACTATACATACGGTACTCAAATTGAAGCTTATTTAAAAAGCTTTCAGGTAAAATTTACAACAATTCAATAAGTCATCCCGTTCAAAAGTTATTTAAGAAAGAAAGTAAAAAAAAAAAAAAAGAATTTTTTACGATTTCAAAAATTTAAAAATGAAAGTTCTGTAATGAGGACCAATGCAATAGTTAGATTTCTATAAAATCTACCAATAATTCCTGCAAAGTTTGTTAATTTACCTTCCGCAATTTTGTTGTCGAAAATATAAAAGGTTGAGTGAATTCATACACACATATACTTGAAAGTAGCTCTTTTTCAACTTGACCGGAGCTAAAAAGAAAGTTTGTAAAAAAGTTTTATTTAATATTAGTTAAACAAAATAATAATTAAAAGTTTTTCAGATGACAAAATTCGATTAGCCAGGTGGGTCTAGTGTAGCAGTGCAAATCAGCAGTATATCAGGAACCCGCTACGGAAACACAGTTGGTTGACGTGGCTCGTTAGTGTCTACAGTCTACATTCTGCAGTGTGTTTTGTGTCTCCACTCCCTCAACCCTCAACTTTTATCCATCCATTGGTGATGCAACGATGCGCAATTACTCTGGATATTCTACTGAAAGTTTACGAGTTAATTGAATGCCGATGGGACTCTGATCTTCATTCTCTTCCCTTTCTATCTCGGTCCAGTCGATTCGATTAATTAATTACATAACGAAATGCTGTTTAAATAGTTATTTTCAAATGTCATTATGCAACCTGACCTTGTTCTATTTTATTTTTTAATAAAACAATACATTTTTATGGAGCCAATTTGCACAGCAGTTATGGAAAAATTAATTACTGAAATGTCTTCAAGAGATAAATCTTTTGAGACAATGATAATTATTAACGAGTCAACGACTGAATCAATTCAATTTCATATCCATTGTAAATACAAACTCTGAAGATTTAAATGTATATATATATATATATATATATATATATATATATATATATATATATATATATATATATATATATATATATATATATATATATATATATATATATATATATAATGGATCAAGATATATATTAGCAGTTGAAATTAAACAAAGAGAATAGAGCAAAGAGAAGTGGACTTACTCTCAGCCAGCCAAACAATGACACTCGAATGGTATCTCGAAAAATCGAGCAAGCAGCAATTTTCTCCAACAAAAAAGAGAAAATTTAAAATAAAAAAAAAAAATAAAATTCAAAGGATATATAAATAATAAAATAGCGAAAAACCTTTAGAGAGACGGTGCCGAGTACGAGAGAAAAAAACATTTATTCATTTCAAGTACGCAAGGATAGCTCTAGTCGCTCTCTTGGTTGGACAAATGAGTGCTGGCGAAAAATTCCAGATGAAATAAATCAGACTGTTGGCTAAATAAATGATTTAACCACATTCACACACAAATCCAGGCTTACCGTCGTCGCAACCTTGAGGCTTTTTGGAAAAAAAGTTTCCCGAATAGAAAGTATACCCGGCGTTATGCTACCTTTTTTTTTATATATATTATATTATTTTATCAATTCATATTTTTGTTTGCATGTTAAATTAGTTTTTTATAGAGCCAGCCATTCATAGTTGGTTGGTAATTTTATCGAGATAAAATAACGAGTGGCAGAGCGCCAATTTACGGACAAATTTAACCGTGGATAACAATGATTAATAATAATAATAACAATAAAATTAAAAAAAAAACGGAAGAAATATAAATGTAAAAGGTAAATAGTTGATTATGTTCCTGGAAAATACCAACGTTAATTTTTACAACAATGAAAATAATAACATTGCTCTGTAAATAATGTATATACATACATTTATACCTATATGTATGAATGTATAAATGTAGATAGAGGTAAAAAAATCAAAAGGCACATAATGGAAGTGAGAATAGGGTTGCAATCAAGTGTTTGTAGCTTAAGCAACAAAAACTCTTTTCTTTTCTTTTCATTCCACCTGGTTAAGTTTACCCCGAGTCGTAAAAGTGGCTTTTCTCGCCGTACTTGTTTTTTTCTTCATTTTAGATTTTTTTTTTCCTCGTATTCGTACTGCGTCTTTTTACGCTCCTTACACTACGTTCTGTTTACTTTTGTTGATACGTAAAATCTTACAAAATGAACAAGAATAAGAGCAAGAACGAGAGAAACAAAACGGAGAATAGACTAAAGTGTACAGTAGTAAGGCGTTGCACGCGTCAGACATGCGCGTTCAAAAAGCTCGACCCTATAACTATTACTATTCTTTCGCGCGGGCTTCTCGCGTTTAGTCGTACGAATTCCCGCGGCGTGGATAATCGTCCCGTTATTGAGTCAACAGTTAACACTTGCCGAATCGGTGATACTAACTTAGCTGGCTAACTAGTTAAATTAAATTAAACTAAAATTAATTCAATAACATATAAATCCTTCGACTATTAAACGATTTAATAAACTTGCTAACGGAATTAAGTTCAATAAGTGAGATAATAATTTATTTTAACAGAGTTATCTTTCAAAATAACTTCACTAGCTAACACCTGTCATGTCTAATTAAAAAGTTTATAAATCTAAGAACCGTTTCAACGAGTGTCTTAATTACTTCTCTGACGTGATGTTTGAGTGTCTGTGTAACGCTTGGATTTATTATTATTATTAAAAAAAAAAAAAAAAAAAAAGGAAAGTAAAAATAACAAAAGGAATAAAAAGAAAAGAAGAAATAAAAAAAAAGTATCTCCGACCTGTAAGTTCTCGGATGTCAATGGGAAGATATCAAGTGACATCATCACGTGTGGTATGAAAGTACCGTGTGATTTGTTGGATTTAACTTGGACAAATGAAGCGACCGGTATTAATTGCTGGAGTATTAACAGTCTATACTGAGAGCAGAACAAACATCGTCCCTGAAATCTCAGCCTCTGATTTAAACACACTCACAACACATTACTGTAATTGTGGCTGTAATCGTCATCAAGTTAAATCCGAATAGGCTTTTGATTGTTAATACATCTGAAAGGTAACAGCTATCCCATCAGCAGCAACTCGCTAGCCAATAATGGGATGACTGTTGGTCCTGAGGATGCGGAAAAGATATGCTGCTGATGTGGATTTTGTCCAATCTGTTACCCGCCAACGGAGTAGGGCACACATTCAGCATAGATAATGACGCAATCCCCGACACCATCCACCAGCAAATTACATGATGATAAATCAATCGCACTGGTAATTAATCCCGTTAAATTTGACAGTAATTTAGTAATTAATTATAGTTTTTCGGGCGTCTCTCTTCGGGCTCGGATATTTCTTCGGTATTTATGCGAGGGAAGGCTCGACAAAAAGCTGAAACCATATAATAGGAATTATTAATGTGCTGTGACAAAATCAGATGATTCAGAAAAAAATTTACTTCTTGTTAGAATTATGTTTTATTTTTATTAATTTAATTTTCGCGAATATTTCTTCTATAAGAGTTACTAAATTATGATTATCAATATTCAAAAATTTTAATAAATTTTCAAAAAAAAAAAAAATTATTCCTACTAGAAATCTTGCAGTCACCATGTGACTGTCGTAACTTGTGAAATATAAATAAATAAAATGTTGATTTATTAAATAATGAATTTTGTTAAATTGCAGTGTACTTTCTTAAATATTGACATTTTTGATGATTTAAGTTCATCCCGATGTTATACTCATCAAGAGCTTTCATTTAAGTACCCACATGCATTTTTATATATTTTTCATATGTACATATATATATAATATATATAAATATATAAAAAAATGATGTGGGTACTTAAATGAAAGGTCTTGATGAGTGTAATATCGAGATGAGCTTATATCTTTAAAAATGTTAATATTTAAGAAAGTACAGTGCAATTTAACATAATTGAGAAACGACCTTGTATCTTGTGAACTTACGAATTAGTTTCTAATGTTTAAAAAAATTTTTGAAAATTTAAAAACAGAATAATTTTTGATCTGAGTTAGTTGATTTTGTGATACTAAATTATGATAAAATTCCTGAGCTTCAGCAGAGCATAATTACTGAAATGTCATAATACAAAAATTGAAAATCGATTTAGTTATTCCGTTAATACGGATTGATAAAACATTGAATAATTGAAAAGAGATTTTTTATTGGGTAGCACAGCTGAGGCTTAACGAAAATTCAATTAACACGAATTTTCCTTGAATAGTTTGCCGCTGGAAGTAACGTTGTATAGCGCAGTGGAGCAGAGGATGTGTAAGAGTAGGTAGATACCACCCTTTACTCGGCAGTTAGACCCAGAGGCTATTAATCCTCCCAGATATATATCACCCAATTAGCATTCGATGAGCCTGAATGCATACAGATGTCCTTGCTCCTCAACAATTGAGTGTGCACTTGATGT
The DNA here is from genome assembly GCF_013202065.1 of Cotesia typhae. Classification (NCBI taxonomy): domain Eukaryota; kingdom Metazoa; phylum Arthropoda; class Insecta; order Hymenoptera; family Braconidae; genus Cotesia; species Cotesia typhae. The sequence continues at coordinate 4,187,815 of NW_027423729.1, read as the reverse complement.
GTTACAGCAAATACATGACATTAACTGCCAGGTGGCTCAGTTTCGAGATCTGCTGATTAACATCGGACAGCCTCGGGACGGTCCTGAGCTCCGAGAACGTGTTCGTAAGCTGCGACGGAACTGCGTCGAGTCCTGCAAATCTACTTCTCAGTTGGTTTTACCTCAGATGCGTAGGTGAGAATCTATTTTTGACAAAAAAAAAATTATATTTAATTTCACTTATTTATTTTTTTATTATTTAATTTAATTATATTTTAAATCACAGAAAATGAGACTATTCAATTCTTTTTTAAAATTTCTCCAAGTTATATGAATTTGCAAGTTGTAAGTCTTATTTTTTGTGATGTTTTATCACTATTTTTCATGTATAGCTTTTATTGTTCTTGAACATTAATATTACTCAATTTATTGAGGGAAAAGACTGGTGTTAGAGGGATATACCTAGTCATGGAGCTCAACAGAACCATTTTATTCATGAAGTTTTTTTTTAACGAAGCTATCCATCATATATATTTTACCTTTTTGCTCATGTAACGCAATAATATATTATTTGGAATAATTTATGTGAGGTTTCAATTAAAGCGGAAAAAAAATCGTGATTTTGCACTTATTTTATTCAACTTATGTACCGCTTTTTTTGTTGTGCAAAATTTATAATTAGTTTAGCTTTATAAGCAGTGAAGCAATATTAATGTTCAGCAGCACATAATTCTTAAAAAATGTTTACAAGATAAAAGAACGCGCATAATTTATATACAAATTTAATAGATTATACAATTGCGAGAAATAATCACAAAACAATAGCTAATGTAGAAATAGAATAAAAGTAACTTTAGAAATAGAATTTTTTTTTTTTTTTTTTACTTAAATTTATAGCCAAAGTTTTAATTGAAATAATATTTCAAATACTTCCCATTGTGCAATAGGTACTTCTATTATACCCAAAAGTTTATTTTGTATGATTTTTAAAATAAATCAGTTTTAGTTTTATAGCAGCATTGAATTTTGAACTTTCCTCATAAAAGATTACTTTTTTATCCCGTCAATATGCAAATTTCACTGGTTATATTGAAAGTAACAATGGAAACTCGTTTTCATATAACAAACAATTTGTTGACATTTATTAGTAGGATATTTACTTTTTTACCGCTTTCCCGTTTATCGCTGCAATTATTCACTATGCAAAAATAAATTCAATATTTATAGTTTTAGTTATTTTCTTTAGTTATTATAGCAGTATTTTAACGATTATTAAGTAGCAATAATGAAATGTTAGGGCAGTAGAACCGAGCAGGGCAAGACTATGAATGGTTGACTAAAAAGGTCATCTCAGCCGTTTGCTTTACCTAATGAAAATATGAATATTTAATGTTGTCATCAAATAGTTCCCTTGAAAGATTAACTTCGGTAAGGGTATATAGTAAGGAATTCAAGAAAAATAATAAAAAAAAAATAAATAAAGTAATACAAGCATGTATACTGCAGACTGTACCACACGAGAAGAAATAGAAAAAACGTGCGCCCTAGTATGCTAAGAAGCTAAATCTCAACTCTCATACTCAGTATCTTAATATCTTAAAGTATTTTACAAACTAAATCATTTCTGCAAGCCCTTCCGGCGCTACTTCTTCTGTTACCAGATTAAATATACCAAACGCCTTTACTTTTATTTTTTTCCTCCATTTTAAAGCTCATAAAAGTCGCTCCATATTTCATATTTCAATATGTTGCGTGTAGTGGCTCATCAAGATCTAACTGTTTTATTTTCGCCCCAATCGCATGTTTATGATTTTCTTTATTTTTTTTTTATTATTCCACATTTGTTTCACGATAACGTACATGATACTTTAAATGCAAGTCTTAGCTTGTATAAAAATATTTTATACCTAACGTAAATATTTTTCTTCATACTTACTTATACTTGTATTATATAAATATAACATATATAATATACATATTCATATGCATAATAATGTTACATATCTAAATACTTGACTATCGATTTAATCTGTATTATGTTCTTGGAATTTAGATGCAGATATCAGAATGTCAACTGCTATAATACACTATATATATTTACTTTATCTCGTACTTGAGAAAAAAAAATAATATTCCCTGTAAAATATATTTATATATTCGTATTACTAGTAAAATAAAATAAAATAAAATAAAATAACGAGGTACAGCGATTAAACTCACTGACTAGAGCGCATATTGTAGAATTTTCGATGCGAAATTCTAAATGTCAAATGTGTCACGAATATATTTTCGATCAGAAAGTATGGAAGTATTAAATTGAAAAAGAAAAATACCGTCTCTTATATATTAAAAAAAAAAAAAAAAATAAATAAATAATAATAATAATCATAACAATAAATAAAAATAAAAAATACCGAGCATTACTCATTGAAAGCTCTTATTATTTATGATATTCAAATGACTGGCATTTTTATGCATGTTTTTCACAATGTGTGCATGTTAATAAAAAATGTTTACCAGAAAACAATAATAATTAATTCGCCGAAAATAAGTTGAGAATATTATTGATATTGATAACCAGGAGGAGGATTCGAGATCTGAAAAAGGTAGATAGTTTAGTTGAGTTGAGTACATACGTGTCCTCATTTTCTTTCTTCGTTGTTCCATAGATATTAAAAATAAAACAAAGGTATAGAATTCATATCATAGAAAATGCTTGAAAGAAGTCAAAGAAAATAATATATAGATTATCCCAGTAAATTCTCTCGGGGTAACATGCACATCTCATTTTTTCTACTATCCATATCGGCTTTTTCAGTCGCCTTCAGTGACATAACAAAACTTATTACTTTGTCGGCTTCCAAATGATAATATACCCTTATTATTAAGACTTTATAACTTAAAACAAATACTTTTTATAGATCTGAAATAAAAATTATAAATTCTTTAGCTTTCTACGTAATTAAATTTTGTTTAAAAGTAGATTACAATTTATAAATAATTAATTATTTTTATATTTGTGTGTATAAATATAAATATATAAATAAATAATAAATATGGAATTATTATTTAATATGTTGATTCCATAGAGAGTATCATCGCAAAGCTCATGAGTCCAACAATGTGGGTATTGAATAGCCGACTGGTGCTTGTGATAACGTTACTCGGATGTATAATATGAACACGTTAAAGGATCATGACGTCTCACGCGATAGTATGGTGTAATTAATAATAATAATAAAACTCATAAAATTTAAAATTCAGTAGTGTGACGGTGGTGCGTGGATTTTATAATTTGATATTGGTGTTAATATAATTTTTCCTAAGCGTAAACCCCACTCTGGTGCCTGAAACAAGAGGAAAATATAGAGTTTGAGTCGAGTGAATAATTGCTGGGAGTAATTAATACGCTTTTCACGTGAAATAATGGGTTTAAATAAATATTATACGTTTAAATAAAGAAAGAAGAAATAAAATAAATTTTAAAAACATACTCACGCTGGCCGACAGTCTCTTAGAAATTATAAAAAGAAAAACTAAAAGAAATGAGTGTACATTATACTGAGTTAATACAAGTAGTACTTTTGAATCTGGGACAAGGTTCTTAACGAGTCCAGTAAGCTCTCACGTTTTTTCTAGCTAAAACATATGAAAAGAGAAGTTATAAAAAGGTATGAAGAAAAAAAATTACGGGCCTTAATTTACAAATACCATAGTGTGTTGTGTTGTAGTCCTATTGCTAGCTATACTGGATTATTTCCAGAGTTTAGCTCACGTGGAATGCCGCCTACGGGTGTTTGCTAAGGTCACAGGCTCTTGAACACGATGTCTGCTAATTTTTCCTCACGTAACTTCTATCTCATCTAATATAACCTTTTTATTTATTTTTCCACCTTAATTGGATGGATACCCAGTGCGATCGACCTCGGAATACCAGCAGACAGCCCAAATTTGGTTTTGCTCTTCTTTGTCGCTCAGCTTTTCCTCAGAGAGCTTTTCAAATGCAAGAATCTTGTACGGATTGTTCCAATGGATATGTCCGGTTATTACGGTACAGTTTTTATTATTATTATTGACATTTAAGTATGAAAATTAAATTAGCTAACATTTGAAAATTTTAATAATTTTTTTTTTAATCGAAAAATTATTGAAAGAAAAAATTTCGAATGTAGAAGTTTTGAAAAATTATACGTGTAATTTTTTTGAAAAATTTTTAAAACTGTGACAATCAACTTTTTTTTTTTTATATATTTTTCAAAAAAAAAATTTCGTTCAAAAAAATGAAAATTAAAATGGTAAACTCCACTTATAAATAATTACCGTATTTTTTTACTTATGATTTAATTAATGAAAAAAATCAAAAATTGTTGAAAGTCGGCTAAATTAGCAGTCACTTGACCATTTTAAAAATTTTTTTTGAACAAATAAATTTTTCCCGAAAAATTATCAAATATCTGTTAAATTAATTATTATAATTATCATTATTTATTATTTTTTTTTTTAATTTTAATTTTTATTATTTTAAGTGATTTTTTATTCTGTTTAATACCTTCCATTAAAAGATTTCCGTGTTTTTTTTAATAAAATTTATAATCGGATGAGCAAACCACAGTGATAACTAACATGAAAAATAAAAATTTATGTTTCAGCTAGTAAATCGGGACCATCGAACATTGGAAATGTGATTTCATCGATTTTACTATGCAAGCAGATTACTCCGAATTTCAATGAGGAGGAACTTTGTAGTATCCGCAAAGACTCCGCAGAAATAAGCGCTCTTGTTGCTGAGCTTCAGGAATTCATGCCGCAATCTGAAGCTGATGTAGGCAAGTTTCTTTTTACTTTTTAACGAGCATCTCACCCTATTATTTTCCCTTACAACAAACTAAGCTTCAACACTCCTACTCAATTATTCATTTATTAAATTAAAAATAAAATTCAAACTTTCATTACACACCTCTTTGAATTGTTCCAGAAAGAACAATTGCTTTACAAGATTGCTGTGCTGGCCTAGCTCGTAACAACGGGGCCCGTAAAGGCAACAGGTGGGACAACAGGACCGGAAATCCGAATTACTTCGGTGGTAGCTTCAACTTCCTCTGTTGTGCCTCGAGACCTAATTACGTTTAAACCTAAAAGCAAAATTACGGGAAAAATTATTGAATAATTATAATATAATTCGAAAAAAAACGGGCCTGTACATAAATAGATCTAGTAGTTGATTTAATTAATTATTTAAGTAAAGAAGAAAACTTTAGGCCCATTTTTAACCATACGTTACAAAAGTATGGTTTAAGTGATAATTATAATTATTAATTAAATAAGTATCTTTAAATTTAATATTACTATTATTATTAATTATTATTATAAATATATGTATATTATTGTGGAAATTGTTGATAATTTTTATTAGAAAATAATGTGAGACTGGACACGTTTTAGTCAGCGCCTGAAAAGCGACAGAGTTGTGATAGTCGTAACAGTAGTGATAGTAATAGAATATAGGTTTAGTGGTAGAGATAGCTGGTGGTTGTCGTAGACGATGGTACCGATGATAAAATATGGATGGGGAGAGAAAGGAATCCCATAAATCATGCATGAAGGCTTTTCTTCATCAAGCCAGATGAGAGCGTTCTGTTTCGCCCAACCGACGGTGAACATTCCCGACTATTCAAAAACCTCGAGATAGTCGCTTAGAATATTCCAGTAGTTTAGGAATAAAAAATCTGAAAGGAATAATGTTATATCACAAAAATGTGACAAAATATAATATAATGATATTCATGAATTCAACAATCAGCGGACGCTCGATAGAGGCATTATGTGTGCCAATTATAAATATATTCATATATATTATTTTATATTTATGAGAAAAGACAGTCAACATCCATTTCAGCATAATTATAATTAATTGTAATAATAGAACAAGATATATAAAGATATTTTTCTCATTAATAGTTGTAATAACAATTTAAATATTACTAAATTTATGTATCTATATTTTTAAATTTTTAAATTTATTTGTCTGTTCATTTTTTTTTTTTTTTTTTTTTTTTTTATATTAGATCAATTAATGATACTGAGAAACAGAAAATGATACTTGTTTCTAAGTATTAACTTGGGTCCAATGTTGACATTTATTTACTTGACAATTTATCAAGCAATTACCAAATTTATTATAGATGTGTCTGAGAAACTTATATATTTAAATATATATATATATATATATAATGAAAATTATAAATAAATATAACAAAAATTATTGCTGTTATAGAAATACAATTTAAAAAGCTGCGATAGGCGGCTTAATCTTCGATGCGGGTAATCGTAGAATAGAAAATAAAAAACTGGTTCTTGACATAACTTTATGAATTTAAAAATTTATTTAAAATATATTTGAAATGTGAATTGAAGTCAATATTATATTAGAGCATATCGATAATTCATATGATGTCGTTAATGGACCAATATTGTTTTAAGCTGTAAAAAAGGTGTTGTACAGTTTTATTTTGTTGAGTAAATTATAATTGATAAATCAAAAGTCATTCTCATGGCACAATAATCAAACTATTGACGGCGGAAAGAAGAAATCTGCCTAATATAAAGTTGCTTAGAATTTTAATTATTTAAAACTACAATTATAATCAAATTTTATTATTTAAACTATGTACTTAACTCATTATTAATAATCTTCAATTGTTTTAATTAATGTGTTAATGATTGTTATACTTTTAGGCAAAAAATCATACATGGCTGGATAAACTTTTATTTCATATAAAGAATAAATCTATCGAAAAAATTTCTTCTTTTTTATTTAACCTGTGTACATTTATTTTAGTAAAACTTTATTAAGTTATTAATTATGAAACTGAAGTTAGTCGACATCTGTCATTTTTTGACTTTTACAACGAATAAAGTACTACTAAAAAAAAATTTTTTTTTATTAAAAAATTGGCACAAAAAAATATTTTTAAAAAATGTGCAATTTTTAAAATTTTCTACATGTGAAATTTTTTGTTTTATTTTTTTAAAATAATTTTTCAATAAAAAAAAATTCTAAAAATTTTTAGATGTCATTTAATTTAATTTTCATTAATATCACACCATTAATTTTTTTATTGAGATAAATTTACTTTTTTATCAATGAAATAAAAATAATTTATAATTAACAAAATTTACACAATGTCTGGACTTGCAGTTCTGTGATTAATAAACCTCGTGAAAAATTCAGATAAAATATTCCAGTATGCAATATAAATCTCAATTATTATTTGCGTAATTTTGACAAATCACTCCAATTTATTCAAGAGTCACACTCTCAACAACGTCCGACAGAGAGCGCCAGCTTTCGTGATAATAATTCACTTGTGCCCAATACTCGAAAGTTGACAGCAGTCGCAGTGAATGAAAGCTAGTAATTAAAAAATTAAATATTTACATAACTGTTAATATTCATACGCACATTTACTAATTATGGGTAAGTATTTGCAAATTATAAATACTTTTTCTTAATTATTTCTTCTTTAATTTAATTAAAATATATTTAATTTACTCCAATATTTTCATTGCTACGTGTCATAACCTGAGTAACCGGCATTAATTTTTGTTATTATATATACTCTGTTATACATAAACATAATTTTTTTTTCAGTGGTAACAAGTGGAGTGTCATTTGTCCTGTCATCCATATTCACAGTAATTTTATTTTCTGGAATGCAAATGTACAAAAGCTGGCTGACTTCTTCCCAACTGCATACAATTTTCGGTGGTTATTTAGGATCCATGCTTTTTATTTTTATTTTAACAGCCGTAGGAAATCTAGAGTCTTCAATATTTGGAAAAAATTTCCAATTAAAATTATTTCCCGAAGGTAATTATTTTCATTAAAAATAGTGACACTGAAGTTAGCAGACGCATAAAAATTTTTGATTTTTTTTATTAATTAAATTACAATTAAAAAGATATTTATAAAAAATTGCACTTGAAATTGCAATTAAATGAAATTGCACTTAAAAAATTGCAATTGTTTACTTGAAATTTTTTCAACAAAAAATTTCTAAAAACTTTGAAATGTCGGCTAACTTCATTTTCATTAATAATAACAAAATAAATTATGTAAATTTAATTTAATTTTATTAATGAAATTTTAAAATTGTTACAGTATTTATATCATTATTATTTTCAATGACTGCGTCAGGTTTAGTTCATAGAGTATCTACCACCACGTGTTTCCTCTTCTCCATGGTAGCACTCTATTACATTAATAAGATATCTCAAGAAAATTACTCAGCTCCAGTTACAACAACAACGTTGCATACAAAAAAGAAAAAGTAATCAGTATAAGTAATACAAATGAAATAAAATTTAATCCTATCTTAAAATACTTTTCAATTAAAAATAAATTTTTTTCATACATTAACTCAGATATTACCTATTTCTTATTATTTATATTATCTAAAACCAACTACATCTACTCAATGGATTTAGTATTTGTTGTGTTTTTACTATTTTTTACAGCTTCGTCCTGGTCGCTGAAATATTCAAAGGCTTCATCATTGGTATGAGAACTAATTGTGTTCTTGGAACCAATTTCCCCATTTTGCGGTAAAAGTTGTTTGTAAATAGACATTGCTTGAGCGACTAAACCCGACACATTACCGACATTGCTCGGTAAAATCAAAGTGTTATTTGTTTTGGCTAAGTGACTGAAAGCATGAACGTATTGCTCAGCAATATTTAAGGCAGCGGCGTTCTTTCCATCCTCGTGGCCTAAAGCTTTAGCGACGATTTGAAGTGCTCGGGCACGAGCTTCAGCAACCGCCAATAACGCATTTGCTTCTCCACTGGCCTTATTTATTTGCTCCTGTTTTTCAGCTTCAGACGCTAATATTCTCGCCTGACGTTTACCTTCAGCGACGTTTATGTCCGCTGATCTTATTCCCTCGGATTCTAAAATTGCAGCACGTTTTTTACGTTCGGCTTCTACTTGCATCTGCATTGCCTCTTGGACTCTGGATGGCAATCGGATGTCACCTAAATTAAAAGATTAAAAACATTATTTTAAATTTTAAATAATTAATAAAGATAACATTTAATAAATTATACTAAAGTTAGCTGACGACTGTCAATTTTTTTTAATTTGATAACAAATGTCACAATAAATAATAGAATAAAACTTACGAATTTCATAACGTAAACAGGTAATACCCCAGTCTTCGCTGGCTTTGTTGATACTCTCGACAATACTGACATTAAGATCTTCTCTTTCCCTAAATACATTGTCTAGAGCGATTTTTCCCAACTCAGATCTCATTGTTGTTTGCGCCAATTGAATAATAGCAAATTCCGGATCTTCAACACCGTAAGAAGTCTTGTAAGGATCGTTTACACGCAAATACAAGACACCATCAATGTCCAAAGTGACATTGTCTCTGGTAATAGCACTTTGTTTGGGTACGTCGATTGCCATTTCTTTCAAGCTTTGAACATATTTTATGTTGTCAATAAAAGGAACTAAAAAATTCAAACCAGGCTCCAGCATTCTGTGAAATTTTCCCATGCGTTCCACGATCCAGGCCTACAAATTTAATTGTTTTGGTTGAGAATTGCAGATAATTTTTTAAAAATACTAACCTCTTGCTGAGGAACAAACATGATGATGGTGTTCAAAGGAGTTGATGACTTTTCACGTATCTGGACAGGACATACTGAAGCTAGAGCCGTGGATGATGTAATATCTGTATGTGTTACGGCATTCTATGGAAAATCAAAGAGATTTTGTTTTATTATTTCATTTATTATTAATAATACTGGAGTTCGCCGTCAGCTGTTAATTTAAAAATTTTTATAACAAATAAACTACAATAAAAAAATGCTTCTAAAAGTTTTTCACTTGTAATTTTTATTAATTTTCGCACGTGAAATTTTTTAATTAAAATTTTTTAGTAATAATTTAATTGCCATAAAATTTTAAAAATATTTTTTGTCTGTCAACTTCAGTTTCATTATTTTTAAGGTTATTTGTTTCTATTTTTATTAGTTCTATAAATTAGTTTAATATAATTAATATTTACCCTAAAAAGTCCAACGTTTCTTGATAAAAATCTCGATTTTCCAATCATAATGTCAAATAAAATTTTTGTTGAATGTAAAACAAAAATTCGAGACACCGGTGCACACGTTTTGAGCTAGCAGTTTAAAATTATTTCAACTGTCCCCTGTTTTGTCATATGAGTAGGAGTTTTCTCAATTAAGTCCCCACTTATACAATTTTCCTAATATTTTCTTCTTTCCTATTTTTTTTTTACCTGCCGATGAGTTATCCAGGAGAAAGAAAATTTAACTCTAGTTTTTCTATTTCATTCCTCCTTCAGTAAAGCTTAAGGTTTATTTTCATGAAAATAAAAATTTTTAATGCGCTACAGTTTTATTTAAACCACCAGAAGAGGTTAAGTGTAAAGTTGCTTATGAGAAACACGTGTAGGAGTTATATTTATTTACTTGTATCTTTTTTTTAAGTTTTTATTTATTAAAAACTGTCTAATAAATATTTTTTTTTATTGTTTATAAATAATTTACAATGAAGTTTAATAAAAAAAGGAAACATGTTATTGAGGTATGTTTAAAAAGTTTTTTATTTTAATTATTTTACTTATAAACCACTAATTTTTTTTTTGTAAACAATTTAAATAATAATTTTAATCAATCAAATATTTAAATAATAAATTTAATCCATTAAATAATTAATTAATAATTTAAATAACTTTATAAAATAAATTAATTGTTATTATTAATTTTAATTTGAAATGTAAATATTATTTATTTAATGACAGAGTAATTTATTAAATAATTAATATTGTTTTTTTAGGAGGTAAAAGAAGAAAAGGAAGAGGAAGATGTTGAGTTGGAATCAGATGATGCTGAAGAATTTGAAGTTGATGATGATGATGCTGAATTTGAATCAGATGGTGAAGAAGACGACGATGAGGACTGTGAAGGATTTAAAACCGTAATGAAAAGAAACCTTGAAACTGCAGAGAATGATCAGCCGGCGAAAAAAATGAAAAAAGACAATCCTTTCAAACAACCAACTGTTGAAGAATTGAATCAACTTAGAGAAACAGAAACCTTGTATCATTCACATTTATTCCGGCTTCAGATAGATGAAGTATTGGCTGAAGTCAGGCCAAAAGATAAGTACAAGAAACAATTTGATGGCTGGTTAAAAAAATTTAAGGACACTGTGTTGTCGATAAAAGAAACTGACGAAAAACAGGTAAAATTTTATTTACATAATTTTATATTGTACGACTCATGATGTGAAGCATCCATTTCCAAACTTTTTTTCTTAATATTATTACTCTAACAAAACTTTTTTTTTTTTTTTAGCTGAGTAACTTAAAGTCCTTGAAAAAACTCAAAGTAAAAATTATCGACGTCGAGGTTCCTAAAAATGAAAAAGGAACTTACAGGTTTTTAAAACCATCGAGCATTAGTGTCATCGGATCATACCCTCTTGGAACCACAATAGGACCAAACATTATGATAGACGTGATGATAGAGATGCCCTCAGCTTTGTTCCAAAAGCATGACTACGAAAACTACAGATATCTAAGAAAGCGCGCGATTTACTTGGCATACATTGCCAACAGTTTGAAGCCTGAGGTAGCAGAAAAGAAGACTTACTACGGCGAGAGCTGGATGCCCAAGTTAAAAATAGTTCCCGCTGGATCTTTGAGCAAGAGAATCACAGTTTGCCTGCATTTGATCGCCGAAGCAACGAGCTTCAAATTAAGCAGATTTTTACCTGAAAAAAATAACGTAAAACCTCAGTGGTACCTAGAAAATTCTCAGCTCACTGATCTTGTTCCCACTCCCCATTACAATTCAAACATTCTTCAGGATTTAACGATGACCCAAGCTCACGCTGAGAATGTTAAATTAATCACCGAGTATCCAAGTCTGAGAGACGGAATTATTTTGCTGAAGATTTGGCTGCGTCAAAGACAGCTGGAGCAGGCTTATGACGGATTCAATGGTCACATTTTGACCATGTACGTGTTATACTTGCTGTCCAAGAAACAAGTAAGTACTTACATGAGCAGTTACCAAGTTGTGAGGAACGTGTGGAACAATTTGGCAACGACCAACTGGACCGAGGAAGGAATTTCAATGTGTCGCGAACCTGAAGCCCAGGGAAGGGCAGCAGAGTACTTAAAATACTACGACTGCGTTTTTCTTGACAGCACTGGTTATCATAACTTAGTTGCCAATGTGTCGGCTAATAATTATCTCTGGATTCGCAGCGAAGCATCGCAGGCTATTAAATTCCTCAATGATGAGAAAGGTAACAGTTTCTCCAGCCTTTTCATGAAACGTCTGAATTTCTACTCCAACTTTGACCATATCATCTGTCTGCGTGACACCGAAGCGCTCGAACAGCTAGCAGACAAAGTTTCTGATGACCGCAAACTGGATTTGGGGGTAAACAAACGCGCCTACGTTGTCAAACTGCTTGTTGATGTACTGAAGAAAGGCTTGGAGCAGAGAGTCTCTTATATTTACATTCAACCGGAACAGTACAAAGAGTGGGAAGTAACGGAAGATAATTCATCAAGCATAGGAAAGCTTTTAATTGGATTGCAATTAAATCCAGAGTATTGTTTCAATGTTATTGACAAAGGACCGGTAGCTAATCTTCCCGAAGCCGAGGAGTTCAGAAAGTTCTGGGGAAACAAATCAGAACTACGTCGGTTTCAGGATGGCTCTATTTGCGAGGCTGTTGTTTGGGCAAAAAAGAGTCCCATGTCTATTAAAGAATTTAAGGGGAAAAAAAATATACCTTTGAAGGGAAAATTAAAGGAAAAATCCAGTGCATTGGCAGAAAAAAGAATTATTTGCCAACGAATAATTACTTTTTTAATGAAAACAAAATTTAATTTATCAAAAGATCAATTTTTGTACGTCGCCAACCAAATTGAAGAGTTTCTGGAATTAAAGAAGACCAAAATAACAAAATTCCAGTATGGAACCGGGGAAGAAGCGACGTTGGAAGTTATCAAAGTCTTCAGCGAGTTTGAAAAAGAATTGACATCGATGGCTGATCTACCACTGGTGATTACAGGTGTCCAAGGAAGCAGTCCAGTGTTTAGATACTCAGAAGTTTTCCCGCCCCTCGCAACTGTCTATAAGGCTGATGACATAAACACAGTTTTGGGAAAGCACTGCCTGTTGCTCAAAGAAGACACTCTGCAAGAGGTGCCAAAGTATGCGTCAGCTATCGAGGCAAGTGTCCAATTGTCGGCGAGTGGAAAGTGGCCAGACGAGTTGGAGGCCGTGAGAAAAACTAAAGCGGCGTTTCACATCCAGATTGCTCGGTGCTTGAGAAAACAATACAAACTTAAAGCCAAGGCCAATTTCAGTCACGTTGACGTTTTTAAAAAGGGATTTGTTTTCAGATTGAGAGTTGCTCATCAAAAAGAAATAGCTTGTATGAAGAAAATTGTCGGCGAAGACGGAATTATCAAGTACAGAGACAATGAAGAGTCTATAGCGCTTGAAAATAAATTGTTTCGGTTGCCAAAATTGACTGGAGCAATCTACGGTCTTCATTCTCAGCAGCCCTCTTTTGGTCCCACCTGTTGTTTAGCAAAGCGCTGGCTCTCAGCCCACCTTATTGACCATTTTCATATGCCTGAAGTGGTTGTAGAGTTGATAGTTGCTTTTGTTTATCTGTCACCTGAGCCGTATAAGCCGGTGCAAATGCCACAAGTCGGTTTTATTCGGTTCTTAGAATTTTTATCGAGTCATCCTTGGGATACAAACGCCATCATCGTAAATTTTAATGATGAAATGGACAAGGATCAAGTTTTAGCAGTCGAGAATTTATTCAGCACGGCGAGAGATACTTTGCCAGTTTTGTTTATTTCGACTCCGTACGACCGGGAAACTTCCACGTGGACCAAACACGCTCCTTCGAGACTGATTCTCAGTAGAATTAGTTCACTAGCCAAGGAAACTTTGAAACTTGTAGAGACTGAACTCTTGAAAAGTTCAGTGTTGGTATGGAAACCGATGTTCAAACCTCCGTTGGTGGCTTATGATTGTCTGATACACCTCAAGGATCAGTTTAATCCCCGGAGGTATCAGTCTCTGGATATTGATGAGAGTTTTCCGGTAACTTCTTGGCATCCTTATCGCTTTCATCCGGACCAGAAGCTGCCTGTTGTTCAATTCGATCCGGTGGATAAGTATTTGGAGGAACTGAGAGCTGGCTACGGTGAGTTTGCTCTCTTCTTTCATGATACATACGGTGGATCTATCATCGGAGTTTTATTTAACCCACAAGCTTTGGATGCTAAGGACTTCAAAGTAGCTAATATTAATTGCCGGCGACTTGATGCTAATGGTAAACTTGTTCTCAATGTCGCTGCCATTATTGAAGACTTTTCGATAATTGGTCAAGGTCTTGTTGAAAAAATAGATGTACAATCTCATAAATTATTAAATTAAATAAAAGTTTGTTGTATATAAAATTTATATATAATTTTTTTTTAATTATTTAAATATAAACTGATATTTTTTTTAGAGAATATTCAAGCTTGAAATAAATAAATTAAAATATTTTTAATGAATTATTTTTAAACTTCTTTAAATATATTTCTTCTTTTATCGGGTTTTTAAATTTATATTTTATAATAGTCATTTAAAGGATCCATCAGGGTTGAGAGATTTTTTTTAGATAAATATTAAAAAAATGATGTGTATTGATTGTAAATCATCAGATGATTTTATAAATAATTACAAAACAAATAAATGAAATATATGAGGGATATAAATCAATCGAAACAGTAAATATATAGAAGGCAAATCCATAACGATTTTTTTTTTTACTCGATAAGCACGTGACACATTGTTGATATTTACATTTGAAGCATTCTCGCGATCTCTTCGTCAATTTCGCAAATAGTCTCACTTGATGACTGCTAAATGACATTGTTTCATTTCTTTCGTAGCATTATATCAATAATATTTAATTAATTAATTAATAATAATAAACATAATAATTAGTGATTAACTAATGAATAATTAAAAATGAAAATGAATCACAGCTTACAATGTTGATATTATATAAAGTTCCAAGCGCAACTGATTAAAATATATATATATATATATATATATATATATATATATATATATATATATATATATATATATATATATATATATATGATATATGTCTCTTATTCATTTTAAAATGGACAAAGAAAAAAGATGTTATTTTAACGTGAATCACAAACTTACACTCTTAATTAAAAATAATACCAATTAATAATTAATAATTAATAAAAACAATTATTAGTCATTAATTATCAACCTTTAACCATTAATCATCGTAAGATAGTTATCGTCCGTGGTATATCAACCAGACTCACATAATAATTTTACATACAAATTACAGATAAAACGACTCATTACTTTCTCCACTATTTATATTTTTATATCATTTATCTTTTTTTTTTTATTCATTTAGCCACATTATCAATTTTATTCTCAATATAATAGTGTATAATGAAAATACTTTATGTACATAAACGAATGCCATTCAAACTAACTAGTATATTATGAAATGACAATTAATTGGTTGATTAATTAATTTAATAAGTTTTTTTTTTTTTTTTCAAATCAAAATAATAATTCCTTATAGTGCATTTACACAGAAAAAACAAGATGACACTGGATAATCATCCCAGATTATGCTCAGTAATATCTGAATTATACTCAGTGATATCTGGATTATACTCAGTTTAATCTGGATAATACTCATTATAATCTAGATTACACTCATTATAATCTGGATTATACTCATTGTAATCTGGATTATACTCATTATAATCTAGATCATACTAGCTACTATCTGAAATTTTTTTTTTTCTACTCAATATAATCTGGGATGATATCCAGTGTCATCCTATTCTTTCCATGTAGAGGGATGAGATTTTATTGAGATCGGCCAGGAAGAGGACGAGGCGTACTTTCAGTGCTCGATCTTTTTAATTTTTTATTATTATTAGTTTCCTTTTTTTTTTTCTTTAGTTTTGTTTCTCAACAATCTACGTCTAGTATATGCAAGCAGTAAAGATACTTGAGTATAAAATTACAGGTGACGCCGTTACCTGAATGGAGCCGAGCGATTAGACAACCAAAATATTTTTATTCATATTCATTTGTAATTATAATAATAATAATATTAATAATAATAATCATAATAATAATAATTATAATGACAATAATAATAATGGAATATTCAACTTGTACAACCACATGTTTCTCACTACTTTCATTAATAAACTCGACGACTCATTGGCTAACTTTTAATTTAACTCTAAACTCCAAACAACCTACTCTCCTCTCGCATATTTATTTTATTTATTATTATTAATTTTTATTTAATATTTATTACGATTTTTCACCGCATTATTTCACAGTTAACTAACACTTTAATTTTAATAATAAAAAATAATTATATAAAAGGAACTTATGACTGTATTTATATATATATATTTATAAACATTATATTCGCATTCCTCGTGTGTCCTTTCGCTGGCCATACCAAAAAAAGCAGTCGACGTAATAATATTAATATTAATTTTAATAATTATAATAATAATAATAATAAAAATAATATTAAGAGATTGGCTCGAATTATTCCGACGATGTCTCTCTAAATTTAGTTATTAATCTTATCAATTAAAATATACAATAATTTTTATAAATTATAAATGATTATTGTTAATATTATAACAATAAAAATAATTTAGCAAGGCGAGGGAATCGTACGTCGCACTAAAATTTGACCTCCTATTTAAACGCATCATTTATTACATTGTAAATTAATAGTAGTATTAATAGTTAATAGTTATGATAATGATAATGATAATTCAATAGTCAATTGCATTACAATAACTATTTTTATCCAAAGTTACACAATCTCCGATAAACTTAAAGTATTTTATTTATTTATTAATTTTTTTTTTTTTTTTTTTTTTTCATTATTAATATTAATTCATTTACTTAGTTATTATTTTATTATTGTTTTACTGCTCCAAATGGATTGTTTATCTTATTTATTTACAAAGTAACATAACACACAAACAAATATACGTACATTCACCACCAAAATTTCAGTTGATTTGTTCTAACATCACAATTTACAGTTTTTTTTTTTTTAATCGTGGTATTAACAGTGTTTGAACAATTATCATCGCCTTTTAATTAAATTACAAAATTGACTTGGACAATATTTCATTTATTATTTTTATTATTTGTTAATTCATTATTTTGTCGGATTTTTTTTTTCTATACTTATATCAAGTGTCTCAACATTTAATAAATATTTAACGCTGGTGAAAAATGGTCATTAGGTAAAAAAATCATTATAAATTTTCTGGTTCTTTTGGCGATTGCCGAAATAAGCTCAAGTGTAATTAAATTTAATTAATAACTTTATCACTGATAAAATTTATTTCCATTAATAATTACTTTTCTTATTAAAAAATCGATTATCCCGATTTTACTTTTAACATTAGTGTTTACTTTTAAAATTAATGTTTCAATAACAAGGCATTTACGTGGATCGTAACTTTGTTGATTAAAAAAAAAAAAAAAAAAAAAAAAAAAAAAAAAACTTAATCATCCGTTAATACAATAAATAATTTTACAATTAATGTTATTAACAACGGTTAAATAAAAATAAAAATAATAAGTAATTTTTGTTGTGTAATTAAAAATAATAAAACACTTGAATGATTATTTCACAACCTAACTTAACCAGAAGTCAGTCGTAGTTTAAAAATACGTGAAAAAATGTTATTATTTATTTTAAAAATACAACTAGAAAAGTTTTTAATACAGTTTATTTTTATAGACGGCAAAAATAAAAACAAAATTAATTAAAATATTCAATTGAATATCTTCAAAAATAATTAAACGGCTCCACGTAATTTTTACTGCAACTTTTTTTTAACTTTCCATTTATGTACGTCCTAATTTTATATAAGAGTGCAGTAATAAATAAAAATAAAAAGACATTTACCCTATCAGAGATCATACAATAGACGATTTTACGGAAGAATTTTTAATAATAATAATTTACAATAATAATTATAGTAGTCGTAGAAATAATATGTATCTGTTTAATATATTGTAACCAGTAATCGCTAATCATACAATACATCTCACAGATAGTATGACATTTGTATTTTTTCATTTATTTACTTTTTTTTTTTTTTTTTTTTTTTCCGCGTAACACACTCAACAAAACTGCACAGCACGCAATCGCTAGTGACTCAATAACTCATTCGCTCATTTTCACTTTCACCGAGATTTAAATACACACAATACACAATACAACACATCATCACACATTATTGTTGTTATTTTTCAAGCTGTGTATATTAATGAATTTAATTTTAATGAAACGATAATATCATCATTTTGTAAATAGGAGGATGCAACAGCAAAAAAGACAGTTCATAGAGCTATTCAATTCATTTTTTTTTGTCTTATCATTTATCATTATTATTATTAATTTTACTTATTTACTTATTAATTTTTTTTTCTTTTCATTTTTACTTTTTGGTTACTGCGATAATTATTTTTTAGACATACCTATAACAGACTTTGCAGATATGTAGAAATTAAAATTTTTCAATTTAATTATCTAGATGACTAAGTACATTTAAAATGTCTGCCACAGATTTGTTTGGCTCTTAACTGTGATTACAATATTAGATGTTACATATTTTTTTTAGATAGTGCATTTTATTTGTTTATTTTAAAATATCTAAATTACAAAATTATCAGTATGTTAAAATTTTTTATACTAAAATGCTGCTGTTTGCTCCTCTATAAAGCTGCAAAACTTTATTAATGTCGAACACATATCAATTTCATATTTTAATGAACAAAGTTCTCAATTCCCCCGCCCTCGTTACTGTATTTACTCCTGAGAATATACTATGCAAAGAAAAAAAATTTTTTTTATTGCATATTCCTTTAAATCTTTTCATCAATTATTATTTATTTATTTTTATTTTTTTTTTTTTTTTCAGTGTATACTTATTAAAATATTAATCGTAGTTAATGAATTAAATAAACTGCGTGAATGAATTATGTAATGTACTATTAATAATTCAGAGTTGATCGATTTTTCATAAATTAAATAATATAACAATAGACATGACGAATTTTGATAATGTCAATTACACTGTAGACACCGACGGTTGATGAGCATGACATAGTTATAATTTATAATAATAATAATAATATTAATATTAATTGTAATAATTAATAATTAATCGTATGTATCAATAATATTAAAAATAATAATATAATATAATATTAACTAATTAATAATTAATAATGAAGATGATAAAAATAAATGTATAGCAGTGGTAAAGTATCAGTGGCTATGAAGATGATTGTATTGTTGTTGTTGTTGTTGTTGTTGTTGTTGTTGTTGTTGTTGTTGTTGTTGTTGTTGTTCTTGTTGTTGTTTAATTGGACAATGGTGGTGGCGTAGGCGTGGGTGTAGTCGTAACAGCAGTATGTTGTAGTACAGAGTCCCTGGACGCAGAACGACTGACGTCTCTCAATAATTTAACAGCCTCGCGTTCAGGATCTCCAATGTCTTCGGCGACTTTGCCACACCGTTTGCCACCTCCAGCACTAGCTCCAGTTAACATAGCTCTTGGAACATTATCCCCAGCACTAATATCCGCGCACTGTACCGTTCCCCCGAGCCCAACAGTAACAGGCAGTCATTTCTGTCGTCCACTTTTTTTCTTCTTTCGTTTAAAAAAGCAGCAGCATCTGGAAATAAAGCAAACACTAATAGGACTTAGAATCGCTTCTCATTATTTTTCAACTTTATAAATACACACATACATACATACACCTTATGTTTGTTATATTACATTGCATCGCATTACTCAGATAGACAGATAGATGTGTTTGTATCGAGACATGCTTCAAGATAAAGTTTAATGGGGCATACCGTTGCTGTTATGTTATAGTATGTTATGAAAAAATTTGTCGACCCAGGAATAAGGTTGACGAGTGTACAAGTACAGTTAAGTCTGTATTTTATAGTATTTATAATAATAATAATAATAATAATAATAATAATAATAATAATAATAAAATTTAATGTTTGTTAAAATATACTTAATAATATAAAAATTAATTAAGAGTCCTGAATTAAAGAAGAAGAATAAGTATAATTGTATTAATTAAATAATAAATGATATAAGTTAAAGAAGTTGAACAAAAAATTTTAATAAAAGTTATTGAGCACGAAAGACCTCGTTACGTTATCTTTAAATGTTTATTACATTTTCTAAAACTCGGTTAATTTTATGCGTGATTCACACCTATTACAATAGCTTATCTATCGGCTTCAAGTTGCCAGATACACTATTTAACAATTATTTTAAATCTTCTCTTTTCATTAAACACTTGATACACTATTTTTGTACAAATAAAAAACAGATATGTTTAAAATTGATTAGTTCCTTATATTTACAATCCTAATTTACCGAGGTTAGTAATTATTTACAACTACTATTAACAAAAATTTAACAAAACAGTTTTGTAAAAAATAAGTCGAGTCTTAATAATTAAAATAAAAAATACATGATTATTGTCAAGGTGAAATCGTTTGTCTCTGTTGATGAGTAATTAAAGATAGAGCAGTGATGATAATTATTATTGTTTTTTAAGCTTGGAAATATTGAGAAGATATTTGTATCGTGCTACAAAATCGTTTGCAGGCCTTGAGGATTGTTTGGGAATATTAAGTGAGTCTGAAATATTTTTAGTGCTTTTATATAAAACACGATCAACTCCACACCGTGGACACTTTTTTCTCGCTTTCGAAAGATTAACAGGGCTGGAAAAATTATAAAAGTGATTGATTTTTTGAGTTATTGTTTCAGAGTATGTAAAATAAAAAAAAATAAAAATATGTTATAGTTAAGGTAAAAATAAAAAATAGAAATAAGTAATAATTTACAAATGAGGTAACTGACATGCAGTGCTCATAAATATTACAATGTAATTAGTACTAACTTGGTTTCATCGATCATCTCCACTTCCTGCGGTGCAGTAATTGGCGTGTTTGAATGTCCAGCAGTCGGATCGTCATTTGCCAGCTCTCCGTTTGTTGAGGATACCACCTAAATTAATAATAAAATATTACAATTAATTATTTTGGCATATTAATTTAATTTAATAAATCAATCATCAGCGACAGGGTTTAACAGTGGATATAAAAATTTTTGGTAAACAAAATTATATATTTTAATAAAACTAAATAATTTAAATAAATTTAATTCACAGTATTTACAGTAATTTATAAATAGGTGTAATATTTAAACATCTACAGACTGTAAAAAAATTTTAGGTTCAAAAAAAAAATTTTTATTTAAATTTTTAATAAAAATTAAAAACTAGAAATTTTTTACAGGCTATGACAATATAATTATAAATTCTAAATGACATTTAATTAGTGGGTTACGGATATCAAAACAACAACAAATAATTAATAATAAAAAATTAATAATAATAATAATAATAATTAAAAATTAGTCAATAATCGTCTTTTAATATTGATAGTGATAAAATAAAGTTACTAACTTACATAGTTAATTAGGGTAATTAGCAAAAAAATACCCAGGAGAGAATTGTTATCAGAGAGACAAGGATACAGTGTACCATGCGTCGTTAATCGATAAATAATAAAATAAAGAGTTAATTATAATAAATGATTAAAGGATTGAATTAATTGCTTATGAACTGACCATAATCCGATGATGTCGTAACTAGAAAGAAATATTTATTGAGCCATTGATTAACGAATCGGCTTATAAGTATGGATGAATATAAACTCAATAAAATAAAAAATTATGGTAACGCGCAGAGAAGATATTTTATTTTTTTTTCTTTACTATTAAGGATATATAAATGGAGTAATGGAATAAGAGGATAAAAAAATTGGAAGTAGGATAATGCGGGTTCACTCACCTGTACTGAACCATGTCTGTCGGCAGGCGTCAATGTACCACCAGCCCCCGTTTGTTTGACTGTATCAGGCCATGTGGTTCCCACCCCTCTACCGCCCCCTCCTCCCACCCCTCCACCTGCCACGTCCTGGAGGAACAAGCGGGACATTGTTGGAAATGTGTCTTGTTAGTTGACTCTGAATCGAGTTAAAAGGAAAACGCGAGATGATCCTTATATCAGTAGCTTTGATTTATCATTTTATAAAAAAAATCGACTAATTTTTTTTTTTTTTTTTTTCATTTTCTTTTCTTTAGAATCTTATTTCATTTTGCGACTATTCCTTTTATCACCGATCAATCATATCATAATAATAACAATCATAATAATAATAATAATAATAATAATAATAATTATAGCAACAGTATTTAGGACAACGCGATTGTTATAGTCAGTTCGATTGTAGCTTTTTAGCGCCAACAAATCTACCTCTTGCCTACTGCAATTTAATTTATTTTTTACTGACTAAACTTTTAATTATTATTATAATAATAATAATAATAATAATAATACAATTTTATTTTATAGTATTAATGAATAAATAATTAAATAAAATAATAATAATAAATCTAGCGGCTACGGTGTATTAATTAATTCCAAATAAATTTTAATTTTTATCTTGACGAATAAATTTTACGAGGCTTACATATCTCCCGTGTATTTCCACGTTCATCTCATCCATCATGAGAATGACCTCCTCCTCATAATCATCATAATCCTATAGATTGGTGGGTCACGTAAATCCAAATAGCGAATAGTAGTTCAATTTAAAAAAAAAATAAATTACATACGACGTACTAATGTTTTATTTATTATTTTTTCTCGCCGTTTTTGTCTAAATATTTTATTCAATTTATTTTTTATTTAAAAATGATACTATCTCTAATATTGTTGATTTATTTAATTCATTGACTTTAAACTTTAGGACCGATTTATTTAAATAACTATTTATCGATGCGACTATTCGATTTTATATACTTGTTATATTAACTCGATAATTAATTAATAACGGTGTTTTATTGCTTTGACAATAAACTTTAGATAGGACATGCGGTTACTTTAATAACAGAAAAGTGTGTGTTGCTATACACGCGCATGCTAGAGACAACATGACCCGCGATTTTTATTACCTTGTAAGTGGTAGGATGCCGATCTCGATTGGGCGACACAACTATTTCATGTCCTGTTTGCATCGATCCAACTGGTGTTGACTGTAATTACAAATAGGTATACATTAGTTTTATTTATTGTAAATTTTATTTTGTAACTTGTTTTGTAAATTAATACCAATATACTTATCATTTTATTTTATTTTTTACTATTATTTATAGTTCAGACTATTTTTAAAAATTTTCATGTCAATACAAGACATATTATTATTGTGTATAACGTACTTGAAAGTTTTAGAATAGAGTCCAGGAAATGCAAGACGCCACTCAAAATAAATATTGTGTAATCCGGAAAAAGAATATAACTACAGATGTTAGTTAAGATGTTTAGAAAAAAAAAAAAAAAAAAAAAATACGCGTGTTTTATCTGTACAAAAACGTGATTTCCTTAAGATAGTGGATTTAACTTGTGTAAAGAATAATATAAGAGTCAAAAAATAAGTACAAAGTAAATATAACATAATTGCTGATTGTTGATAACAAAGCACGAAAATAGCATGTAAACATAGCGTAATAGTGTGTGACAACAACAATTTACTTGATAACACGATAATAAATAAAATCTCCAAGTAGGTACTGTATTGTATCTCTGTGAGGAGGTATCAGTGCAGTGACGAACCTTGTCCGATTTTGTTTTCCCAACCCAAGATGGTGCAGCAAATCTCAACTGCCGAAGCTGTTGAAAGTTAGGAGGCTAGATAATATATTGATAGGCAGCATGCAAAGTTAAAATATTATAATTTAAAAGCTAATATTTACAATATTAATCCATTCGAGACAGTAGTTTTGGCCTATCACGACATGATAGACAGGACAGACAGATTGAGAGATAGATATAGAGATATTTTATGTATATTTTTGGACATTGTTATTTGTTTTTGAGCATGCTAACAGGCAATTTCAAGCTCATTTAACACCCACCATAGTCTTGCCCGTCCAATCAAATTCGCCGTCATGGACGAATCCTCGCCGCTCGAAAAGATCCTGGAAGAGTTTCCTCAAGTACTCGTAATCAGGTGTCTCGAAAAAGTCTAATCTCCGTACGTAACGTAAATAAGTGGCCATTTCCTCGGGATGCCCGTCACAAAGGACCTCTATTGGTGTCGCTCGCTTCGTGTCACCGATCTTTTGATAGCGCTCCTTCAGCGTGTCTGCTTTCAGTCCTTGCCAAGGCAAGCTGCCTCTCAGGAAGTACATAAACATGTGACCGAGTGCTTCTAAGTCGTCTCTCCTACTTTGTTCTGAAATAATATGACGTTTTAGTTTTTATAATTCAGTAATTAAAAAATATTTAAAAAAAAAAAAAAAAAAAAAAAAGAGCGAGGAACTAATTTTAACAGTTTAAAAAATTGTTAAGTATCATTACAAGTAGTTAATCTTGCTTCTAATCTTTTTAATTGAAAGTAATTTTTTATACTTTAAACGATAAAATGATTGACAGTTTTAGATTTTAATTATTTTACTTTTGAAGCGTTATAATCAAAATAACTCACCCCAATTTTTAGCCCCTCTCTCTTTCTTAAGTAAGTAAGTAAGTAGGTAAGTAGAAAAATAAATAAATATCAAACCTTTTCCAAGATGAGTGTTGATACTCATATAACGCGCAGTACCGGTAAGACTCTTGTGTTCCCGGTAAGGTATATGTTTGTTAGTATCCAAATCTATATATTCTTTGGCCAATCCAAAATCGATGATATGAATTATTTTCTCTCGTTTAGTCGTACTACGTCCAATAAGGAAATTTTCCGGCTTGACATCGCGATAAATCAGATGTCGACTGTGTACGTACTCTATCCTATGGAGCTGTATGGTAAAACAATATGAATACGGAGTGTTGTTAGTTAGGATTTATGACTTTAGTGTTGGTTTGCTGGTGCAAACCGGGGGCAATGACACCCCGGTGTTTATTGTACATTCAGAATAGTTTATACTATACAGGCAGACAGACAGACAGATAGATAAATACACAGACACACATATCGACAAATATCCATTGAATTAGAAGTTTTTAAATTACCAGCTGTGTTGCTATGCTGAGAACTGTTTTTAGTGTGAATCTTCGCCCGCATAAGTCGAACAAATCTTCCAAACTCGGTCCAAGAAGCTCCATTACCAGTGCATTATATTTACCGCATGGACCGAAGTAGTATACCTCCGGTACACCTTCTATATGCGTGTTATGAACTGTATAACAATTAATTTTTTTTTATTAAAAATTTTGTATTTACAATTAAAAATTTAATTGATTTATGAAAAAAAAAATTATTTAAGTTAATTTTATTTAAATAAAAAATTTTTTTACTTCATTTTTTATCAGTGTAGTCTTTCGTAGTTGCAACAAAATAAACATTCAATATTTTTAACACACAATTTTTTTAATTTAATTAAACTTTGTTTTAAACAGTACCGAAGACTATAAATTTTTGTAAGTGTGAATTATTGCTTTAAAAATAATCAATAAAAACATTTATTAATTCATCTACTAGTTTTACTTTTTTAAAGATATAAAGAATGAATGCAAAAAGTTTTGTAGGCAATTACGAAACTAATGTTTGATGGTTTATAAATATTCTAAATGAACTCACCATGTGTACCTAATAATTTGTAAAACCTATATTCTAAATGAAGCTGTGGCGCCTTTGACTTCATTGGTTCCTAAAAAAAAAAAAAAAAAAAAAAAAAATAAACAATCAATAAAGTTTTTATGAGAGTAAATAAAAGATAAGAGATAAAAATTAAACACTTACCATTTTAATAGCTACGTGTTCATTATTATAGAGGTTTTTTCCTAAAAATAATAAAACACAATGAGTATACACACGTACATACGTTTATTTATTTATTTTAATTTATTAACTCATGATAAAATGTTCAGTTCATTATAAATTACATTCACGCGACTCAGAGACCCGGAGTGATCATCAAAGAGGATTTAATTCCAACCAACAAGACAAAGATTTCGTTGTTGTCTTGCTAAGTAAGAGGCTGAATATAAAAAAGATGCTTTGCTCAATTCAACGGCCAGTGGTCATCAGCCACTGAAGAATCTCTTGTCTTTTCTTTCATACTCTTACAATATTTATTTTACAATAAATTCATAATTATTTTCACCTTAAATTTTAATCAAGCACGACCTTTCGAATTGATTTAATTAAAGTTAAAATTGTCCGTGGTGTAAATAAATATTTACAATTCAAAATTGGATTTATAATTCTTGATTAAAATTATGTGGATTTAAAATTAACAAATTAATTTTCAATTTTAGATAAAATTTTACAATTTAATTTTTTACTCAGTAGTCTGGAGTAAAAAAGAATTCTTTAATAAAAATTTATAAGAAGAAATATTACACTGTCTAAAAATTTCACAATTTTACTTGCGATCAAAATGTTTAGACATAAATTTTATTAAGTGTATTTTTATTAAAATAATAAATAAAATATACTATTTTATGAGAGTATTTGAAAGCAAATAATAAAAAAATAAAGAATATTATTGAACTGAAAATGAAATGAAACCTCGCCTAGAAGCATGGATCATCTGTTTCATTGAGATAAATGTTCGCTATTTTATTGGTATTAATAATAAATGAATAAATAAACATATACATAAAAAGAGTTTAAGTTTGTGAGTGTGTACAATTTAGTTACACTTGGACTGTCCCGCGGGTCGGTCTTTCGATCGACCGCGTGCAGTCTCACGATAAACTAGGCCACACTGAAAATACCTCACGTGCTTACCAACCCGATCCAAGAAATTTCTCAAAAGTGTGGAACGATCAGACGTATCTAACATAGTAATTATTTACAGTGGATAATAATCCATTTGTTTTTAAAATCCCCTTAATTATAATTATAATTAATTATAATTAAAAATTAAATAATTGCTGGTGTATACTTTCATTGAAGCATTAGTTGTAATTTAATCAGCAGTAATGGCTGGCAAAGATGAATCCAAATGTTATATTAGTCTGAGTATCAATATCAGTATCAGGGTTTTATTGCGCTTAGTAACACATCAAGAGTCAACGACACTTGTTGTTACCAAGTGGCTATGGTTTCCCGCGTAAATGTTTTACATCCAGGTGTTAGAATTTATTAATCCTATTGAAGCCGGGCGTCGGCTTTTCCGATAATAAATTAACTCTAGTAACAAGTTGTTGATAGTAGTAACACAACAAGAGAGAATAGAAGTAAATAAAAGTATGAGTAGATAAATCAGTTAAGGTACTATCTACTATCATGTAAAATCTACACGTGACAGCGACTCATATCTACGACACCGACAAATTGACGTTGTGTACACTGTGTACCGACCGGACACACAGAAGCCGCTTAACTTCCTATCATCCTTCTCGACCTCGTGGTCCAAAGGTTTCACGGTCACATAAGCTTAGTATAATCTAATTAAAAAAATAACAAACGCGCGAGAGCATGCAACGGTTCTTGTAATTAACTCATCACGCGATACACAATCGTATCCGGATATAATCCATCGATGCATACTCATTTTAATTTACCATTAAATCAAATCTCCTTCTCTCTCTCTCTCTCTCTAGCTTTTTTATTTTTTAAAGACTGGCAATTAAAATGGAATTGATGAGTTAAATATGATAAGCAATTTTTTCTTTTAATCATAGCCAATAATTATGCCGGATAAATCAACTAGATCAATAGTTAGAAAAAAAAAAATAATTATCAGCCTTAGAAAAAAAAAATTGAATTGTTACGTAATAAAAAATTTTTTTTAAGTTGATAGTTATAATTTAACAATTTTGATGTATAGACTTTAAGATAAGCAACAGTTTGTACATAAAAGCTCAGTGTAATATTTTCCAACACGTCTTTATTTGGAATTTATTTTATGATTTTGTTTAAATAAGTATTTTAAAAAAAAAAATGTTAACTTTGCTCAATAAATCAAGATATTCTTATTTTATTATAACGTATATTCGTTTATAGAGTTATCAAGCCCGAATAATATATATCTTTTTTTATTTATTAAGAAATTTAACAAAAATAAGTTTTTAGAGTTAATGATCTATAATTCAAAAGGTTAAATAGTCTGTGTTTATATTGGTGACGAATTGCGAGAGACACCTTGTAGAAAGAGGTCACAAATGTCGTGAGCATCCGCACCAGAGCTTGAGACAGTAACATGACGTTGACGCGATTGTATACGCATTTTAGTTCTCATGCTACTGCTCCAAACAAATTTATTTTACATATATATATAACTATAACTATAAAGTAATCCAACAATAGAGTTTAAACTAAAATGATTACATTCGACCACATACGAATTGAATTCTGGACCAATTGCCTGACACTTGGACAAAACTTTTCAAATTGCGAACTTTCTGACTCTATTATTATTACCATTATTATAATTTAAATAACCGAGATCACGCAAGCGAGCTGTAAGGTTTATTTGAAATATAAAAATATATTTTTCTTCATTTAAAAGGCTTCAATATTGTAAACGAATATTTATGAAATACGTAGATAAATAAAATAAAGTCCAGAACTGTTGCCAGGCTTCTAATATATTTTCTGAGAGGGAGAGATAGAGAGATGAAGAAAGAAATAAAGATTAATTACTGAGACCCAAGAACTAGGTGAATTCATCAAGTTCTTTAACATTAGTAAGTCTCTCCCATAATGTCAAAGAGCAAACAAAAGCCTCACCCTTGCATAGCAATGCACATGCTTTCAGTCGCATAAAAGACGGTGAAATATCTAAGGGAGAAAATAATATTTTCAACCCCCTGTACCCTCCTATCTGATGCCTCTATCTTCATCTTTACTTCTATTAATTCTCGCTGAGGTACTAGTAATTTTAACAGGATTATAATCTTAGAAAAAAAAAAAAAAAAAAAAAAAAAAAAAAAAAAAAAAACAATAAACAGCACAGAGATAATAAACATAATGAGATAGGGAGTAAAAAATAATGAAATAATAAAGAAATAAAATAAAATAAGAGCTTCGGCAAACTAGACATCACGTGTATCGATCGATTCAACTACCACGACTGGCCTATTCCCACTTCTCGGCTCGCGATTCCTTTCTTCTCGTTCGCCGCTCGTGCTCCTTCGTCGCCGTGTCGCCCTTTCGCTCCTATCCCTTCGTCTTGTAGCATACGCCGTGTATGCTTCAACACAACTAAAACTCATTCTCATCGCGCCTGTTTTCTCCATACCTTGCTCGACTATTCTATCTTCTATCTTCTATTCTCATGTCTATACTATCAGGTTTACTCCTTTGACGTCGAATGCGACACAGCGACCAAGGGTTCAGCGAGTCTTGCACCATACCTGTCAACCATTCAAGATAAAGCAAAATGATGATTATCGAAAGCAATGAGCAAAGAGTTTATGACTATTGAATTGCTTTTTGGAGTGAACGTTCAGAAAAAAAAAGGGTACTTACAGGTAATTAAATGAATTCCGGTTGATTGAGTGAATTGCGGATCATTTGACGATGTTAAGACAGTTTTATTGTCGGTACCGTTCAGCACAGGGTAAATGTAGGTCAGGGTATCGGACGAATACTTAGAGACCCTCTGTACTGCCTCTACTCTTACTGCATTATTTTATGCCTGGTACGTTTAGCTTTTCAAGACACTAGTTTTATGTAGACACACACACACACACACACACACACACACACACACACACACACACACACACACACACACACACACACACACACACACACACACACACACACACACACACACACACACACACACACACAGACACACACACAGACACACACACACACACACACACACACACACACACACACACACACACACACACACACACACACACACACACACACACACACACACACACACACACACAAATTTATATGTAATATTATAACGATATAATTTAGTCGTGACTAAGCTGTGTAAAGTAATCACACGGCTATACGCTCTTAACTTTGACATCTCTTGGATTATTCAATAAAATCGTTTCGAAATAAAGCTACGCTGGATATAAGTATCATAGACTAAAAACCTAAAACAAATAATGAATAGATGTATAACGATAATAAATAAACTAGAGTTTTTAAATATTTCTAAGAATAATCATTTATTAATTATTAAATAGCAAGTAGTTTCGTTATTTAGAACAAAACTATAGTGCTAGCTAGTGGTGGTTTAAATAAAAAAATTTTTTAGTTAAAACCTCCTCGCTAACGAGGTATCCCTTGGGGATAAATCCATAAGCGGGAATCACATAATCACCAGCGTCACAACCGCTCAGAGTTAAGAAGGTTACGATCCAATTTAACCGTTTACTCGGCTGGCAGAAGAGAGAAATTAAAAACAAGTATCAGGCCGAAAGATGTAATACACGAATTCTCTGTACATAAAATTAAATAGTATTTTAACATAATTGTAATCGCCGTTCTAGCAACAGATCGATTGTTGAATAGAGAGCTTTGGTTAAATATTTTAGGAATTCAAGTCGACAACTCAACTCCAAACAATCACGAAATAAAGCCGTGAATTCTGTTGGTTTCGACCTGCAAGAAATATTAAATAAAATGTGTATAAATAGAATAGAACAAAAAAGAGATAAAAAAGACATTCTACAAGAGATTTCGACACAAAAAACGAGCTCGAGAACGAGAAGGCGCCACGAGCAGATCCGGGGAGTTCATTTCACTTGGAGCAGTCATCGGGTACACGCTCTCGGCTCTGAGTCACTCGATCCGACCAACCAGACAGGTAGCAACCTGTCCGCCGGCAGTAACCAGCAACCAAGGACCCATTCCAAGAGAGAGCGAAAAATACTTTTAAAACTGCTAAGCCTTCATTAGACCAGCTGACGCAAATCCCTACCCTACGTGCCACAGATTTCAGGATTCTCTTCTACTTTTGGTTCTTTGTTTCCCTTTGCTTATATTCCCTGCCGGTTCTTTTGTATTTGCTTTACATTGTTGTACAATGACTATTCAATTAGCTATTTAAAGTATCAACCACTAGCAGTAGCATTAGTAATACTAATAGCAATAATTGTACACAATGTACAACAATCTAATTGTGGTGACACGTGGTAGTTGATTTTCTAATATGCCAAATAAACCAGCTACTCTCATCTGCTGCTCCCATACATCCATCGCAAGAGAGCGTGAGAAAGCGGGTGAACGATGGCTGATCGATTGGATCCCCTCAGTCTTCAGCTTGTAATTTTTTTTTTTTATTTTTCTTCTTGCTCCAACTTCTTTTCTTGATCTTCTGAATGTACTTATGGCCGGAAGTTCTCCTCGACACTGTTGTGTAGTCCTTTCTCTTGTTCGCAGGTACCTGCCTGGCAAGTTTGGAATTCGGTACTTCCCGTTCCGGCCCTCGAGCAAACTAAAAAACACGTTGACTTGTGATCATCTTTTTAATTTTTACTTTTATTGCAATAAGTATTAAAAAAAATTTTAACCAACCCCCTGAGAGTGAATGAGGGAAAAAAATCTACGTCATCATCATCATCATCATCATCATCATCATCATCATCAGACACCAGACATCAGATTACTGAATTACGCGAGTACTTTTTCTTATTTTTTTTTTTTTTTTTTTTTTATCATACATAATTGAAAATTTACTGTCCCTACTGCAAGTTAAAATAAATTTTCTGCAGCTTGAGACCTTGCACTCGGTACATAATTGTCCGCGCCCGAGGCCGTTGCCGCGCGATTAAACTACTCCCTCTTCATTCACTCCAACTATTTTTTATTCCTCTTCTTCTTATATTATTTATTTTTGTTTCTTATTTTTCCTCTTCTTATTCTTCTTACTCTTATTTTTTCAGATTATTTTTTTTATCTTCTCATTTAATTCTGGTTCTCCGTTTCTTTATACTTTGTAACAACTAACAACTCTTAGCAGTACAAAAATTCATAGTATAAAGCATTGACGTGTATGTACTTGAGCCTGTTGGTTTAATTTGCCTCTCCTGCTGTCAATGCAAACCGTTTTATTTTCTGGCACTGAGTAGTTCGCACCTGACGATCGTGAGACTCAGCTACTTATGACAACTCTTAGATGTAGTAATGTTGAGGGCCAAATAACGAATAGTTTTACTTAAATACTAGAGTCGAGCTGACAAAAAAGAGAGAGAGTAGAGTTCGGGCGTAGAACCAAGTGTATAAACATTACAAGAGAGCGATGTTGAGTTTTGTGTTGCTGAGGTGAAATAGTAAGAGGCCAGGTGGTGCATCAGGGATGTATGTACACATATACACAGCACTAAGTTAAAAGACGTGAGTTACCGTAGCTCTCTGTGTTATGTCGGAATGAGAGAAATACATACAATATCAAGCGGGTTTGAAAGAAGAAGAAGAAGGATGAAAGAGAGGGAGAGAGAGAGACAGAGAGAAAGAATAAGAATGAGACGGTACCAGGGGACTCGAGTCAGTTCGTCTCGACTCGTTTCGCACGAAGCGAGGCCACAAGACAGTCGAGGAAGTCGACTTATGCACACACACTTGAGCGAGACAAGAGCCCCGTGGCTATCTTGATTCGTTATCAACGCCATTTTCAAAGCCGGTAGTTTCAAACGTGTTTACTAAATGCATCAACGATTGCTCATACTTTTTTCTTCTTATTCTTCTCCAGTATTATACAAACTTTGTTTTCATTTTAGTTTTGTATAATATACTTTTCTGTGCATTTATAATGTAGATATATATATATATATATATTTATTTTATCCATGTAATACTTTTACAAACATCTGTAGGCAGCTTCTAAAAATCAAATATTTATGCCTCTCTATACCAACAGTCTAGTCTTATTTATGTGAGTCACACATGCGATATAGAAAGTAGTCGTCTTAGCTATACTCACCACACAAACAGGAAATAATGATAATAATAATAATAATAATAAATAAAATAATAGTAAAACATCTTGAGTTGAGATTCTATTCGTTATTCATTAATCACTCGGTCGTTTCTTGTGTCGTGGCTTTTGGGTACACAACTCAGATAATAAAAATTGCTGCAAAACTGATAAGTTATTGATAATGATAACATAGACACTCGGAGAGCGAGTTTAGTAATGCATTTCAGCAAACCATTATCAGTTACTGTATTTTTATTTTTAAAAAATACATATTTTTTTTTTTAAATGCGACGACGTTGTTTAAATATATCGGTGTAATAATCTTGTCCAATGTGCAGACAACCCGACAAATTCAAATTCTATTGACGTAATTGTTGATAGCTGGTAAGGAGGAGAGATTCGTAATGGTTAATGTAAATCAACCAGAGCATTAAAATTCATGGATGAATATACACCAACTAATTGATAATCAAGTCTCTCCGTCAGTTTGTTATTGATACAATAAATAAACAAAAGGGTCTCTGAGATTATCGGTATTTACAATTAATTATATCCTATAAACATATTGTTTTAAATACGTAATAAATAAAAATATTATTAATTTTAATATTAATATTAGTAGTGTGAATTAAAATAATGTAAATAAATAAAAAAAAACTCACCGAGTCTAAGCTCTCCAAAATTACCACAGCCAATTTTCTTTCCAACTCTGAAGTTAGGTCCTACCATCAACACTCCAGAGGTGGAAGTAACACTATGCCTAGAGGTGTGCATCGTTGATCTAGTCGCGTTACCGCTGCCTCTAGAAGTCCTCTTGGCCGCTTCCTGCTCCCTATCACGGTCGCGATTAGGAAGCTCCTTTTCACCTCTACCCGTTCTACTGTCACTCTTCTGCATCTTGAATCACTGGTCCACAACTTTCTGAAAAATTCTGGTCCACAAATGGGACCGTACTGATCACTAAAATGCTTTTATTTTCCACCCAAAGGGCTTGTCAATATTGGCAGTAGTTGCTGTAAATTTCATAGAAACTTTGCTCCATTTTATAAATTATCCTAATACATTTTTTATAAATTATTTTATACTATTTTTTTAAATTTATATTCCGGGCAATTGCCACTGGTCACTTTAACTCTATGTTACAACACTGTACTTATTCATTAATTTATTTTATTTTATTTTTTTTTTTTGTACGACGTACTTAAATGCCAACAAATGTACTTGGTAAACTCGTTACTGAGGGTAAGTAGGGGAATTAAAACCCCTGTCTTTAACAGTAATCCTCTCTGGTCTATCATACGTATATTTATAAATAAAAATAAAAAACGGCGTTATATACATAGAAATAAGAGTGAAGGATGACACCGGTGTACCGAGGTGATGCACGCACGATACCCACCAATGACGGCGACGGTGACGATGATGATGGGAACACACATATACACGCACGCTTAAACGCACCAAGAATGTCAATAGCTGGCAACTTTTGTGTCGCCTGTCGCGGTTTTAGAAAAATAAAATAATAATAATAATTGTAATCACGACAATAATAGTAATAATATAAACAATAATAATAGTAATTTATGTAAATTGTAAATAACAGAGTGAGTTTTGGTGATTCTCATAATATAACAACAAAACTGATGATTTGTTGATTAAAACTTCAAGTGCCGTAAATGAAATAAATTAGTCGATTTAATTACTGTTATTATTTACTGGAATATATAAAAAATATTTCCTTATTTATTTATTATTATGAGTAAAAAAGTAAAATGAAACCCGGCCGGCCGGGTGATGATTAATTTAGTCAACACAAACCTCCTGAGTGGTCACTGGGCAACACTTCCCCAAACGTGGCTCTGTCTTCGTGAAGCAGAGAGCACCCTGAGAAGACCACCATTATGGGTCATCGTTGGCGTTTAATAATCGCGGGAGCGATATACTTTTATGGATCGACTTATTATTACACAGCTCACTAATAACCAGCTTAATAATCAGGATTCACGGCGTACCGTACTAACAATCCCTGTACATTGACCCGACACTTTGGAAAAGCGGTGTTCCTTTGCCTTGTGTCCGTTTGTTCCACAGTCACAATTGTACGGCGGCCCTCCTTGCACATATATGTATATCTATAATATTATGTAGTATGAAGGTATTATACATATATCTATATATCTATATATCTATATATCTATATCTATATCTATATATATATCTATATATATATATATATATATATATATATATATATATATATATATATATATATATATATATATATATATCCTCTTGGCTCTCTCACACGACGACGGCTGCAAGCAGGATCGACTACTTCGACGATAATTGACGCGCGAACTACACTTGCTGTTGTTATATCCACTCGCCACTCTTCACTCTGTTCAATTCTGATTCCGACTACAACTCTGACTCTGACTTGAGTTTAAACTCTGACTCCGACTCCAGCTCTGTAGATAGATTTATTAATAATTAATTATAGTTTTAGTTTTTACATAAAAAAGAGCGTGCCAGTGGTAAGTGCCCTGGCTGTTCTCAATAAAGGTTCGGGCACCACCCGGGTCACCACCAAATAACACTCTCGTTTCTATTCCTTCTCCTGAACTCAACCTCAACACTTATAATAACTACACACCACTATCACTCAGCCGACGAGGATAAACGGTTGCGAACGGGCATTGAGTTCTGCCTCTCGCGCTCCGACTCGACATTGGGTATTGGGTGAGAGATTTGTTACGACTCCGGCAGGGTTGCCAAATTCATCTCACGATTTTACAGTCTTATCTTACTTTTTAATTGACTAGTCAACCAGCCAATCCTACTATTTTAACTTTCATAGAAATCACCTGATTAAATGCATTAAATGTCGCTCCAGAGGGCGCCCAAAAACAGCGACAGCTGTTTTTTGTTAAGTATTCGCCTTTACACGGCGGGTGGATTTTATTTTTAAAAATATTTATTTTCCAAGTAAGACACTTTTATTTATTTTTTATTGGCAATAATTTTGGATATTAACTTGGTAATTTTTATTTTAGATTAATTTTGACAGTTCCAAGCCGAGTTACAACTGAAAGTATTTAGACGAAAAATGACAACAATAAATAAATGAAGTTAGTTACCGGGTACGACGTTTCCATGACAGCGAACTAGTTGACATTTATTATTTATTTGACATACGAACTTCTATGTAGAGATATTTGGTTGTTACTGTTTTATTTAATATTTTTATTTTTATTTATTTATTTTTACGTGATGTGTTACGATGGATCAGCTAACTGGACCCGAGGTACAGGTTGTACTGAATTTGAAAGAAGGTATTTATTTCTTTTTATTGGTAACCGTAACCTCTGTTTTTAAATGGCGGGAAATTGATATTGTTTACGTAAAATTATTTTTATCAAGCTGATTGTTGATTTTGTTTTTAGGAAGAGGCTTTGACAAAATTAATAATCCAACATGTATAGTAGCTACTTTGAATGGCTTGTCATTGGAGACTGATTTCATTGATCCTGAGCCATGTCCTCAGTACATGATAAATCTAGTTTGGGAGGCAAACAAAAGTACTTTAAGAAAGTAAGTTTATAATTTTTAATAATACTGAAGTTAGCAGTCAGCTGTTAATTTTAAAAATTTTTTTAATAAATTAATTACAATTAAAAAATACTTCTAAAAATTTTCACTTGTCATTTTTATTAATTTTTACATGTGAAACTTTTTAATTTAATTTTTTTTTGCAATAATTTATTTGTTAAAAAAATTCTTAAAATTATTAAATGACTGCTAAATTAATTTTCATTTATTTACTTGCTTTTTTTGTAGGATGCGCTCAGCCCAAGATCCTCTAAAAATTGAATTTTTTGAGTACCGAGAAAATGGAACAAAAGACAAACTAGGATATTTTTTATTAAGCCTAAGAACAGCACAAATACTTCCTAGAGGATATGAGGGTGGTATAAAGACAACATGGCTTAAATTAATGGGCGCAAGAAGTGACATAAAAGCCGATAAGCCCGAATTTTTGTTGTCATTAACAATAGGTGAACGGGAGTCAATATCAATAGGCAATGACTCTGAGAAAAAAGACGAACAAATTCTGCCAACTCCTTATCTTATTAGTGAAGAGCGTCTGATACAGCTGGGTTCTATAAATGAATGTCGTGATATATTTACTTTTAGTATAATTACCGAAACAGTTGCCAATTTGAATTGTCTGAAAGACAAGCCCTTCAAAGCTGATACCGACAAGTCTTTTACACTTTGGTATCACGTATTTGAGACGCAAATCCAATCCAAGCCATTTGTAAATAGTCAACAGTCGTTTTCGTTAGAAGAAAAAATAGTTATTCGGATAAGAAGCTCGTTGAGAGTATTTAAAAATTATTTGCAATATAAACCTTATTTGCTGATGTTGCTGAAGCATCGTGAAAGTGTCTTAGGTCAATCGGAAGTAGATCTGAGGTCTCTGGTACCTACTGATAACATTGAAGAATTTTTAAGAAACTCTGACAATGGATGTACCGTGTTGTATGAGCATTGTTTGTTAAAAAATTTAGAAAATAAGGATGAAACTTTTAGTGTTGAAGATAAACCGATTGTTAATATTCAATTGAAGTTGCAATATTTAGGATCTAAATCAACAAGCTCACAAAATTATTTGACTGAAGTTTATAAAAGAGCTTATTTTTCTGATCACACGGTAAATACTTGTTTATATTATCAAGTAATATTAATATTAATATGTATAATTAAAAAATAATTAATTTTTATTATTCTAGGTACAAAAACCATCAGATATCGAGTGTCATCGATATCCTGCTGGTGATTATCACAAATGCGCGTGTGAAATCCATAATATAAACAGCTGCACCAATAAAGTGGATCGTTATCCCTCAGCTGATTTAGCTCAGAGACGACTTGAGCATACATATATGTGCAATAAAAAAGATAGTGGGAAAAATGTCAGCGCATATCATTGTTATTGCTTACATATCATGTTGAACAGTATTAAATTGAGATCTGGAATGTCTATTGATAATATTGAGTTTCGTTTTCATCATCCTAAAGCCGAGATAATGTCAACAGTTTATCCCAAAATGCCAGCAATATCGGGTGATGAATTACGATTGCAAGATATCGGATGTAAATTACACTTTATATCTGCCTCCGAAGAAATACGCCATTTATTATTATCATTTCCGCCTAAAGTTAGTGTCTGTGATGGAAATAAGCCGGAAAAAATTTGTATTGGCCAATCGGTACTGGATGTCTGCCGGTTATTCGACAATCAAGTGGCATTAGATTGCCAATACGAAGCGCCTCTGTTTGACAATGGCTTGAATGAAATAGGGTTTATTAATGTCGCGATGTACTTGGAGGATCACGGCCCCTATTATCAAACGAACAAGCGATCAAGAGACGAAAATTTGGGACCACCGATTCTCGATGACAGTCTTGCGTATAAAATTGTCGACGAGCTGGAAAGTTGGAAGGTACGACAGCAGGAAATATTTAAATTGGAGCTGAAGCGCAAGGAGGAACGTCATTTAAATCGTTTGAGCGAAGAGTGGCAAAAGCACAGAGAATCGCTGGAAGCTCAATTAAATGAGAGTGTCGAGCAATGTAAAACATTGGCGAATAAATTAACTTCAGTTTCTGACGACTTACGCGCGCGTAAACTCCAAAGCTTAGAGAAAGAGGCGCGACTAATTAAAGCTAATGAGGAATTGAAGCGGGCGTATGATAAAAAGCTTCAGGAATTTAATAATAACTCACAAAAGGTGCTACAGGATTTAAAATTAAAGCTCACACAATTAGAAAACCAGAAACAAAGTTTACTAGTGCAACTTGAATTGATAAAGGCTGAGAATGCTAAACTTGAAGTTATCATAGAGAAACAAAATGAAGAACTCAGTGCTTGTAAAAAGAGTCCAATGATGCAGGATCAAACAGAAAACTTGTTGCAGGATATCAAAGACCTTGAGCGTAAGTTGAATAGCGCACAAAAAAGCAAATCATTTTTCAAAGAACTATGGGGCAAAGCTGTTAGAGAAATTCACAAGATGAAGATGGAGCACCGACAAGCTATTGAAGTACAAATTAAAAATAATAAAGAGGAGTTGAAAAATATTAAGTATGTACAGTTAATTACTGGTACTTGAAAAAAAGATTTTTAATGATAATTATTTTTTATGATAATTTTTTGTTTTAGTTTGGAAGAAATACTTCACGCAGACTCGGCAGCTTTGAACAACGACAAAATACTGCTGGAACAAATTCAAAAAGAAATTGACGTTATAAGACCAAAACGTTCTTATACTCTACTCAGTCCCGAAAAATCGTTTCTACCTACATTTAATTCGAAGCTGCAGACCAATTTAAACAAGAGCCATTCGGCTCTTTCGACAGCGCACAATGAACAACTGCGAAAGCTCATCGATGAACGGGATGCCTTACTTAAAACTAAAAGTTATACTATTGACGATGACATTATAGTTAAGCTCAATACAGAAATAAGATCTCTTCTTGTCAATAGCTAAATTATATTTTTTTATAATTATATTTAAATAAAATGAATTTAAAAAATTTTTATTTCCGATTTTTGCTATCTAAGCTGATTTTGTGAAGTACGGTAGAACGTCAATTGGCGCCGGGTAGTCTTTGATCCA
Organism: Cotesia typhae; assembly: GCF_013202065.1. Classification (NCBI taxonomy): domain Eukaryota; kingdom Metazoa; phylum Arthropoda; class Insecta; order Hymenoptera; family Braconidae; genus Cotesia; species Cotesia typhae. The sequence goes on along the minus strand of NW_027423729.1, from coordinate 4,148,013 downwards.
CATTGGTCCTCTGTATGTTCGGTTGTTATTTCCGTCTTTCCAATTTCCTTTAGGTAGGTAAATATCACGGACTATCGTATTTTCTGTGATTACTGGGGCTACAAGAAATTCTTCTCCCAGTAAGTATTCTATTAAACAAAAGTTTAATTATTTTTTTTTTACATGAAATTAAAATTTTTAATTAAATCTTGAAAAATTTTCTAATAAATACTTAATTTTTAATAAATTAAATAAATTCTAATTACCATCATTGATTTTGTGAGCTTCTTGATTATCAGGATCAACCCACCATATGGGAGGATTTACTGGGGCTCCAGTTTTGACAGCAGCTTGCATAGCTTTTACAATACTCGGTGTTATTTTAGCATGCAAGTCTGTAAACTTTCTGGAGATGTTGATTGTCTGAAAACATATTTATTAATTAAACCAATATTTAAATAACAAAAAAAATATTTTAAAATAAATAAATTAAATTACTTTCGCATCATAGTCCCAAGGTACGAAAGAATACTGCAGTGAAGGCATAAAGATATTGCACTGAAGCCACCTGATGAACAATTCTTTCGAGGGAAGTACTGTGCCATTCAACATTCCATTCAAGTATCCATTACCACCAATCATGTCAGGAAGTACCATTCCGTACCCAGCCATGTTCATTTGAAAGAGAGTAGTTATCAATGTCGGCAATCCATTGTTCCAAGTCCATCGAGAGTCTTTGTCGATCATACGAATGAAAATAGGAAGATCTTGGGTTGCCCAGGCAACTCGAGCTTCGATAACTCTGTCAAAATTTGCAGCCAATGCATTGATATACTTTTTCGTGAACATAGCAGGATTTAGATCAATTGGGCCGGTCAAGTTTGCAATCTGTGGTAACCAGGTACCTTCACCGGCATCGAATTTAAAGCTGTCAATTCCGAGTTTCTGCAATGCTTTTAATCTTGCGACCCACCAAGTAACGGCTTTTGGATTTGTAAAGTCGATCGTTGACGCTCCGTTGTTTGCTGAAGATTAATAATATATCTAATCACAAATCATTATCAAAAGTTTCTTTATATACTTATTATTTATTATTACACTAAATACGGACTTATTACTATTAATATTATTTATAAGTACTATTATTAAAAATACTTACTACTTTGCCACCAATCCATCAGAACATTTCCACTCTGATTTTTAACAAAGTATCCATTTTTCAAAGCTTCCGAGTAAGCTGGGTTACAATTTTTGTTAATGAACGGATGGATCCACAAAGTCACTCGGAATCCTTTTTTTTTCAGCGACTGGGTCAATCGCGTAACGTTGGGAAATTTAACAGAGTTAAAGACTGCCGAGCCGTAACAGGTTTCCCAGTTGTCGTCAATTTCAAGCTGACTATTGTTGAACTTGTTTTTCAGAATCTCATCAGCAAAAGCAGTCACAACCTTCTCACTGACGTTGACTTTGTAGCGGGCCCAGGTGGACCAAATGGGGTGTTGGATCATTCTTACATCCGGATATCCCGAAGGTCTTCCAAGATGACGAGTCACCACGGATTCATGAGCCAGTCTCGAATTGTTTTGCCAAGCAATCTCATATGTCAGCGTCGGTGAGGTATTCTCAAAGTAAGGCGCCTTGTTTTGGGCAATGAAGCACAAGTACTTGTTCTTAATGTTGTTTTGGTCAATAAAGAGCGGAACGTAGTTGAAAACTCTGACAGAAAATCCTCTGCTCGACAGCCAGTATCTCTCCGCGATACCCATATTGGTTGGATGGCTTGGAATATATGGCTCTTCTTCAAAGTACTTGTGCTGCACCGGCCAATGCTGGTATCTGTGCTGCGGACCTCCAATCCATTGAGTGTCATCTCTCAGAGAAATGCAATCTGTTAAGCGGCCCCTGGGTGTTGGCAAGAAACGACTGATGGTTACAAACTCCTGGGTCGGCACCACGTTGATTTTAGTGTGTGTTTTATTTCCGCTGGAAATGCATGTTGAAAACTGGGCGCATTCTTTTAAGCTCAGTGATTTGCTTGATAGTGTTGGTTCGTCAACATACATCTCGATGCGCATTTGAGAACCATCTGCGAAAATTTTTTATATTAATTATATTAATTACAGTAATTTATCAATAACTTAATTACCATTCTTGGTAGAATTAAGCACAACTTGGTTGTTTTTAATACTGATTTCAAATATTGCATTCTTTGATCTAGCGACTACTCGGGTGAGAGTATCCGCTGCATTATAAACTTCTTGGGAAGCAATTGCACTACCCATCACCAGTAAAAGTATCACTTTGGCTGAAATCAAATAACTAGATATGAAAATAAATGTAACAGACATCTGAAGATTTTGAAAAATATAATTGCAATTTTTTTTTAATATTTTTTTGGTTCTAATTTAATTAATAAAAAAAAATTTTTAAATGTCTGCTGAGTTAAGGATCAAAACTATATTAATTTTATTGTTAATATTAATTGTTATTTATCTTACCACAAGTCATCGTTCAATTGTATCATCAATGATCGATTGACTAACCGCCGGCAGACGTAACACTTGGTTTTATAGCAATGTAATATAACAAATGTACATGATTATCTCTTGTCTTAATCAAGAGTTGTGATTTCCCACTGTCAAGAAAATTGCTATCTGGTTTCCTGCAAAAATTATTATACCTAATTATAAAATTATTGTGATTTAATTTGTGGTGGAGATTTTTAAAAATAATAAAAAATGGTGGTACTGAAATTGAGAGACATCTGACAATTTTTAGAAATTTTTTAACTAATAAACTATGGATGACATTCAAGTTAACTGTCACTTGACAATTTTATAATTTTATTTAACAAAAAGATTTGCTCTATAAAATTATTTTTAAAAAATTGCATTTTTAATTTATTAAAATTTCTGTACGTCAATTTTTTTTGACATAATTTATTTAATAAATAAATTCTTAAAACTATCAAATATCTGCTAAATTAATTTTAATCATAATATTGGTTACATCACCGGACAATCAACTTTAAAAAATATATTATGTCTATTTATTACAAACAACTTACTATCAGAAATTAAATTGAAGATAATCTTGTTGATAAGTATTACAATAAACATTTTAGTTTAATAAATATGAGTTAAGCAAGTTATTGTTAATGAAGTGTAAGGTATTTGTATCTGTAAAATTTTAACAAAAAATGTCAACGGAATTTGGAAAAATAGTTTCAGATAAACGAAGAATTTTTAAAAAAGTTCACGTGGCGCCCTCGTGAGCGAAGAAGCTAAACAGATGGCGATGACAGAGAAACATGACCGATGCGTCATATTAGTTCTCAATCTGAGTATTTTTTAATTTTCTCGACAATCATTTATCATTTAATCGATTAGTTTTTAAAAATTCACGATAGTTGCATTGATAATCTCATTTTTCGTGATAATTAAATACCTAAGCAATAAAATAATAAGAAGAAAAAGTTAAAAAATAAATAGAAAGTGAAATAAAAAAAGTAAAGCCTTCCAATCGATAAACTTGTCATCATACCTCGCAGACGAGCAGACGAGCATTGTGCGTACGCTTTTTTTTTTATTGTTCGTTAATTATTTATCAGTTTCCTTACAATAAACTTGGGTGAGAAGAAAAATGTCTGCGTCAATGATTTCAAACGCCAAGCTCCAAGATGACATGAGCAGCATCCCACTTGCTGATGACGACCCACAAGGTAAACAACATTACCATACACTTGCTGTCATTTTCATGACCTAGATTAATATATTCCATACACACATTGTATTATTTAAGTAATTTATTAATTTTTTATTTATTAACATTGTTTGCAGTAATTATTCCTGAAGAAGACGTTCCGGATAACGAAACGCACATGTCAGATCCATTTGGTAGAGGACACAGTATGGATTCAATTCCATCAACGTTTACCAATGGCAGCTGTAGTCCAAACAGTAAATATTTATTATTATGGTCTAATTATTGATTTTTTACTTTTTATTTTTATCTTGACATTTTACTTATTTTATTTTTTATAATTATTTATAATTTTAGGTTTAGATCCCGATGTTAGTCCTGATGAACAAGAAGAAAAAGCAAGATTAATAGCTCAAGTTCTTGAACTCCAAAATACATTAGATGGTAATTGAATTTATTTATTTATTTATTTAAACGCCACTCGACAATTATTTTTTTATTTATTTAATGCCAAACGGCAATATTCATACAAATATAGAATAAACAGTATTAAATTCATTTAAATAAATTTAATCAAGGAAGATTACATTACATGATGATGAAGGGAGCAGAAAAAGATAAATTTTAAGTTGTAACAAATAATTGTAGGAACTGGGTGGGGAAGAGCAGATAGTAAAAGATAAATTATGGTATTTATCTTTAAAAAAAAAAAAAAAAAAATTATTCAACATAGTTACTATTGTCACCAGAAATATCATTTCAAAATCGGTCTCACAAGGGTATTAAATAATAATTTAGTTTTAAATTTAATAACAATTGCAAATTTTATGTAATAATAAAAGAAATTTTTACTTACAGATTTGTCACAGAGGGTAGACAGTGTTAAAGAAGAAAATTTAAAATTAAGAAGTGAAAATCAAGTATTGGGACAGTATATTGAAAATTTAATGTCTGCATCGAGTGTATTTCAATCTACTAGTCCCAAGACTAAAAAGAAGTAAGATTTCATTTTATAAATGAGTTTTAAATGGTAGATAATAATAATAATTATAAAAATAAAAATTATAATTATATTATTTATCGAATACTGGTTAAACTAGTCGGCCATGATTTTTATAATGCAATAACGATGAATATTTTTTTTTAATCAAATTATCTTATTTTTTAATAATCGGATAGTAGAAAGATAAGCACTCGAGTATTGGTTATATAAGTTTTATTGGTTTTAATAATTGATTTATTTTTATTGTATTTAAAAAAAAAAAGAAAGAAATTTGTCTTTGAGCTCGACCAATCTAACGCTTGATCACCAAAGAATAAAATTGCAATTAAATGTTTTCCACATTTTTTACTGCCAAGTGTGCTTGAGAGCTTAATACGTATTTTATTACGAGCTAGTAATCAATTGAAGTATTTGAAAATTGTAATTAATAATTAGCTATTATTTATGCTTGTTTTTTAAAAAAATTTTCTTTTATTTATTTTTAGTAATGTAAGAAAATAAATATTTATAATTATAAATAAAAAAAAAAATTGAACGGAGATTAAATCTCCGAGCACGAGCTTTGCTTAAGGTACTTCAATTGAAAGAATGTACTGCTGTGTAATTGGTGTACAGAAATGGACAAAAAAAGGAACAAAGTTATATTAGATAAATATGTTTATGAAATAATTCTTATACATAGAAAGTACTATCTAAATATATATAATAATAACTAAAATTTATTAGATTAATAAACTAATAAAAAAAAAAAAAAATAATTATTATTAAAAATAACTGTTACGTTCGCGTGTTTTCTTTGCCGCTATTGATGTGACACGCAATCAGTAATTATTTTTTATTTAATATGATAACAATGTAAAAGATAAACTTGTCAAAATGTTTAATAATGCTCATGGGCACAAAGTGACTGCACAATTCCAAAAAATAAATAAAAAAAAAAAGTAACTGAAAAACTATAACTATTATTCCACTGTTAAACATCACGTTTTAAAATAAATCTCTTTAATTCAATTTTGAATTAATTAAATCAATTAATATTGTATATAAATGTATTTCATTTATTTATTTATTTTTTTTTTTTATTAATTGTACCCAATTACGGTAAACTGAATGGCTCTTTGTCCCCAGGCTGTTTTCGGGCCTGATTTAGGATGTCCATTCTTCTTAACTCCAATCCACCATCCTTCAGCGGAGTATTTAAGTGACCTGAAGGCCTCGTAAGACCCAATACTCCATTGTTCCCACTCGGTATTATCTTTATTTTCTTTCAACTGCAAAATAAACTCTAAATTATTTTCAATTTAGCTCTTAGCTCTATTATTTATTTATATAAATAAATTACCTCTCCATAAAGGTGGCCTTTTTTGTTGAACGCTAAATAATGCCCAGTTTCTGGATTTTGTATCCGTATTACTCCAAATGATACCGACGTAATACTGAACAATGCTGTGCAAATAAATTTATTATTAGAAATTTAATAAATAATTTATAAATTGTGAAAGTATTAATGTTTAAAACTTAGACGAAAATAATTAAAAAAAAAAAAATTTCAATTAATTGTTGAATTAAAATTATTAAATGTAAGTATAAATGTCAATAATTTTAATCATTAAAATTCAATATAAAAATTAATAACTATTTTATTTTCAACAGATAAAAATCCAGTACCAATTTGATCATTAATGTTATTTTGTCCTCGAACAAATCCCGCGGGAGAGACCGTGAGATGGTACCCAGTGCGACAGAATAATTTAATTAGCCGACATCTATAAGCTGGATTTTGAATAGAATTACGGGGATCCCAGAGTATGCAAGCCGATGATTTATCCTCTTGATTGGTTTTATAGACTGGCATTCTATGAACAAGAGTAACTTAATTATTTTATTAAGGTCAGCGATGCGTTTTCCGTTACATAAAACTCTAGAATTAAAAGTTAAATTACACACTGTTATTATTATTTTTTATAATTTAAAATCTAACATGTAAATTGACTAACACACACACATATATGCTTGCAGATGCATCAATTGGTTCTGACCTGTAGATTTCACTCGGGCAGTCATTAATTGCAATTACTAGATTACGCGTGACTTATCCACGAGTCATAGGTCAATTATTATTTAAAATTGGTACGTGCGTTAGAGAAAATTCACTGGTAAATTATTTAATAATCTAATTTCATCTACCGATGTACAAACCATAAATATAGTATGTACATTGCAGATCTATATACATATATATAAATACAAACCCGTTTTCAAAGGTCACCGTTGTGGTTGGATGCCTGGTAGTGCTGCGTTTATTCCTTGGTTGATTTAGAGAATTCTCGTTATCTATTTCATCTTTATCGGTGTCGTAACTGTCATCAGTAGCACTGTCATCAATATCACTGGACTCTTCGTCGCATGTTGGGGCTTCTTTATTTTCTTGGATCCACCGCAAACTCATTTTTTTTAATAATAAAATTTACTCAACAAAACTGGAAGAATAAAACGTAAGTAAAAATAAAAAATACACAATTTTATTTTACTTTAAAAAATAAAATATATAAAATTAATAATGATAAAACAATGAACAAGGATTAGCGGTAGTTTACGCTCTGCTGATCTGTTCGAAATTTACTGTGTATATTACACTGTGAGAAATAACGTTATTATCCACATTGCATTGCATTGTATTGTATTTTATTATTATTATTATTATATTCTACCATACTAAATTATATTTTTTTGAAATCTTTAAAAAATGTATTTTTACTTAAAAAATAATAAACACATGCGAATTGACGCAACAAGATTCACGATGAAGGAGAGACTGAGTAAATGTAGAATAAACCATCGACGATGGACCGACACCCACACTCTGGACATGTGAAACGTTCTGCACCGTTTAACACTATGTACGATGCTCTGTACTACAAGCGTAACTCTATTAATAGCACTATCTGGAAAAAATTAAAATTCTATGATCTATTTAAATGACATCATTGATCAATTGATCGTAAGACTTTTTTATGTTTGATGCCCAGTTTATTTGAGTTTGACCTGTTATTGAAAAGTCTTTTAAGAACTGAAGATTGTAAGAAGAAAAGTAAACTAGGTGTGAAGATAAAAATAATGTTATATTAATATTTAGTCACCTTGTCTTAAATGTAAGCAATGATCGATCCTTTATTCTTTGATAAAACACTGGGAAGATTCTCAAGTAGACTATTTTTAGTCCCCTTTGGTAGATGAGTTTCCTAAAAATATTTCAGATGATTATAAGTGTCGCTATGTAACGGAAATTTGAATTACTGAATCAATTTACCAGCTATTAAGTCTCCCTGTAATTCTGGTGTACCTGCAATCGAGGGATTTTTAAATTTATTGAAAATGAATGTGATTACTAAAGTGCATTTTATTGGATAAAATAAAATACCCATTAATAATAAAATAGCCGTTTATGTTTGAATTTTTTTTTTTAATTATAATGAACATTTATTTTAAAAGATAATATGAATTACATTTTTCAATAACATAAAACTATATTATATTATACAATATTTCACAGTACGTGATGATGATTCTTAAAGGAATTACTGACGCTAGTAATTTATTATAGTACTTTTTTTTTTTTTTTATTTTATAAATTGAAATTGTAGATTATCTGTACTCCGTTTCGCTGAACGGTTCAGAAGAGATATTACATATTTTCCATTGTAATTTTATTTCTTTTACATTTATAATTAATAAGAGGTTTATTTAAATGCATATGTAGATGTATTTATATGTTTATAACAAATTTAAAAGGGAAACAATAATAAACTTTTTTTTTTTTTTTTTTTGAGAGAAAAAGAAATTATAATAAAATAATATAAATGAACAAAAAAATAAAATATATATTTATATTAATTGAGGTTTATAAAAGCCCAATTAATTTTTAAAAAGCTGTACGAGATGGCTTAGCTCGAACACAGTACACAGTACGTAGTATAGGCTTCTTAATTTCATAAATATTACACATCCTATAATACAATAATTTACACAACACACATTATTAAAACAAGATGTTGATATAATTAATATCTTCCACTACTTGCCATTTATAATTATTTCAATATTTTTTTAATTAAATTAACGCTAGTGCTTAAAATTTAATTACATAAATACACACTTGTATGTACACGTGACAGCTAAGGAGATTTATTTTTATTTGTATTTTTAAATACCCATATGATACGATGCTTGATGTTGATATATGGCTATTTTTAAATTAACATTTTAACTACTTTAAACTCTTAGACTCCTCGTGGCACACTCGTTTTTTTTTTATTTTTATTTTTATTTACACAGACGTATCAGAGTAATGGCAAATATTTCATTGGATTAAAATATTTTTACACGCAACTGAACTTGACGCCTGAAATAAAACAAAAAAAAAATAAATAAATAAAATTTATTTAAATAAAATAATTAAATGAAAATAAATAGAAAAATTAATAACTACCGTCGTCGCTCGAGTAGCAATTATGACAATGAAGTTTATGATTACGAACGCGTACGTCCGTCCCCATAAGCCCGTCACCGAGACGCACGTGACACACACAACATTTGAAGCACTCCATGTGATAGAATAGCCGCAAGCTTTCTATAATCATCGCAGCTCCTCGTCCTAATAAAAATAATAAATAGCATGTCAATAAAATTTTATTCCTCTTACTTGTTAGTTGTCAGCAATAAACAACAATTTTATGTAATAAAATCTAATATCCATTTAATAATATATAATACCTAATTCATCGCCGCAGTGGGAACATTTTTTCTTTCCACTGACACTCAGCAATTTTTCCTGCGAGTTCGCGCTCGATGTTCCGGGTGATTGATGTGCTTTCTGATGCATCATAGCGAGATGGGCTGACGGCTGGTGATGCGCTTGGGGCAAGTGTTCCTGGCTAACGCTGTGATCGATCCTTAAGAGAAAATATTTTTACTTATTTTAAAATTATCCTTCATTGTAAATTATTTTCCTGATGAAATAATAAGTAAATAAATGAATAAATACCTTCGTCTTAGAGGCAAAGGTCTCTCTTGTGCTCTATTTTGTATTCTCTGAGTAAGCGTTTGAATTATAGAATCCGGTAATGGTTTCCCTTCAGATTTATAAGAAGTTGTTGAAGCAGTGTAAGATACGGAAGTTCCAGTCACGTGTTGCTGCGGTTTTCTTTGTGGGGGTGAGCGTTGGTTTTTCTCATTAATTCTTCTCTGTTCAGCCTCCTAATAATAAATATACACAGTAATAAAAATAAGTAACTAGTAAAACTCTTTTATAATTGCTAATTGCACAACTATTGAATTTATTAAAATTTAAATTTTAATAAAAATAAAATTAAAATTAAAACTCACTTGAATAAGCCAATGTTGGTAATTTAAATCTTGACTAATAACTCGCGGGCCGTCGCTCTTCCTCCGCTGGACCCACTGGTCGTTTTTAACAATACGAGTCCTGGGTACTGCACTCAGCGCATTGAGAGTCTGCTTGGTCATCTGCTGACCAGCGTGAGTTGATAGTGCGGTTGCGGAGGCACTGTGACGAATTGTAGCATCCACCTGCTGCGGAATCGAATCTGCTGATGGAATCCTACTGTTTCTGCGCATTTGATAAATAGCAATCGTTAATTAAAGTTGTTAGCACTAGGTGTTGTATAAGCAAGAATGGAAGCTGGCTAAATTAACCGCAGTGACTTTTCCTGGCTCTTTATCCCTCGGTAATGTCATCGTCGAGTACTTGTTGATGTCGTCTAGTTATGCAAGTCACTTGTAAAACCGAATGGATGAAATGACCGGAAATTAAACGCGAATACATATAGCACGGGTGCAATACTACGGCTTCCTGATACACTCCGCTGGAGGAGAACATTCTACGCTAAATAGGGAAATGTCAGGAATAAAATTCGATTGTTTCCCGTGAAATTCTATTACTATTATTAACATTTACATTTATACTTATACTTCTGCTTCCATTCCCACTGCTTTTATCATTATTATTGTTATTATTATAATTTTTCTCATTATTATTATTATTATTATTATTATTATTATTATTATTATTATTATTATTATTATTGCCTGTTACCTGATAGTCATATCCCGTTGCCGTTGATCGATTAATCTCAACGGCTTGGCCGGTGGAATAGGCGGAGGTGCCGGACGTCTACGTTGATTTTCTTGAAGCTGCAAATTAGGCATCGAGGACCGGTAATTAGTCATATCGATGTTCTGATAGGTAGCGTGGACAATATTCCCAGTGTAATTAACGTTTTGCAACGACTGCCACTGCTCAGCGAGTTGCTGCTGTTTTTGCTCTCGATAAACTATGCTTGCGCGCTGACGTTTCAACGCCTCCTGCTCCAACTGCAAAAGTTCTCGCTCAACACGCAGAACTTCCTGTACATACAATAATTTTATTTTATATACACGATTAATTATTAATTAGATGTTTTTTCATTTATTTTTAATTAAATTCCATTAAATACAATTGTTGGAAACGTTACTTACCCCAGACGCGTACTCGTCATCGTGATCACACATTACTGCATTCACTACCGTGTGCTGTAGACAATAAATTATTTATAAATAAAAAAACATGTTACAATGTCGAAGATTATTATAAAAATATTAATTAATAATAAATACCTCTGGTTCACGAATTTTACGATCGATAGCCCTCAAGTGCATTTCGTCTTGCCGGCGAATTTCATTTCTTCGCTCCTGATCGTAAATATCCTCGTGTAATTTCAGCCGCTCGACGTCAAACCTCAACTTCTCCTGTTCCCTGAACTCGATCTCCTCCTCGCGGATAACTTCCGACTGCATCACAATTATTTCCTGCTGTTGCTGTTGATGATGGTGAAGATGTTGTAGTTGTTGTTGATTTCGCAAGAGATCTTCCTCCTGCATGCGTGGCTGGATCTCCTCGGTCTTACGCAGTGGCTCGTCTTGACGGTGCAACGCCACTGACTCCTGGGCTCGTTCACGCTCCAGCTGCATCTTCTCCTCCTCGAGTTCTCGCAGTTTATGCGCGAGTTTTTCGCCAATGTCGCTGTGTGCCCCCAAAATATTTTCACACATTTCGTTCTTCTTTGTTTTATTTTTGTATTTTTTTTTTCTCAAACGCTATTTACATGCTTTTTTATCCATAAATTATTCATCCATATATACTTATATTCAGATTTACAGCTACCCAAAAATAGTAAGAAAAAAATGATTATGAAAATAGCAAACAAAAAAAAAAAATAAATTACACATTTAAAAAATATTAATTTTTTTTAACATTTTTTTTATTCATTATAATTATCAACATTTTTAAACCATTTATAATTTTTTTAATAATTATTACACAGTAGCTATTTTCAGTGACATTTCTATCTTCACTATCACAGAAAAAAAAATATTCCAATAAGAGCTAATAATAACAATAATAAAAGGCACTAAAGCTACGAAAATAATTATTGCAAAGACTTAATATTTTTTGTTCGTTTATTAATACTAACGAAATAGATATATTCTAAAAAAAAAGTCCAGAGTTGATCTACAATTTGAGAGAAGAGCCGTCCGGGCTAGAGGCTAAAGTCAGAGCACCCAAACCAATACTGCAAGAGATACGCGCAAATATATTATATTTATATTTAAGAAAAAAAGAAGAAAGAGTAAGTACAGAAAATTATTATGAACAAAAAGAAGATAATAGTTATTAAATTGAATAATAATAATAATAATAATTTAAGAAGTAAAATGTCCACCGTGGGAGTTAATAATATTCTACCTGTTCTGCTCACGATCGTTGCCGTAACGCCACTGCTCTTCCTTCTCGAGCATTTCAAAGATTTCACGTTCTTTCTTGGTAATCTCGTCTTCTTCCGAGGAAGTGACACTCGCACCGAAGGGTTCACTACTCTGACGACTGTGCTGCGACATGTCTGGACTCACTGCTTGCTTGGTCCAATCCTCGGCGTGCCCGAGCCCCACACCCGAGTCTCGATCGTGGATAGAGTCCTGCTCATAGTTGCTGTCGGTGTCGTAAGAACGCCGGTTCATTTGCTCAATGCGTCTCTCTTCAGCCAGTAACGCGGTCATGTCTAGCGGTTTTGGTACTTCCAGGTGGAGCTCATCGTCACCCACCTGTCGATTAACAATAATACATCAGTTATTGTATCACACTCTCATTCTCACAATGTATTATTTATTTAGTTCGCTGTTTCACAATAATCATGTCGATTTATAAATTTAAAAATACATAAATTATTTATACCCCTTCGAGTCCCAAGAAATCGGATCGACGTGTACGTAACTCCTTTTTAATGCGACGCGTTGAGTTTAATCGCTTTAAAGGCTCGGTTGGTTGATTTTCATCGTCGCTATAATCTATTGGTGGTGGAGGTGGTTTTTCCTTTGGTGGTTCTACACTGCTTGGAGGCCCCAGAGGAAAAGGTGATATTATTTCTATTTTTTCATCGTTTGATAAATTCAGTTGATATATCTGCAAGAAGAAGTACAAAATTAATATTCTAGATATTTATTTAAATTAATTTTTTAAAATATAAAAAACAACAATATTTTTTATTTAGAGATTAAAAAAAATTTTTTTTAAAGATTACGTCAAGTAAAAATTATTTAATCTAATTTTTTTTTTTCAAGTTATTAAGTAACTTTATTGATTTGATTTAATTTTTTTAAGTCGGTAATCTTTGATCTTCAATATTTGATCGTAAATTATCTAATAATACAATAATCAATCCAATTATTAAAAATAGACATATTACTATCACTCAATAAGAATTTCACTGTAATCAGTAGCCTTGAAGATAGTAGTATACTTTCATGACCAACAATTTAGTTTAGTGATTAATGTTATAAAATTAAACTACTACAAGAGCTCAAGGCCAAATTGAATATTTCTTCTTTAAAATAATTTTTTACAGATCATAAAAAAAATTACACATTCTCTTCAAAGCATACATCGGAAGAATTTCCACCAAGATTGCGTGTTAAGCATCAATTTCTTAAACAATAAAACACATCAACATATAAATTCATTCACATTATGTATTTCTTCTTAGGCAATTAATAAACTTCTTAATATTTAAACATGAGAGGATATAAAATAATAAACTTACAGATTTGGATAAAGACATAGATGGATCAATAAACTCCATGGTGAGTGGAGAAACAACAGGTGGTTTATCGTAGTCGGAGATGTTTGATTCTGTCTCGTATGACAACGGTGTTGAAGAAGCCACTGACTCTGACTGTGAGTCTTGATAAATCTCCTGGTCGACTACAATAACAGGAGAAGCGGCGTTGGTTACTGCCTCAATGTTAGGACAAGTAAGAGGCAACTCTGCGCTCTGGTTGCCGCTAGTCAGAGGTTCACTCGCTCGAGCCTCTTCTTCGTGCTCGACTGACTTTGTTGACTTGCATTGCAGCTCGGTTTCCTCATCGGAACTACTATCGTCGATAACAATTGATTCCTGCAGACATTTATTTACGTTAATTCATGTAATTTTTATAATAGTAATAATAATAATAATAAAATTATGTAATCGAGCGAGGTCGCCGAAGGCGACCGAAGCTCGATTATAATTATATTGATGATTTCGTTCGAAGAGATCACTAGGTAGTACCGTCTTTGTACGCATATTCACATCACAAAGTTCAACTGTAAAAACAAATATAAAGCGTTTCCCAGGTAACCGACTTATTTATCCTCATTACAGTTTAGCTAAAGCTTTATTTGAAGAGATCACTGGGAGGGTGAAAGATGGGTGGGAGTGATCTCTTCGAACGAAATCATCAATATAATTATAATCGAGCTTCGGTCGCCTTCGGCGACCTCGCTCGATTACATAATTATATTTCAAATTTCGTTCTCGAGATCACTAGGTAGATGTTCAGAGCTGTAGCATGTAAGTAAAATATTAAATAAGGAACAGTAAAGTTCAATTAAAAGAAAATAAAAATTTTTTTTTTTTTATTAGTAATAATGAACAATTAAATTAATCATAACAAATTGAAATTGTGAAAAGGTGTATTTTTTTTTTTTTTTTAAATTAAGTAAAACAAATGGTTAGATAATAAGTAATCTTAAGACAATATTGATGACGCAAACGTGGTCTTATTGTTAATTATAGGTCTGTTATAAAATTTTTCAAAGACTTTTGATTTATTAGACCATCCTGCAAGACTTTTAATAATATTTATATCAACTCCTTTGCTTAAGGCAGTTGAAGTAGACGCATGTCTAAGACTGTGAGAAGTATAGTTTTCACCAACTTCACACTCAGTTAAAAAGGATCTTATCCATCTACTGATTGTATCTTTTGATGCTTTTTTATAAGGTTTTTTAATTGTTAGAAAAAGACAGTCATTGTTATTTATAATAGTAGATGTGACAGTTAGGTAATGTTGTAATGTCGAAGCTACGCATAAGTTAATATTACTAAATTTTGGGATAATCAGAAGGGGCTGAAATGCACCCTGTCGAGAGGATTTAATCCTATCAGGGATTTCAATTTCATAGCCATCATTTCTTTTATGAATATTAGATCTTTTAATTAAAGAAATCGTTTGGACCCGATGTGCAGAAACTATTGCAAGTAAAACAACTAATTTTTTTGTTAATTGGTGTAAATTAAGATTATTAAGTGGGTTTAGATTTTCTAATTTTTCGAGAACAGGATCTAAACTATAAATCCTATCATATTTGGGTCTAGTAGATTGAATATTATAAGCACCTTTCAATAGTCTCGATATTAAAAAATTTTTTCCTAAATCTTTATCACATATTAATGATAAAGGAGAGCGGATAGTATTTAAAGAACTATACTTAGAACTCCATTATTAAATTTTGATGTTAAATATTCTACAACCTTTTCTTCATTTGGGTTAAAAATGTCAATATTTTCAGATATACAGTAAGATGTCCAATCTCTTATTGGTTTGGAGTATTGTTTAAGTGTTGTAGCAGAAATAGATTTCACCAAAATGTTAACAGAGTCATTACTTAAACCTTTTCTTAGAAATGCCTGTTGGATAGTCGAGCTGCCATCAGGGATAGTTTCGAGGCTAAACGATGTTGAATTGTTCTACAAGGAGAAAGAAGAAGATTAGCATCTGGTTGGAAAATAATTGGTTTTGATTCTAGTAAAGATAACCATAAAGGGTACCATGGCTGACCACTCCAATTTGGAACTACTAAAATCCCACAAACCTGATCTGTTAAATGATGCTAAAAGTTCTAAATAATTAATATGATAGGATTTTTCTCTCGAGTTCCAGTGTCCATAAGCTATTTGTCCATGACAAGAAGCTCCCCAGCCTGTTGATGATGCATCCGAGTAAATAGTTATTTTAAAGTTGGAATTTCTAATAGGGCATTTTGATATAAATATATTATTAGACCACCAATCGAATTCTTTAATTAAATGAGAAGAAATAGGCATATTTTGATCATAATCATTGTTAGAATTATTAAGAGCTAAGTAACGCTGTTGTTCGAATGCTTTTGAATGAACCCAACCATAGTTAACAGCTGGACAAGCTGCCGTAATATTACCAACAAATTGAGAAAACTCTCTAATTGTACAAAAGGAGAGATTTTTAAATTTTAAAATTAAATCATAAATATTGGATCTTTTTTCGTCTGTTAGAGCAATTGTCATTTGATGTGAATCAAATAAAAAACCTAGAAATTTACATAATGTAGATGGGATGAGATTACTCTTAGACTTATTTATTATAAATCCTAATGACTCTAAAAAATTTTTTGAAATGTTTATATTTTTTTGACATGATTCAAATGAGTCACCTACCATCCACCAATCATCAAGATAAACTACTGATGACAACTGTAAGCTTCTTAAATGACTAATAATAGGCTTACAAACTTTTGTAAAAATCCATGGGGCTGTACTCAATCCAAAAGGTAAACAAATAAATTCATAGAGATGATTATTAAAAAAGAATCTTAAATATTTCCAATATTCATTATGTACTGGAATCATAAAATAAGCATCTTGTAGGTCAAAATTGGCCATGAAACAATCTCTAGATATTAATTTTAAAATTGTTCGATAATCTTCCATTTTAAAATGAGAAGTCTATGAATTTATTTAATTTTTTCAGGTTAAGAATAAATCTCATTTTTTTATTTTTTTTAGGAACAAGAAAAATGCTAGATAAAAATTCGCCATCTTCCTCATAACACTCCTGAATAGCCCCCATAGTCAAAAGATCATCCACTTCTTTCTGAATAAGGACATGATCTTCTACTGAAAGATGACTATTAAGAGGTTTTTACGACTGAGTTGGAGCAGAAACGAATGGAATTTTATATCCAGAAATAGTTTCAATGATTAAAGGGTCAGCTGTGATTTTGGACCATTCATGTATGAAGTATTTCAGGCGACCAGCGACAGGACTCACCTTTACTTTTTGTTCTGAGTCTGGTTTTGTAGAGCAAGAGGGGGTTGGTTATCTGAGCGGGATCGAGTCGTCGAATGATCGTTCTTGAAGGCATTTGATTTCCTCATGAATGAAGAACGATTGTAGCCCGTCTGGTTGGAGCGTGGAGCAGACGGGCTCTTCCAGTTTAAATAAGTTTTCGATTTTGAAAATTCCTTTTTAGAATTCTGATTTTTAATAGAAAGACCAGTTTTTTCTATTACGACAGCAGACTTGATTTTTTTAGCTAAGTTTTCACCAAACAAGAATTGGTCTGTGGGTGAATCTTCCAATATAGATTTTCTTTTTTCATCTACACAAGGGTATAATTGAGCACGTCTTGATTTAGTCAATTGAAACATTAGCTCACACATCATCGAGCTGGAATCGCAAAGAAGTTGTAAAAGGTCTTGTTTATCTAAAGGCTCTTCTTCTTTGTCATTGAAGATCTGACAAATAGCTGTGCCAAGAGCAACTAAACTTTTTCCACATAAATCTTGGTGATTAGCCAAGTATTTATCACGCGATTTGGACGTCTTATTAAGTAACGGAAGCATCTCCGGGTTGAGAATCGGAGCAACGAGAGGACAATTACCTTTGTTAGGGTATTTGTTATCCATTTTCGACTTATCTTCCTTGTTCATGCCCGATGAGAGGATCTCTTTCCAGCATGATACAAGTTCCGGATGAAAATTGAAACTTTTGTCCTTCAAGGATCTTTGTTCAGAACCCAACATTTGAAGGACAGGTTCACTGAGGGTAGAAGCTTCAGGAGCCTTTGAATCTTGCAGCCCGACTGATGCCTTGGGATCATTATTAAGGGAAGGATCAATTTCCGGTTCCAAGTCAATGTCACTTTTAGAAGTGTCGTCATCACTTGAGTCTGCAAGACCATAAGATCTAGGTTAAGAGAAGCTATCAAGTAGAAACAATAAATAATTTCTCTTGACGCAAAGAGTAAAAATAATTTTTAAATAAATTCTAACTCTGTATTTTAACTCTAACCCAGTCGACAAAAAAAAGGTACAACAAAATTAAAAATTTAATTTTGGTTGCCCAAATAGAAAATAAAATAATAATAAATAATTATTCACCCTCAGAAACATTGTCAGGTTGATTTTTATTTTCTAAATTGAAAAGCTCTTGGTAGAGTTTCAATTTCTTTTGAAGTAACTCTAAATCAGAGTTATTAAAAGCTTGACGTTTGTTACTCATTTTTAAATTAGATAAAAACTAATTTTTTTTTTTTTTTTTTATAAATAGTCAACTGAATAAATTATTTTAAATAAAATAATTAAATTAATTAGATGTTTAAATGTGATGTTCACTTTACAGCGCACAAAAAACGTAATGAGGATAAATAAGTCGGTTACCTGGGAAACGCTTTATATTTGTTTTTACAGTTGAACTTTGTGATGTGAATATGCGTACAAAGACGGTACTACCTAGTGATCTAGAGAACGAAATTTGAAATATAATTTATAACTACAGTGATAATAATAATAAAAATGCATAAAATTTTTTTAAAATGAAAAAAGAAGAAATATAACTGCAATTTAAAATTTAAATATATATTTTTATAAATATGATCTTCATTAATTTAAATTAAATTAATCTAATAATAATAATAATAATAATAATAATAATAATAATAATAATAATAATAAGATTACCCAGTTCTTATGAATTATTATTGCACGTTAAAAATTTCGCAACGCTACATTCTATGCAAATTTATCGACGCAATCACGGGAAATATTCAGGCCCTTCACCTAGGTCGCGAATCATCAACAATAATAACAATAACAGTAATAATACAGTATATAAAAAAAAAAAATAAGGATAATAAAATACTCCGCCGAATTCCCCTGAAGTAAATTTGCATTGAATTTAAAATTATTATTCACTGGGTATAAACTTGATGCATACAGTGGCAATGAAAATTTATCAGACAATTTCATGCTCAATAATTTATTTATAAATGTTTTAAGTTTTAAAAACAAAGTACCAGGAAATAGTGCAATAAAAGAATGTTAGTACTGCAATAAACGAGTGTATAAAGCTGTTAAGGGATTAGCAAATAAAGATAAGCTCTGTAAATACCAAACCCATTACGTCTATATAGTAAAATAAGTAACATAGAAAAAGTAAAAAATAATAATCATTGTAGGTATGTCTTATTACACAAAGTGATGTCATCTGTTAAAAATATTTTCGAAAATGTCTCTATTACACAAGATAAAATTGTATTATTGGCATAAAAAAATAATAAAAAACATTCAGAGGCAAAAATTAAATAGTATAGTTTTAAAATAAAAATTAAAAGGAGCTGGAATAAATGGACAAACTACTTACAATGGAATCTTACCTCAGTCATATCAAGTTAGATGTTTCTTGCCATTTTATCTTTAATTAACAATATTAATATTTAACTACTGATAGTTTACAGCTGCGCTATGACACATTGTTTACTGAAACTCGTTATCGAGTTTAATAATTAAATGACCGATTCCCAACCTCTGTATCTCAGCTCAACTATTTGCGTCAACTCTTTTTTTAAAACTACTTTTTTTTATAATTTTTATAGTTTTTTTTTTTTTTTAACCATGATCTAGTAATTAATGACGATGACAATTAAGTAAACCAGATTATTTTATTGAAATTAGCCTCGATAATAAATCAAATGAAAATAAGTATGTTATCATATTAAATATAACTGATAAAAATAATACATCCTGAATTTTATTTTTATTATAATTATAATAATTAATTACCTCGGACATTTAAAAATAAATTAATTAATAATAAATAAAATAATCATCCTGTTTACTTAAATGTTTCGGGTCTATAATTGATAGCAAAAACAAAACGATTAATTGTCGGTATAGATAATTGTATATTTAATGACATTCTTCTTAAATTTTTCTACATTCCTGGCACTAATAATTTACGTACAATAATTATTATTAATTTTAATCATAATTATAATAAAATATTCAGTAAGTATATCGAACAAATAAATACTACAAATATCTAATTTAAATAAATTGATAACAAGATAATTATCACAATGAACTTACTAAGTGATTACATTATTTTATTCTTCTTTTACCTTCAGAAGAATTTATCGCGAATTATAATAATAATAATAATAATAATAATAATAATAATAACAATATTCATAATAATAAATAATATATTCCCATCTTAATCTCTCGGTACTCACGCACATAAGACACTACAGTGGTGATCTAGCAACTACAAACGTGACTATCAGTACAATCACGTCGCATGTATGTATAATTATTATTACTCGTTATGTTGTATTCCTCTATTTACATTACCGATGATAAAGACGCGGTTAATTGCCAGAGTACTGGAGACTATCTATATGCCAGGTTTTGCCTCCAAGACTCTTATTTTTAACTTTTTATCTATTTTTTTTATATGTAAATATAAATGTAAGGCCTTTTTTACCTACCACATAGATAACAACTCTGTTAATTTTAATAAACTAACAATTATTATTGCCGTTAATAAAATTATTATTATTGTAATATATACATTAGGGTGGAATGAAAAAAAAATTTTTTTTTTACTCAAAATATTTTGAAATAAATAATTAATTTAATTTTTTGGTTTTAAGATAACATTTTTGCCATTTTTCTAGAAACTGCAGAGTATCTGTTTTGAAGAAAATTAAAAGTTATAAATGGAAAAAAAATTTTTTTTCTTTTAAAAATTTTGTTTTTTTTTAAAGCTACAAACTCTATCCCAAAAAAAATTTTTTTTTGCTCCACCCTAATATACATAAATGTATTAGGATGCTATTTAAAAAATATTAATTTCTTTCTAATACAAGTCTTGAATATAAAAAATTTTATTTGATCAAAATTAAATAAATTTTTCGAGTTATGAAGTCTTACAATAAAAAATTTTGTTCACCCTAATACATATACATATTTATGTATATCTAATCTAATATATAATATATATATATACAGATCTTATCTAGCACGCGCAATTTAATATAATGATGATAGTATTATATTAATAATCATTGAGATGACATTAAATGACTGGCGAAGCAAATCTGGTTCAGCATTTTTTAATGAAATTAAAATTAGATTGAGGATCATTAATCCTGACCTCGGAATCACTCGGCTGTTGTTGATCTTCCCCGACTTTAGTTACTGTTATAAAAGGCGTAATTGGCAGTACCGGTGACACATCTTGAGGAACTATTATTTTCTCGCAGACTTCAAAAACAGTCCGCCTTCGCTCTGAACTTTTGCTCTCTTGACTTTGTTCTCCGGAAGCGACTGTTGATGCTGAATCTTCTTGAGCCTTGAGAGGCGAGGGAATTTTCGAGTGTCTGCAGGAAAACGGCGAGGAGGGAAGAGATTTTGAAGAAGAAGCCGACAGTTTTATTGGAGACGTAAGCGCTGTGCTTGGAGCTGAAGACAGTTTTACAGTAACTCCAATCGGCTTGCGAGGAAGCGGAGTGGGAATTTTAGAAGGTTTGAGCGGTGAAGTTGAAGATATTGACTCAGCTGAAGATGTTTTCGACTCGCTTAATTTAGACTCAGGCTCAGAATCTTCTGGAAGCAACGGCGAGCTGCTATCTCCGGACTTAACTGGCGGACATCTTCGCGGAGGAATTCGCGAGCTTTGGAAAACGATAACGCGACTCGTCGGCTTAATTGGCTGTTGCTCTAACTGAGATTTGTTAGTTGGTAAGGTATTTCCAGGCGATTCAGCAGTACCCTGAGAAAGGAGAGACCAAAGCGACTGTTTACAATTCGTCCCCTTTTGGCGTTAATCTCGCATCATTTTTTATTTTTATTATTTAATAAAAGACAATTTTTTATTTTTATGATGCTGACATAAACTTTTTAAAAAATTAATAACTGTTTAAAAATATTAAAAATTTTTTTTTCAGAATTTTTTTAATAAATAAATTATAGCCAAAAAAATATTTTATATAAAAATTGTAAAAAATTAAGAATGCAATTTTTTTTCAAAATAAATTTTTCAACAAAAAAATGTCTGCTAATTTTAGCATTAAAATTAAATTTTCGTTGAAATAACACGATGAACGCCAAAAAGAAACAAAAAATTAACAGCATTCTCAACCAGCAAGTGTCAATAGAAAATAAAGTAAGAAAAGTACCCAATTGCCAATAAACCAATCAACGTAAATTTTAAACTACCGTAACCCAAAAAAAAAAATAAACCATCTTTCAAATAAAACTCACCTCTATTATTACTGCCGATTCCAGTTGGACATCAACTTTCTCTTGATTAGCCTCCGGCTGAAAATCCTCCGATGCTTTTATCTGATTGCACTCAGCGGTCACTTTGTCACCTAGATCATCATCTTCACCTTTAATACTACGATCTTTTGGCACAGGTGGTTTTACTTCAATGGTGATTGAAGTGCCATGATGAACTGGAGCTACTTCTTCGTCAACTGGTTCGTCAGCCTGACTGACTGAACAGCTGACATCGGCGGTGTGTATTCCTGAATCCTCTCGATCGGTGTCGTTGAGTATCTCAGCGGACGACACTGACGTCGGATATCTTCTTCTCACGTAGTCCAGTTCTTCGAGGCTCTGGACGCGATCGAAGGTGTCGGGTTCGCTGGATGCGTCAGCGTCCAAGGAGTCGAGGCTTTGGTGGAAAGTAGCACGTGGTGCGCGGTATTCAGAGTCCGGAGAGGAACTTCTCTCGCTTGGTGTTGACGTTTCGTTTCTTTCCCGATTGTTGAAACGCAACATCGGTTTATCTACTGGCTTTTTATCAACATCTTTAATATTATTATTATTATTATTATTATTATTATTATTATTATTATTATTATTATTAGTTATAACATTATTATTATTATTATTATTAATAATAATATTATTGTGATTATTGCTAGTTCGAGTAGAATCTAAAATACACAGTCGATCTTTAACTTTTGTCGTAAACTCAACGTGCTGCCTGGGACTCGGCTGCGGTTTAACCGGAGGAAGAGGCGGCGCTGAGGAAGAATCATCGCTGCTGGCATATTTCTCGAGTGTTGATAATCTCTCACGCAAAGGTCGAACAGGTTCAAACTCATCATTGCTTAATTTACGTGATGATATTTTAGTTTCACGTACGGAAACTTGCTTCTCTAGAAAACTTAGACGCTCGCGTATTGTTGTCATGTCCCCAGAAAGCCTGTCGATTACTTTAGAGTTCTTATCTTCATCCTCGGCGGTCTCTATTGTTTGTTTTTCGAGACTCATCAGTCTTTCTTTAATAGACACCGGAGAAGAAAACTCTCCCGAGGAGCGATTCCCGTTGTTGTTCACTTTATTATCAGCGGTTTTTTGAGCGGCCTTTTCAAAAATCTCACGGCGCTTCAATACGTCTACCTTAACGACAGGAACGTTTTTATCACTCCCACCAGCCGTCTCCTCGTAATTGATAATTGGTTTGCTGTCTAATTTTGGGTCGTGTTTTAGCAGAGATGTTCTGGGGAGAGTTTGTGGTGGCGCTCGGTTGTATCGGGTTGCTCCCTCGTAATTGTATTCGTCGGGTTCTGGCGAACTGGTGGTCACTGTTGTTCCGGAATCGTACTCTCGCTGGTCATCTTGGAATCCGTTTCCAAATTGTGGAGATTTTTTACTAATTGCTGTTTTGGTTATTGATGTAACGCTAAGTGGAACGGCGTTCATGTTGTTGTTCTCGTTGGTGTTGCCGTTTTCGTGGGACGCATTGTCTAAATCTGAATGATTCTTGTCGATCTCACTATCTCGATCGCTCTGTAATTTTAAATAAATTTTATTAGTATAAATTATTGATTATTATAAATTTTAAATTATTTTTAAGACGTTTTTATTGACTTGATCTTTATGTATGTTTATATTTAAATTTATTAAAAAAATTAATTTGATTCAAGAGAAAAATTCTTGATTCGAGAAAATTAATTTAAAGAGTTTAATCTTTTTTAATTAAGGAGAAAAGTAATTGAGAAAAAAATTATTTTATTTTTGAAAAAAATTTTTTATAACAATTCAACGTTGATAAAAATTCTAAAAATTGTTAGCTGTCTGTTAATTTCAGTTTTAATTTACAATAAAATAAATTTTTTTAATAGTGACTCCATTTTTATTTTAAACTTATTAAAAATTGTTTTTTATTTTATTTTTGAATTTAATTTGTTATTAAAATGTTTTTAAAAATTTTAAAACGATAAAAATCAAGTTCATTGAACATAACAAAAATAAAAAAACTTAAGATATAAGATCAAGGTTAACAATTAAAGCCATAATGATAATAACAATAAATAAACTTACAAGAACACTCTGTGTATCATCATGAGTGTCTCCGCTTACAGAACTTTTACCGCTGCTCGTCCCAATGCCAAGATCACTCAAATCATTAGAGTCTTCTTCGTGATACATAGCGAGACTCATACTGAGTTTCCTCCCCCGACTGCTGCGCTCCTCCATCATCTCTGAGAAGGTTTTACTCCGACGTCTGTGTCTGTCGTGCTCCTCCAGTTCCAGTTTCTTAACTTCAACAACTCGTTCGATAATGTGCTCCTGTCGCTTCCTCCGACTGCTTTTCCAGTTATCCAAATTCTAAAAATAAAATTAATCCATTAAAAACAAATTATAAACCAACAACACACCCATAATTAAAAACCCGTAATTTTAATATTAAATTTTCAGATAATTAAACAATTCAAGATACGACACTTTCAGCCCGTCACGACACCGCTCCTGTATTATTTCACTAAAAACTGTTATTCCAAACGCCTCCATAATATTTAATTATTTTAAAATTTCTAATAACCTAAACCTGTTTGTCCATTTATTTATTCCATTAAATATTAATCTAAAAAATTCTTCTACCCATTATTCTAAAATAGAGAGACATGGATAATTTTTTAGAATTTTATAATAAATAAATTTTAGCAATAAAAAAAATTTTATAGAAATTGTAAAAAAATATAAATGCAATTTTTTATAATCAATTTATTTTTTAATTTAAATAAAAAAATTTTTTTTTTATCTCATATTAATTGAGGACACAAAAAAATAAAAAAGTGACTTTTATTAAAATCTTCCGTCATTAAGTAAACGATCGAAAAAGGCGTGGATTTAAGATATTTATTAAAAATAATTAAAACTACCATCCAGCTATTAATCTTATGTGTGATTTATTATTAAGAGTCTCACCGATTGCCAGTCTTCTGGGTCATCGCGTACCTCCTGCTTTACTTTTTTGACTTCTTGGACCTTTTGCAACTGCTCCTGGGCAGTGCGATAAAGCGAACACGGCCCGACTTTAACGAACTGCAGTGGATTGGTAGCTTGCTTCGGTGAAGTCTTCAGCGTTGTTTTTAATTTCGGCGGTTCGTGTGAAATCTACAACAATAAATCAATATGATTAAGTGCCAATTCTTCTTTTTTATTATTACTTCTTCTTCATTATTTTCTTCTTTTTTATTATGTATATTTATGAGCATAATAACTAAACAGAAGCGAATAATAATCGACATATATTTCGCGAAGAAATAAAATTTCATCGTATTCATTTTCAGTTTGAGTTTCAGAAAGTCATTTCATAAAAAATACAATTTATATTATTGATTTATTTATTTACTTATTTATATGTTAGTTAAACTTACCATCCTGTCGTTTCGCCGCTCGGTGGCGGCGTTTTGCGACGAAGGCATACTCCTCGTACCTCCTTCCTTAACGGAAGATCCTCCTCTTCACTGTAGCGCGATTCCTCGCACTGACGAGCCCATCCTACACTTCACCTCTGTAAAATAAACAGGAAGCCTTAATAAGAACTGATTCGTTTTGCTTGTACATGTTTTATGTTATACTTATGTTGTACGCTGTGTATATATATATATATATATATATATATATATATATATATATATATATATATATATATATATATATATATAGTGAATATAGGAACGAAGTATAAGGCCAAGTCATGTGAGTAAATTTAAAAAACAAAAAGTATTATTCATATAAATAAAAGATTCTCAGACAGATGAAGTCTAGTTGCGGTAAATGTTAACCTAAAGAAAATGAATGAAGGCGTGGATCGCGGATGTTGTCATACAACTCGATGACATATTGTACAAATACTCGTGATAATATATATATTCATTTTTGTTTTACGTTTAAGGACATTCATAGTCAAATAAAAATTTAAATTTATTCGAGACTTGAGAAAAATTTTTAAATCTGTTATTTTATAAACATTTATTGTCAAATTTAAGTTTAACTTTATTTATACTAAGATAAAAGACCCAATTATTGATACTGGCCTAGTTATTGACACTTGCAATTTTATTTTAATTAAAAAAAAAAAAAATAATAATAAACATAATTTTTTAATTGTAAATTTTGAGATAATTGGTTTTTTGAAAAGATTTCATTTTTTTAATAAAAATAAAATTGCACGTGTTAATCAGTACTAGGCAAGTGTCAATAACTGGGTCTTTAATTTTCATTATTAAATAATAACCCATTTTTTTTTTCAATCTTACAATCGGCCATTAATATATCAACAAATTTTTTAACAATTTTAACAATAATTTCTATTTTGTTTTTACCTCCCAATTTATTTGTGTACATTATACTGCGCACGTTGTTTCTTGAATTTAACTGGTGAAAAATTCACCTACACTGTTTTAAATGAATTATTAAAGATATCAAATGATTTTATATAAATAATTCAAAAAAAGTTTTTTTTTTTGTCTAGAATTATTTAAAGTTATTTAAACTTTTCACATTTTTCTAAATTTTTGGAGTTAATTGGAGTTCACTCCTTAAGAAATAACTTTTACAGCCGGGGTATGGAAATGTACAGGACTAAATTCAAGCATTACGCTTACGCATTCCTAGCTATAGTTTGCTCACTTTCCACCACAGAGCTAGGACTATAGTGTATATTTTGGCACACATATAGTAAAAATCCTAAACCAATAAGGAATCAAGGTCCATGTTTTCGAGTTATCTCGATAACATTTTTCGATTTCAACAAGCAACAACTTTCAGCTTACGAAATTTTCATCATAAATTTTAAATTTTATTTTTGTTTATATCTACCGATATTTAATAAAACTCCACTAGGATCTATTAAATAATTTAATTTTAAATTATTAATAATTTTCTCAATTGTTCAGTGAAGGGTTTTAAATTTTCAAGGCAAAGTACGTAAACTTTTCAAAATTTAAAAATAAATAAATAAATAAAATAAAAATGAAAACTTATAAAAAGTCAAAGTCAAAGTCGCTTATTATAAATATTAATATTTTATAATTATTCTGTACTTAAAAAACCTACGACTTTTATTATACAATGTCGTATTATGCATATTGCATAAATAAAGTCCACGTGATCAATGCTTTGAGGTCAGACATTGATCAATTAATTATCGATCGATTGTCAAAAAATTAGCTTTGTTAATTTATTAATATTAATTGAACGTAAAAGTGTCATGAATTAGTTTATCTGAATTATTTATTATCCCGGTGACTGATTGCGACTTTAAACGATACTTTTATCTGGTTTTTTATTGTAAATTATAATATAGGTGTTATCGCTAAAAAGGCGATGACGATGCGGCTGATTCGCAAGAGCATTATATATACATAATATATATTATCCACAAGCTTGTTATCAGTAAAACAATGTATTACAGCCAGCTTTGTAAACTTAGTCACATCTTATCTCATATTTTTTAGCTCGAACAACAACACTTTTTGCGGGTGTGTAATTTTTATCGAGCATATAAATCGCGATTAATTTTTACGGGCTATTGTATTAATTACATATCAGACTTTATTATCCATAAATCAATTCAGGATTAGTAAAAATTATTTTTTAATCATTTAAAAATTTTTTAATTTATTACAAGTGTTTTTTACTGTCGCTAGGAATCGAACTCAGTTCTTTGTGCTCTAAAGTGACCTTGCCATTAGCAACAGTTTATTTTTTCGAAATTCTTTTAATAATTTCACCGAAGAATAAATAAACAACTCAAAGAACAAAGTCAAAAGTATTTAATTCGACATTGAATTCTTATAAAAACAAACGCGTGTTTATTTAATAGCTACTCATTTATAAATATATAAATATAAGACATTTGAAGAATTTATAAAGAGTAGAATAGTTTTTTGTTGTCGGACCGGTACTAGATACTCGACCGGCACTAGCAACATCGAAAAATGTATCGCCTGAAGCTAAATCTTACCTAGTCTCTTCTACCAGGTATTTAATCTAGAGCACTGCTCAACATTTTTACTATCCCCAATCTCAAAAATTCTTCAAAGCATTCTATCGAAGGTTGCGCCTCTTTCTCTCTTCGTAATTGCCTTTTCTGAACTCAATTAATTAATTAATTCATAGAAATCAATCGACGATCAACTTTTCAATCCAATACTGCCTAATCAGCTTTGAACTTAGTTTCTTTGATTATAACATCGTCCTCCAAGAAATGTCGCTGGCCCCGATGCCTCAAATCTCGTCTTTTGAGTAAACTGCTGTGCGCTTAGAGCCAGAGAATAAAACCGTGACCAGATAATATTATTTTTTGGTAAATCCTGGTCAAATGAACGTTTACGTTTGAATCGTGACGAATGAAAATTATAAATGATTGCGTAATGATACTCCAGACAGAATATTTGTGCAGTGTGTATACAAATATATAAGCTTAATAGTAGTAGAAGTAGTAGGAGAAAAAGAAGAAGAAGAAAAAGGGAATTACATTATTTCTTCTCGAGCCAAGAAGAACCATTTACATTATGGTGGATGTTAAAGCTAAAGTTGATGTTGATGCTGATGCTGATGGTGAATAAGAAATTATCCATTTGAATCCATTCTCGGTGGATAATTTAATTGCTATAATTACTTCTCAGCGATTATGATGATAACTGATGACGAATTTTATTTTATTATATTTCTGGCGGTAATAATTATTGAGCCGGAACATCTAACTTCCGTCCTCTTGAGAATAACCAATGCCCTGTAATGCTCAACATTGTAAAAGTGGGTGCGACTACGTTCTACATCGATTACGAGATGCATACACTGATGTTTCTATGTCGTGCATCACGCTCGTAACCATAATAGAGTGGGCTGGATGAAGAATACATAAATATATGTAAAGAGAGGGAGAGAGAAGAAAATAAAGTCAATGACAATCCAGCACGGTACACTGGGATTCACGGCTGCATGTCATTTGTTTCTTCTTGGAGCTTAAAGTTGCTTCGGTTTCCTCTAGATTAAACCAGGAGTATAATAGATGACGTTGAGGTGGTCTACATAATAATAACTAGTTACTATTATTCTCTTTTGGTATACAAAGTTCTTGATGAGATGAGCGTAGTCGAGCGGTGAGGCGTGACGTGCTTGAATTTGCCAGACAAGTCGAGCGTGGAAACTGTCGGGTTGATGCTGGTGGATGCTGATGCGTTGGTTAATCTTATAGAGGACAGTAGTCAAAGTGAGAGATCACGTTGGTAGGCAGCTGCCCGGTGATGCCTCTGCTACTGGTGATCATAGTGGTGATCTTGCTGTTCTTCTTCCTCTTACTTGTCTTAGTGAAAGACGGACAAGACAGACGAGAGTAAATTTCGCAGATCGGTATGCTGTCGAGAAAGATCTCGGCCTTCTGCCATTTACTTAACGCTTCTTTCTATAATACACTAGACGATTGATTTGTTGATTTATAGGCCTCTAGTCACTCGTAACGTCCCAACTGTTTTCTTCTGTCTTTTGATAATTCTTTTTATGGTTACTTGATACAATATCAGGAAAAAGTATTTTTAAATTTGATTATTTTTCAGGGGATTAGTTTCCTTAGAAACTTTTTTTTTTTTTTGGTGAAGTTTTCTTCTTTAATTGGTGAGAAATTTTTTAAGAAACAATTCTCTTGATAAATTTAGCTGTTAGGTGATTTTTGAGCTTTTTTAGTTTAAAAATCTGAGAACTGTTTCAGGAAAATTTTTTTTTTGAATTTTTTAAATTGCGATATCTTTTTCAAATAATATTTTTGAATGATAAAATTCCAAATATTGATTTTTACAGTTTCAAATGTAATTTAAAAATTTTTAAATGTACTTAGAGTTTCTAAAAATTCAATTTTCAAACTAGTTTTTTCAGCTTTATATTCAAAGTACTTAGATGTTATAAATTCTACTGTAAGCTGCAATTTTTTAATTTTTTCGTCCAAAAAGAATGTCTGAATCTTGAGTCGCTTATTTAAATAATTTTAAAGTTATGTTAAAAAAACTTAAAAAAATAGAGATCTGATGAAAAATTAAATTCTTAAAATCAGATTAAATTAAATAAGTAATTTTTAAAAATTAATTCTTTTATTAATATCAACAATAAAAAATGTTCTTGATCCAACTAATTACTTTTTCTCTATAAACTTTACGCAGGTATAAATAACCGAAGGTATTTTATTCTATTTAATTTAAGTGAGTGGAGAATATCATCTTTAAGGTGGATACCTCTGACACGCTCTATCTGCTGACTTGATAAATCTTAAGAAAACAGATGCTTTCATTTATTTAGCTGGATCTAAACGGTTAATATCATAAATATATAACAAGAAAAAGTTTTATCGAACGTATATAATAAATAATAAATATATTTATAAAAGTTCTGCTGAGTTTAAATAAATATATTTTATTTTTATAGTTATCATCGTAAAGTAAGTCCGAGCAAGCCAAGATGGGTGTGTTTTTGTGTCAATAATATTTATGGACAAATAGGTAAACTTTTGCTTGATTATCATCAAGCGGCTTTCCCTCTAGCTGGGTGATTTTTAATTTTTTCTCGCGGCTATTTAAGAGCCCCGGTGTTGCTTGCTTCCAAAAGAATTAGATTGGGTCCAACTGTTTTTTTATTACAGTTAAGGAATCCAGATTATTTATGGGTTGACAGAGTTTCCAGGAAATAGTGGGTTTTATTTTAAAAAATAATTTTTATCATCATCATTATCATGATAAATCAGAATCTGACAGTCAATAAAATAAACTGTCTGTTGACTGAAGGTGAAAAGAACTGAATTAATATTGAAGTTTTTATAGTTATCTAATTCATATTCAATTACAGTATCTAGCTTACCGTAAATTTAATGGGCTAAAATTATTTAGAAATCTAACAAGGAACACGATTTCGAGACTATTAAAAAAATATTATTGGTTTCATGATAACCAACTGTTGTCAAACTGAGCTGTTAGTTCAAATATTTATTTTTAATTCGATAAAATTTAAATTTTTTAATGAAACCTATTCAGGTCTAATTTTTGTGAATAATAATTAAACTTCAAGATCACAAAGACCGTAACAATAATATTTTTCACAATAAAATAACTACATAATTTTTTTCGTGTATCAAAAGAAGAAAAAAATGATAAAATTAAAAAAATTTTAAATTGCTCCCTAAATAAATACAATAGTTAGATTTTAATGGAATCTACTGGAAATAAACATCAATTATTGTAATATTTCATTAAAAACAAAGGTCATAAAGCAATAAATAAATAACTACAAGTCATCGAAAATGATAAAAATATCTAAAATAATTTATCAAAAACATATGATTAAAGGTATTTTTATATTTTTATAATTGCTGATGACTTTTATTTATACATCTATTGCTTTGTGATTTTTATTACAACAATTAATGTTTGTTTTTCGTCACATAAATACCCAATTAAAAAAAAAAACATCATTACTGTTTTGATCTTTAAATCCAGAAGTCAATTATAATTTCTCAATGAACCAAGGGCAAACCGGACTAAAAAATTCCCTCTACCCACCAATTCCAATTGAACACTTTCAACATAAACAACTTTTCAGATTCCGTCAAACGTAGCTCGGGTTACGGTTTTCCAGATCTCGAATCCAGCAACGGTCATTGCAACTGTACATCCGTCCAAGTGAAGACGTTTAGGATCACGCGAGCTCAGGTTGGTCATAGTCCCCTCTTCTATCACATAGCCAAGACGTCCAACATCCAACGCAAAACTACAAACCCGCGATTGATCCACAATCTCGACAAAGTTTATAGATCCGCGGCATAAATCAGTCGGATTGGCTCCTACCAATCCATAAACTAGACAAAACATCTTCCTGCACATTACAACAAACTCTAAGATGTTAGATCTTGAGCATGAACTACTATAGCTGGCTACTACGAATACAGGCGTCGTTTTCCGTGTTTCTCGTTATCTACTCTTTGGGTTATTCGAGTTTGGAGGATGATTACACCCTTTCTCGAGGATCCAGCTCTTAACCTTGGGCATATAATTCTCGGTGGGCTTGCCTGTAATCGATTCTCGCTAAATCGACCGCGTCATCGGTCAGCGATACCAGGTAGAGGTATAACTTACAACCTCTGCCGGATACATATGTACAAAAATAAATGAAAATAAAAATAGCTTGTACGCTGTATGGGATTCCTCGGTATATTTAATTGGGAGTTGGGAGGCACTTATTCTTTTCTTTAAGATCATTGCTTACCGAGAAAGTCATCCCATATCCTATACAGTAACAGTAAATCTAGTAGAGTAAAGGCGCAAACTCAGTATCGTCACTGTAAGTAGACTCTTTAACGGTAGGACGATTTATCGCGTGCGCGCACTCGTCTGTCCTCTCAGAAAATATTTTTATTCCCTTCTGTACTTTTCTGAGGATAAGTACCACACTACTAGAATCCCCAGTACTTAGCGTACTTGTATTTAACCACGCTTCAATACTTGTAATAATCGCTTGCGTGGTATCCTCTCTTATCTCTTTCCTCTTCTGTCTTGTAATAACCAACCGGGCACACGACTACAACAAGAGAATTAAATAGCAAAAATTATCATCTAGTTATAGTTTTTTTTTTTTTTTTTTTTATCCAACTCGATAGAAATGAATACTGAGGTTATTAAATAAATAATCTTAATTAAAGTATCTACCGGTTGGATAATTAAATTTACAATTCTTGATATTAATAACAAATGATAAATTTTATTTTTTTTTAATATTTATAAGCATCATTAATATTATAAATTTTATTATATAATATTAATATTGTTTATCAGAATTTACTTATTAAATTGAAAATTAAAAATTAAATTAAAAGATTATTATTCTCGATAGAAATCGTTACCATCCTCAATAATAACTTCTACAATTAAAATGAAAATTATTAGGATATTTTATCCTAATAAAATATTTACAATTAAAAAATTGTGTAATTAATTATTTCAATGCTGGACAATTTTTACAGCTATTTTAGATGATTAACACTAAAAATTTTGTATCTTAGATGATATAATTTAATTCTCTCCGTTGAATTAAATAGTAATAGTTTGAACATAGCAGCTGAAGACTGGACTGGAGCAGAAGTGAGATAGAGACACTGAACGAGATTGATGAAAACGCTGTCCGCTTAACTTTAACAGTTCTCTGATGACGATAATGATGATGATAAACATTTCTCAAAAGAGTTTTTATCCCTCGTTGGCGAATAAAATTCAATCGGCCAGGATTTACAGTAATACAATTCCAGGTTGAGTTCTTTATTACTCTGGACTGACTATATAAATATATATGTGTAGATACTCGCGAAAATTTGAGGCTCAATTGAAGGAGAGTTATATTGCTGGTACTGTTCTTGGTCAGAGACTAAGCTTTCAGTGGTGAACTGAGTACTTTAACTTGTATTGCTGTTATCGCAAGAGGCATCTCTTTTTTTTCCTGAGGATGAAGAATCGAAGAGCCCGAGGTCCGAGGAGTAGAGGTGGGTCGGTCATCTCTTATTCTTATTCTACTCGTTGATTATTCTTTGCTCTCTGGTCTCTTGTCTCTGTACTGGGGTTTGAGCTTACCCAGGAATCAACCTCCCTCATGAAGCCGCAGGGACTCGTAAAACATCTCCGTACATAGGACATTAATTCGAGAAGATAATAAAACGGCATGAGCTTAAACTCACCGTCAGGGGAATAGGAATAAACTTTTGAATTTTATTTACTGTATTAGGTGGTTTTATTTTCTTTTATTCCCTTATTTGAATATTGTGGTTATTTTTATGGTATGGGTTTCTTTTTTCGGTTTTTATTTGGAAATGTCTTAAGCTTCCTTCGGGCTAGTTTTCAAAGAAATGTTCAAAATGATTTTTTATTTGTTATAATTATATTGATTTATAATTATAGGTTTACAGTAAATTTTAATGAATAATTTTTTGAAATTAGATCATTTAATAAATATTTATTTATCAATTTATCAAATTTTATTTATTAAAATTTTATTCAATGCTGTAATATATTTATACTGTCAGAAATTTGCAAAGTGAATGATTTCTAATTGATTTAATCTCTCCGATTTTATTTGTATCATTAAAAAAAAAATTCCGTTAAGTAATTTTTTGTTTTTAATAAATTAAACAGAGTTATGTTAATAATTTATTTTTTGCATAAAAAATGCGCGAATATCTACAAAAATCAATTAAAAAATGTTTGCAGTGACTGTTTGTTGAAATAAGACATCCAAAATTTGTTTGTTTGCCTCAAATGATCTTCAGTAAATCTTTTTTATTTTAGAATATATATTGTGACCTGACTACCGGCTTAAGCTGTCAGGAACTCTTGTCTTTATATCCACGGTTTCCCTCGTGCCTTTCACACACTTTATGAAACATAAAGCAATAATTTTATTTTGGCCTGGTCTTTATTATCTTTCTCCTTTTCTCTCGGCTGTGAGCAATACCACGAACGATTTAGCGTCCAGAGTGAATAAAAAATTAATAAAATAAATAAATAAAGATGAAGAAGAAGCTTCAAAATAATAAAAAGGTATGAATATATTTTTGTTAAAATCACAGAGGACAAAACGAGAGTATGTGTGGATAATAATAATATGAGAGACAACATTACTGCGGTAACCCATCAGCCTGGTGGTGATCAGCATCGGTCGCGGATACAGAGTGGAGCTCAGAAGCTGTAAATACATGAACGTTTATGTATTTCCACGCGAATACTTACAGCCAGTAAAGACACTGAACATAACACAACGTGAATCCGGTCGTCTGGAGCGACACGAACACGGCAAAGTATGGAGACGTGTATCTATCTGGTATGGTGTATGCTGGTGTGCGTGCTGTGTCTTGCTATATGATGGTACTATACTGTGTAGGGTTCAGATGCTGATGCCGATGCTGATGTTGGTGAGTTGAGTAGCACCGTTGTTATCGCAAGCTTCTATTCCATCCGAGCATCGAGACTAGATGAGTGTAACGGAGACCACAGATGAACACGCGTGGATGAGCTGAGCGTGCGCACGAGGCGTATGAAGCGAGTACAGATAAAAGAGAATAAGAAGCAGTGGCTAGGTCACGGTCGGGGCGATGCCCTCTACTCTTGGAGTAGATCCTCCTGCTCGTATTCCTCTGTTCCTATATTCCTATGTCTTCCCTACCACTTCCACCAGTCATTATTTTATCGTTATGATTATTGTTATTATTGTGATTTGTATACGACTTTAAGGCAGTTTTAATGGTTTTAACACAAAAAATTTTTTTCATCCAAAAAATAGAAGATACTTTTTAAAACAACAATTTCGAGTAAATAAAACTATCAATTCATTTTTTAGACTGTTATTTTACTTAACATAATTTTTTTAATAAATTGTTTTGTTCGTTAAAATGTCTAGTTTAAATTAGTATCAATGATTTTAACGAAAAAAAATTTATTTCATAAAAAAAATCTCAATATTTAAAAGCTAGTTTTCAAAACATTGATTTTGAGCAAAATAAATTACTTTTTTATTTTCAATCTCTCTTTTCACACTGTTGTTTTGTATAAAATAATTTTTTTGATAAATTTTTTCGTTTGTTAGAATATCTACTTTAAGATAGTACCAAAAATTTTTGTCAAAAAAATTTTTTTCATAAAAAAAATCCCAAAAAAAGAAAGATACTTTTTGAAATTAGTGATTTTAAGCCAATCAAATTATCTTTATATTTAAAATTTCTCTTTTCTCAAATTTATACCTTTTCTTCAACGAGCATAACTTTCATTACTGTTCATTTTGCTCACCACAATAATTCAACGATTAGATTACATTAGCGTAACCGATTTAAAGCGGATCAACGTTTGTCGCGAGCCAGCAAGCCGTGTGTTATCTATTTGATGATCGTCGCGATCTCCCAACGGGAACCGACGTCGATTGTATAGAATTCACCTTGGGTCATAAACAACGATCCAAGATAGTGCATAAAACCGAGCAGATTCGACAGACCGTTTGGCGATAATGACGTAGATCGTAAATGATACTGGACTAGACTCGACTCTAGCTGTTGGATCCCCTCGTACTCCACAACTCGGATTAGCGATCCAAGTTCCAAGTTCTTAGTTCTCACTTCTTGGAGCACACCACGGGTCAGGATCATCGAACGCCTGAGGGGTTCGAACGCCGTTTCCGGATACATGAATATCCGCCCACGTTCTACGTCAATCTAGATGTTTTATTAATTCCTTCCCAAGAATTTTATTTTATTTTATTTTTTTTAAATCTATTCCGACTCATATCATACCAGCCTGCTTCAGCCGTTTAATTAGTAAGTCACCGTGTTTATTATTAAAAGCGCAAGCATACTTGAAGATTTACTCCCATACGCATTTGCAAGTTTTACATTTTATTTGTGGGACTCCAAAATCTGTGATCGCAGTCGTAAATAGTCTCCGTATCCATTGATTATCTGGCATAAATGCACACGCTCATGCAATCCCATTTAATATATAATATTTAATCTATATAATTAAGAGAATGAGAAAAATTTTGTCTCCGGCCTATTTATATGATAAAGTGGGGTTTTTCAGTTTTTTCAAGGTTTCATATGCTTTTCAGTGGTAGTTAATTTATTATAGTTTCAAGTATAGATTCAATTTTCGCACTAGATGAATTTTGTTTATTCATTCAGCTTAATGCCAATATATTATATGTTAAATATTAATTTGTATATTTAAAAAAATAAGATAAATTTTGTGACTTTAATTTCTGTCTTTTCACGATTTTTTATATTTTTTTGTGATAGCCAATTTTTTATGTCAAGTTTTTAAAGAAATTTTGTATACTTCTGTAGCTCTATAAATTTATTCCGTCAGATTTTTCAATTAAGTAATTGAGAATTGATCTTCCCACATCAATATTATTAAAAAAGTACCCAATACTATAATCAAAATTATAAAAAAAATCTTTGAGCCAAAGTTCTTTTATTCCTAATTCGTAATATTGCTAGAATTAAAACAATTTTTTCAATTCCAAATTAAATTTTAAAAAAAAATAAATAATTAAAAGAAGCCGAAGAAGTTGAGAATGATTTGTCGTTAATATTATTCCTGATGTGTAGAGGTGCTCTGTAAAAATATTTAAATAGCTAGATAAATTGTTATACTGTAAGGTATCAGCGTGATCTTATAAATATCTGTCTTTCTCCCTTTAAAAGTTTAAGCCGAGCTGGGTTTAACACGATACCTCGGAGGACGTATCCTGAAGTTTTATTCTGGATAACCAGATTTAATGTGTTGTGTTATGTGTTATGTGTATAAGCAGATAGATACCGATGTGGGTTTTAAATACTGCACCGAGTACCAAGATATGTGTACATGAAATACATAGGGCTGTTTAATCGAGGCGGCCTCACGGCAAGTCGTTTCAATATTAATTATTCGAGGATGCCTGTGGCGAAACACGAGGTGGTACATCGCATTGCATGTTGTTGACCATATTGCCGGACTAGAGATTATGTAATGACGCAAAGGGTCGAAGGTTCCCTCATTCTTAAGTCTTTACTTGCATGTCCTGTAACTTAGCTAACTTTTAAACTTTCAAACTTTCAAACTTGCCAGGTGAATTCTTTTAAATTCTCTTTCCGCGTTTATGGATACAAGGACTTTTTCCAGCCTCGTCACCTTTACACCAAGGATGCCGGAGAGGAGTCAAAACACTGAGACGAGGAAGAAAACCAACAACACCAAGAAGAAGATAAAGGTGAAGATGAAGAAGAAGAAGTATCATTAGAAAGGTGATTCGGGTCTAGACCGTGTACCAACTTGTAATAAATTCATGGTGATAACTAAAATCCATGAATCATACCTTCAATTCTTCACTAAGAAAAGAAGATGGTAATATTTAAAATTCTAAAAAATTTTTTTGACTAATAAAATATTAAGGGAGACTAAAAATTTTTTAATTAAGTCAAACTTCCTTGAACAAAGTCAAATGTTGACTTTATTAAAAGAAATATTAAAAAAAACTAAAAATTTTTTAAATGAAATCAAATTTTCTTAAACCAAAAAAAAATGTTATTGCTACAAAATAAATTTGGTCTTCTTCAAAATTTGTTCGGTGCAAAAAATTATTGTTTTCTATGCATTTAGAATATGATTTATTAGTTTTTGTGTGTTGATAATTACTATGTTAGATTGTAAATAAGTGAAAAGTAAATATTGCAATAATTTATAAGAATTAAAGCTATGTAGAATGCCACTCAATTCCATGGTATATATATTTAATTACTGAAAATAAATAACCATTAAAAAATTGATGAATGCAAAATATTATTCATTTACCATCCAACATACTAACGATTACCATTTTACATTACAAAAGTAACAACTCCTCTCCTTTATTTCCATTCGTCTAGATTAATTTCTTAGCTATTGCAATAGGGACAGTCTGCAATTACACGACGATTAATTAACCTGGAGATTCATTTCCAATAGAGGCGGAAAAATAGTCAGACAAGCGAACAAACCGCATTATCTTCATGCAAGTTGGTCTTAGTCTGATCGTTTCTTCAGACAGTCTGCGTCCTTCTCTAGCCCGATCATCCGACTTACGGCAATGTTTTCAGTCTTGAGTCTTCAGTCCTCATTTCTCGATTCCCTTCCCCTTAAATAAATAAGTAAGTAAGCATCTAAGTAACTAAGTAACTAAGCAGCACACTTGTTGTTGCAATAGTGTGTGGAAGTTGAGCCGATTAACCCAGATGCTGAACTTAAAAGAAAAGAGGGAGCTGCTCTTCTACCTGGCGCACGTAATACCTCTCTTAAGAGGGCACGCCGTTAATGCACCCGAGACCTCGACACGCACTTGATAATTGTCTTTCTCTCATTACATATTACATTTTATCTTTCTCTGTTTTAGTTTAATTCTAATTTGAATTCAAATTTTGTTCAGTCAATTTTTATTCCAAGACAACTTTGAAGATCCAAGTCTGTCAATTATTGAGCAACATTACCGCTTAATTCCCTTGAGCCTGTAACTCGCAAATCGTATCACAATTAGTGGATATTTTTGGTGACCATTAAACGTCGCAACGACCGTGAACTCCCGTCCTGGTTTAACAGCAACAAATCATAATAATAATAATAATAATAATAATAATAATAATAATAATAATAATAATAAACCTTTCAGTCCAAAAATATCTTTCTTCTCTTCTCAAACGTCAATTTCCATTTCCGATGGAGTTTGCAGCCCGAAATGATGCGTGAGTAAAATGCGATGTGGATGCATAAATTTTGACCAGATGGCGCCGCGTCATATTTATCTTTTTAGCAGTTTATAGCTTATACAATATATATATAAATATATAAAGTTGGACCTTGAACACGTGCTTCTGATCTTCAGTCTCAGTCTCAATTTCTGTTAAAGTTAGCTCCTTTGTGATCGGCTTCTTGGTGGTCGACGCCTCAAACTCTGATTATTTACCCTCGAGTAGTCAAAATAAAAGCCGGGCTGTCTATATTATGTTTGAGTAATTCTGACTGGTAGAATTAAAGGAAATTATGGGGATTTAGACGCGTAAAATGGTAATTCTTCAGTCTTCAGTCTTCAGTCCTCGGTCTATCTCAGAAACTGGCAACCTTGAGAGGGTAACCACACACTGGCACATAAAATTATAAAATTAAAGCTCGTTGTTTTAGTGTCGACTGGAATAAACGGCGACCGCGAGATAGAGAGTGATGGTTAATGCTGGTGATGTTGATGTTGA
This sequence comes from Cotesia typhae, assembly GCF_013202065.1. Classification (NCBI taxonomy): domain Eukaryota; kingdom Metazoa; phylum Arthropoda; class Insecta; order Hymenoptera; family Braconidae; genus Cotesia; species Cotesia typhae. The sequence goes on along the minus strand of NW_027423729.1, from coordinate 4,107,779 downwards.
TGTTGGATCAAGCTCTGTTTAAGAGAATAACCAGTTCGTTCATGCCAAGAATCGTTTTAATACACTCCATTGGTTCTCTTGGATGACAATATATCTTCTTTTAAGTATGAATTTATGAATATTACTCTGTAAAAAATTGGGAGTGAATTTCCTCTCGGAGTAAAAGAGACAATTAGTCTTTTTCATAAATTAGACGATATTTTAAAAAAAATTTTATAATGATTTTGTTTTTTAATCTTGCTGCTAAATTGTGAAATAAATAAAATTAATTACTCTGATGTTACTAAAATTTACTTTTATATGGAAATTTTTAGAATTTCTTCACAAATAAATTATTATAGAGAAAATTTATCAAAAAATTTATATTTATTTTTAAAATATCTAAATACGCATTTTGTAATTTTTAAACGAATAACAACTATTTATTTATTTTTATTCAATAAAATAAATAACGAATTCACTCAACGGAATTTTTTTATTAATAATGTAAACAAAATTTTTTTCGAAGGAGGGATTAAATAAATAAAAAATCATCCACGCCGCAAATTTTTAACGTATTACATACGATACATGCGTGTGTATTTCAGTAACTTGGTATGTATTTATAAAGTTGTTTTCTGGCAACATGCCTGTCGTTTCTTTCATTCATGTGTACAAATTACACAGCCAGTATTATATTGTATTATATTGCGCGTTCACGAATATGTTATTTCTTAAAAGACAACGTTTATAATCTGGATTGCTTTTATTATTGAAATAAGATGGAGACCTTGATTAATTTATCGGAGAAATTACTTAGCCTTTGTTGATGAATACGCCGCATGCAGTTATTATCACTTATAAATAGCACGGACATAATAATCGACAGCATGTTGATATGTACAAGGTGTTGCTTACACTTAACTATGCAACAAGGTATCAAGGCATCAATATCAACATCAACAGTAGAACAACTAAACGCTAAACGGTTTTAGTGTGGAGAAATTGTTAAGATCTCGATGTTATTGCTTCCGGACGATCCTATCATCGACAAGACCGAGAATAACTGGACCGTGAATATGATTCGAGTTGTACACACACAAGTTATCTTACCTCGGGATAAGTTGTTAAGTAGGTGAATTGTATTACATTACGGAAGAGTTATTTATTTATTATTATTATTTTTATTATTGTTATTAGTATTATACGATAATTTTATGTTTTATCATCATTACTTGCCGTGTTAATGAAAGTGCTCGATTTTATAGCTAATTCAATTCAATATCGTTTTATTAAATTGAATATATAGTAAATATGTGCAGAAAAAAAAAAGAAGAAAAAAATATTTCTACAATTTACTATTTTTTTTTTTAATTTATTATTATTATTATTTTTATTATTTCTAACGACTTGTCATTTTTCGAATAATAATAATAATAATAATAATAATAATAATAATAATAATAATAATAATAAAGTAAATTTTTTATTAAAGCTTGATGTTCTTCTTTCTTCTTGCTTGTCTACGTTTAATTCAATAAGACTATTTGTCATGGATGGTTGCTATCGAGCGACAGATTAATTTAATTAATTCAATTCATTCTTCTGCTAGTTCAAGCTCTCAAGATCTCCTTGTATTATTTTTTCCGGTGATTCTTATATTATGAGACTAATAAATTACAAAGCGCCGTTCGAGTTAACTTTAAAATAGCATACAGTAGCTTCACTTGACATACCAGTCTCAATCGCCCACGTGCTAATTGATTTATATAAACTCGAGCTAGCTCCCAGTATACGCTCCTAGAACATTAAGTGTCGCAATTTATAAATTATCTTGGTTAATGCCATCCGTCGCGCTGATATGTAATGATGCAAAAGTTTATCCAACAGGATTCGTTATTCGTTCACTCGTTCACTGTACAGTACTTTATATTCATGTTACTTATGCTATCTGATTGTCACATTCACGCGGACATTTACAGTACACTAGTAATATTACTTTTTATTTATTTTTCTTAATTGTTTGGCAAAATAAATTTTTTTTTTTTGCCAAACTAGACTAAAATTAATTATTTTGAATTGAGTAAATTTTTGTATCAGCGTAAAACAAAATTTAAAACTTTGCTGGATAATTTAGAAATAAATTTCTGATGGTTAATTATAATGTAAAAAATTAGCAAAAGATTTGAACATCAATCAAAAAAATATCCATCATTTTTTATAAAAAAAATAATCAGGTTTTTATTTATCCCTGTTGCAAGAATAAAATTACCCATCCAGGATATTAAAATTAGCACTATAAGTACAAAAACGATGACTGATGGTCATTAGATAATGAATATAAGGAATAAGCAGACATTAAGCTCATACGTGTAGATATATACGAGGAAATGATGATGGCGCAAGATTGGCTGAGTATATCAAGTGAATCGTTCGAAACGAATCTGTCGCGAGTTGAGTTTTCTCCAAGGATAACGGGCACTGAATAAAAAGAGTTAGGCGAGAAATGAGACACCTCTTATGATATGCCGGCTTGTACTTATGGACATACATCAGTCGTTTTATCTCTAGTTCACACTTTGACTATGCACACATATGCATACACAGTTTTTTTTTTTTTTTTTTTCATATTTATATAGATAGATATATAAAAGTTGGACGGACACGTATAATAGGATAGGAAAGGAAGGGTATCTAGATATATATACTCATGACGCAATTGAACCAACAGCAGGTGCGGCTCGGTATACTTTTACATATTTTTATCATATATATATATATATATATATATATATATATATATATATATATATATATCAATACACCGAGCTGGACTATAGGAGTTAATATTACTGTTAATGTATGTGAGTTAATATTTCCAGAATGGCTTTCAAACTAAACTCATATCATATCTGCATCCACTCACGTCCATAAGGGAGTATTTATCAGCTAGCACTCGGGTTATTATTCTCAGATCAACCAGCTCCGTTGAGAATTAGTATGAACATGAGTAAGAGAGCGAGATCTTGGTGTATGGAGTCTGGATGGCTCGGTTGGTTGGCAAATCTGTACCGAGTGAGTGTGTGTATGCATATGAGGTGGTGTAAGGCAAGTAAAGGCAGTAGCCTGGATTTATTACAATCGCCAGGGCGTTTTCATGTTCGGACACGCCGGACTGGATAGCACATTTGCATCGATACGGCCTCGTACACGCCTCGACACGCTTCGATCCTTGTTCTCCGAGACTTAAACTCGTGTCGAGAATGGATTCGAGGCCGGAAGAGTGGATCACGTCGAGCCTCTGGCACCGTGAATATAAATCCACCGGGACGTAACGTGTCAGCAAAAATAGCGATACTCAGATTCCATTTCGAGCTTTGTTTCTATACGAGGTTTTTTTTTTTTATCTCCGGGGAATTTTTTTTGACGAGACGCGAGAAGATGAAAGGAGAGATCTGCATGAAAAAAAACTGATAAAAAAATTATCTTGGTTCGAGAATATCATTTTCAAGAGTTTTATCGTTTTGAATCAAGGAAAAATATATTTTTAGGAAAATTTAATTTCATATAAAAATTAAATTTTAGATGTTAAAATTAATTTTTGATAAAAAAAATCATGGCCTCCAATATTTACACAAATATATAAATCTGATAGCGGTGAAAAAATTTTTTTTCAATTTCATAATATTTACTTAGATATCTCGATAAAATAATCTTATAATTTTAACAAATTACATAAATTTCTCATATATTAAAAAAATTTCGACTCAAAATTTTTTTCTCAAATCAAGTTAAATTTCTTATCAGTGTAATAAATAAAACAAAATCCTCCTAACACAAGGATTTAATATTCTGTTCGCAAACATTTGATGTGCTATTTGATTAAAAATAAAAAAAAAAAAAAAAACAAAATTGATTGTAGCTACCGTTACTTTAAGTTACATACTCAAACATGTAATACATTAGTACTCACGTTTTCTGCAACACATTTAAATGCCTACTTTCATTTTTTTACGCCGAACAGTTACTTATCATTATTACGCGTAGACTACTTGAATGGACTCGAGTCTATTTATACAAAATATCTCGTTAGTTTATCTATATCTGGAGGCAAATAGAAACTTTTTTATTTAGCTTAATATCCTAGATTATTTATCTATAAAACACCTTTATTTTAAAACCATAAATAATCTTTTGATCTCGGTATTGTTTAGCTGATAATGGGGATGATTAATATGATTGTTGGTAGCAGCATTGAAGCTCCTGATATCTCAAATATAATAATATATTTTTCTTCCTGAAAGACACTCGACAATTGGTTTGGGAAAAAAAGTTAATAATAATAATTTAAACCTCTTGCCTGTTGCTTCTCTGTACTGAAGAAGTTAAAAATAATAATGTAGAATAGAAGAAGGTAGCATCCAGCGAAATAGTCTGTTTCCACGCAAGAATTACGCAATAACGGTTACTGCATTAAATTTTTAAAACAAAAGTTCTCTGTCTCGTTCTTAGCAACAATACCCACCTTCTCACGTAAATATTACAAAGAACGAATTGAATGCGTTTCCATGAATCTAGTTTGTAATAATTGGGTAATAACTCGGAATTCCCCGGTACCAAGTGGCAATTCTACTCCAACAATTCAAGATTCAAAAGTTTAAGTGTTGAATGGGTTGTTAAAGTCTGGCTTTAATTCACGCGGGATCAAACAATCCGAATATGAAAGGCGCCTGCTTGATTATGACGCCACTGTGTCGCTAATGATATTTTGACGTTTCTGGTATTTTTGTTCTTTTTTCTTTCGAATAGAATAGTAATAATAATAATAATAATAAGAATAATGGGATGGTTATGGTTTATGATTTTTAGTAGTAAGATTCATTGTGTGCACTTTTTAATGATAACGCATGTGAGAAATTCTGTTTCTCGCTAAATCCATTAGCATGCAACTGTTTCAGTGGCCATTTTTACGCTCATTCATGTGAAATTAGCGACTCCTGTGCAATACGACCTCGTAAGTAGTTTGTAGTTGCTAGCTGATTGCGTACTCACCTGAAACAGAAAAAAGAAAGGGAGGTTAGTTTAATTTATTTTTAATAATGCTATTTTATGGAGCAATAATTATACATAAATAATGAAGTGAATTTTTTTTAAGACTATTTTCAGAAAAGTTTAAAGTTTTGTTGGAAATTTGTAAAAAAAATTCTTTGACAATTTAAGCTCTAATATTACTTTTAAGTACTTTACAAATAACTCCTTTGAACCAAACTGGTAAGATTGATATTTATAAAGTGTTAACTTTTTTGTAATATGAAATTTAAAATTTTCGACTCAAACTTTTAATTTTGAATCCAATTTTATTAAATTAAAAAAATTTTAATTATTTTTAGACTTTTAAGAATAAACATTATAGTTTTGATTTTTTTTTTAATTTAGCAATGAAAAAAAAAATTTTTTAATTGCAATGTTTTGAAGAAAATTATTTTAAAAAATTTTTTCACGTCTGAAAATAAAATCTAATAAAAAGTTTTTTCTCAAATCTGACCCAAATTAAATTAACATGTTAAAAAATGCACTAATAATTAAAAAATAATTTTTTCTAATAATTTGTCAAATGTTAATTCCATTAATTAATTTTTAAAAAATATATAATACAATAAAAAAAAAAAAAAAAAAAAAAGTAGCTCAATATTTACAATATTTTAAATGTTCATTGAATTAAATCGACTCTTTGATCAGATAAAAAAAAAAAAGAGCACATCAAAAAATTAATGGAGAGGTGTCATTAATCGTCAACCATAATATGAACAAAAGTCCTTCATATTTAGCTGAGCAGTGAGGGGTAAAAAGAGCGAGAGTGTTTAATATATTTCAAGGACGCGTTACGTATTTATAGGTGTTGTATATATATATATATATATATATATATATATATATATATATATATATATATATTAAATATATGTATAATAATAATTGTTAATGATATCTTTGATATACGATAGAGAATAACAGTTTAATAGAGGCAGAAACACAGCGAGGGTGTCTGGTTGTAAAATCTCAGGGACTAAACCGATAAATTATTAGTGCAAGCCAGACATTAAGAGCTCGTTAATTGCGGAGGTTTAATGCGTGACTTGGATAATGTAAGTCTTTAAAAGTGAGACAGACGTATAGAGATATAAAGACACCGCGGGTAACCAGTGTACCCTACATGTCAACGCTATGAACCTCAGAGATTTATACTGCTCTGGTGCTCTGGTGGTGGTGAAATAAAATTCATTTTCTACGGATCTTCATCATCGAAGCTCTGGTGCCTGATGTTTCAAGTCTGGGCAAATGACAAACTTTAAAACAACAGCCAGAGCAATAATAATGACAACTATAATGGCAACAGCAACAAAGAGACAACAAATGGACAAACTAGACAACCAGACGTAAGACATCTTAAACATAAAAGTAATGTAAAGGAAGTTGGAGTTGATAGTTTGTAGAGGATGGCATGGCATAGTATGGAGGAGCGAGTAGGTTCGTCGACCGCGTTTATATGCCTTTTACAAGACAACCTTGGTGGCTTCTTGGCGAGCCAACCGGGAGCCACACTTACGCGTTAATGCCGTAACGACGGGATGCCTTCTTCGCCTTTTTCCTTCTTTCTTTATTTAACTCTTCTTCTCTTGTCTTGTCTTGTCTTATATGTATACGCACATTGTACGGATTACTTTAACAATCTTACAATAGTTCTCTTTATATATACATTCATATATAACAGTCTATACATAGAAAACGATACGAGATCCGAGTGTTGTCTTAGGTGAAGCTGTTTAGCTGTTATGTCCTGCTGTGGTTATTTGCAACATACATCACACATATCACGTGTGTGTATATACTCGGGTTTTGTCATCACGTGAAACAATACTGACACAATGTTACTGTGGAAATACCAGGCCGATGTAAAAAATTGTCTTTTTTTTAGTCTCTTATCAAAATGTGGTTTGTTATTTTTAAAAACTCGTTCAAAAATTATTAAAAAATTTTGGCGTTTTTTGTTTTATAATTTTTTTTCGAGGCTCCTATAAAGATTTGGTAGCTTGTTATATTTGACAGCTCACACAAAAAATCATAGCATGGTAAAAAAATTTTTTCGGGTTTGAAATTTAAAATAATTTTGAAAATCGTCAAAAATTGATTTTTCTTTAGGTAAAAAAAATTTGTTTGGATTTTATTTTAATAGATAATAGTTTGATATAGTTTAAAAAAGTATTCTAAAAAATTAGTTGAGTAAATAAATTTTTTGGAATCACTTGAGAATATCAAAAAATTGAAAACTTGTAAAAAATTGAATTTTTTTGGTTTTTTATCATTTTTCCTTACAATTTTATTATTTATTAGACAGAAAAAAATTTTTAACTTAATTCAAGACAAAAAATTTCTTTCAAATAATTTAGTTCAAGATTTTTTCTCTCAAATTATGTTCATTTTTTATCATTGTACTCTTTACCTTTAATTACATTTACAACATGAATTAGAACTCGGAATTTGGTGGCCTAGAAAACTGTAATGTTGCGTAGTAATCTTATTAAAATAAATTTTATTGTTTTATTAAATAATTATTTAGTCATGACACTTGCCGTGTATTATTTACATTGAGTGGCTGTACTGGGAAATGATATTAAGAAAGAAGACGGTGAGAAAAAAGCGATAAATAAAAGAGCGAGTGAGATTCAGTAGTCGAAAACAATCCGGTTTTACGTTTAGAACTCTTCCCGGGTGAAAGGACCGGAAGGTAACGGTGGACGGTACTTTTTTTCCACTCCCATAACGTCCCTGACCCGTGTTAGAGCTCCACATGAGAATATTTATTTATATATAAACATATACTCTAGTACTCTATGAGTTGAGCTGAGCAACTCAACAACTCAACTCTCGTTCCCTCTTTTTCTCCGGAAACTCAAATGGGACCGGAAACCCACCTGTGATTATTCAATTAACACAGACCAGGTCTGAAATTCGAGCACTCAACTCATCAGTTATCATTAATCATTTACTCGAAAAAAATTCATAAAAATATTGTTCGATCCCACGATGAGTATCCTCGAAAAAAATATAATAAAATAAAATTGATTTGAGTTGAAATCGATTGGATTGTGAGATTAAAATAGTAGATACAGATGCAGATAAAACAGAATAGACGTTGTGTTATTTTATTTTATTTTATTTAATCTTCTTCTTCCTCCTATTTTTATATATTATATTGACTTCTAAAATGGATTTTTTACGACCTAAACCGTAATTTAACGAAATCGTTAAAATACTCCACTCTAAGTATTTTAATGTTCAATAAATGTTTATTAGATTTAGGCGACTATTTTCAATCGTCGGTCCTCTATTGTGGGCATGGATTCACTGGAAGGCCCGGGTAGGCGTGCAAGAAGACATAAATTAACCTCTCGAAACAAATTTCAATAGATTTAATTTGAAGACCACTGTAAAAATTTAAATGGTCGCAGGAATTCAGAAGCACCTGACTAACCGAGCCGATGGACATTTGAATATTCATATAATTTATTCTATTAAAAAATCCACTTTTAATTTGTATAATACTTGATAAAAGTTTGGAAAATCCAAAAGACACGACTCATTATGCTCAATGAATTTTTATATGATATAAAAATTGATCATATTAGAACATATGTGGGCATATTAAGTCCGACACGGTCATTTGTGCCCTTATATAATTTTTTTGAGTTAGTGTTGAAAAATTCCGATAGGCGGCGCATGATAGATGAATCTTCTCATTACAAAAAAGTTGAGTTTGAGATATTTGGATATAGAATAAATTTTTTTTTTCTATTTTTTTACGCAGCTTGCATAACCTGATCTGATTAGAGTTTAAAAGAAGGAAATGTATTATTTTCGAATAACAATGAAATTAATTGCAGAGAAGAGGTCAGAAAAATGCTTGATTGCAAAGTATTCTCCAATACTTCGTGCAATATTAAATATTGTATATTAAATATTAAATTCAAAAACTCAGACCTGAAAGAAATGGCTGACTAAGTGAAGCGTAAGCACAACATTATTCCATTTATGCAAAAATGGGAACGGGTTAGATGTGAAACAAAGAATGTGGTGATCGCGCAGAATTCTACACATGTAAGGCATCACAGCGTGTCTTACGAATCCGAGCAAGTGTTGGATTTATTTTCCACGTATGTACATTAAATCATCATATCACCAGATTACACAATTCCAATAGCAATCGCAATTCCAATTCCAGCTCTGATAACCATTTTAAAAATTCAATTTTCAATGTCTTACTCCAATAAACTCGAACAAAACCAATAACTCGTGCAGGATCGATGATTTCTGTCGATCAGAGCTGAGATTGCGAGTGCCGGAAGCCCTGAGATCGACTTTCGCTTTACGCTTCCATTATTTTTATTATTTTCTTCCTTTCTTCTCGATTATTATATATATATATATATATATATATATATATATATATATATATATATATATATATGGATGTTCATTTTTTTTCATTTTTCCGAATGAGGCTTCTCGCTTACCCCTAGGCAGCTTAATGGTACGTTCTCCTGTATCAAGATGGGTATCAAATATTAGGGGGGAGATGCTGCATTAGCTATTAGTTGCATTCTACACTTGTACCGAAGTGGTTTTTTTTTTTTTTTATTAAAGTTTAGAATTTTGTGTCTATAGAAGTAGAAGTAGAAGTAGTTGATGTTGATGTTTTTTAGTGCACACACTTGAAGATGTAACTTGTAACTTAGCTATAAGCCCAAGATGCTTCGTCACGCGATACATCACTAACCCATTTAATCATCGGGCATAATTTTCAGTAGCCGAAACGAGTTTTAGGGACCATGCCGAGGTAACAACAGGTAGTAGGCAGTCTGATAAATTAACACTGTGAACCTGTATTGTGTTAGGCTTCTAATAAATTCGCTAAACTCGGGAGTTGAGCAATACTTGTATTTATATTTTATATTTATAATTAATTTAATAAAAATTTTATTGTCTCAAAAAAATATTTTTTTTTGTTCCAAAACAATTATGGTGTTTTTTACAATTTTTTTCGTTTAAGTAATTTTTTTACCTTTGTAAAGTTATCCATAAATAAATAAATAAATTTATTGTGGGTGTACATAAATGAAAATAATAATTAATTTTTTTTTGTATTTATAAAGAAGTAAATCATAAATTTTTTGCTCGATTTGAGACCTCTTACAAATGATTTTAGTCTAAAATTTTTTCATCAGTGTACGTATTTATAATCGTAAATATTACTATTTTATTTCCCTCTCTCGTGTATTTAGCAAAGATAGAGGCAATGCAAGTAAAAGTAGTCGGCATAGTAATAGCAATAGCAAAAGCCCAGCACAAGCAACCCAAGTGATCTTAGAAATCACAGAATTCCATCTCGGCTTATGCCTAAGAAACATAAACAAGGGAAAATGAAGTAAACGAGGATTAAAAAAATAATAAAATAAATAAATAAATCCACGGATAGATAGATGCATTAAAGTGTGTGAGTAAAAAAAGACCGAGGGAGAAATCTTGCTGGTTACTTCTGCGTATATACGAGTTCTGCATGTACGAGTTTATGATTTATCGGCGTCCTCGACGACGCCAAGAATTCCAACGCTATTTTTCCTATCGGATCGTGAGCCGGAGAAGAGATACCCAGATATTAAGATACGTGAGAGAGATGCTGGTTCTTTCTAGTGCTTCGGGCTCCGGCATTTGCATCACGACGTTCTTTCGTTTAAATTTTCCATAAATATCAAAATATAAATATAAATGCATTTGATGGAAAAATTTTATGATCGCATGCAATGGAATAAGATTCGAAGAGTTGGTATTGTGTCACTACACGTGGATTTCGTGATCGAAAAAGACCCCGAGGGAGAAGATTCTCGGAGGCGGCCTCGACCTTCCAAGGCCACAGTCAGCCCGGGCTGGACCAGTCGTGGATGAATCACGGATTCGTCGCGAGGATCCAGCCCCAGTTCGCTTCACACTTCTCTTTATTTTATTTTTGAGCTTCTTAAATCTTGCTCGTCTTGTTTTTTACGCGGACTCTTCCTCACCGTGTTATTACGTCCTGTTCCAGTTCAGCCGGCTGCCGCGACTCATCTCTTCTTATTTCGATGGTGAAAAACAACCGCCTGTAGCTGGGTATCCAGAGTCTGATTCACAGTGAAGTAGATCTTCAATGATTTTAATTTAAAAAATATATATTTTGTGGCACGGATTAGATTATTCAGCCGGATGAATAAATTATCAATTCAAATTTATTTTTATGCTTACTAAAATGAGAAGATTTAAGTTACATATTCAAAGTTTTGTAGGCGGTAAATTGTTTAAAATGATTTTAAATAGAAAGTATTTTTCTTTCAATCAAAGTGAAGTTTTTTGAGATAAAAAATTGTGGAAGTTAGGTATGGCCAAGTAAACATTGATTTGACAAATGGATAAAATATTTAAATGATTTCATTGCGTAAGAAATTATTCACTTTTGATAAACACGGTGATTGATTTTAACATTCTGCTGATAAGTGATTTGTGTTAACATCATCTTTTTAATTCTTATTTGTCTAAATTTTTATTTGTTATACATCGATGAAAAATAACTTGATTCAATAAAAAAAAAAATTTTTTTTTTTAAAGAAATACAAAAATTCTTGAATTAAGTAAAATTTATTTAAACCAAAAAAAATTTTTCAAGTTAAGAATTTTTTCTTTTAATTAATTCAAGATAATAAAATCTTCAAAACAATCCTAATAAAATTTATTTTATATTAATCATCAAGAATTTTTCGTTTGATTGAAACTCTTAAAAATAATTTGATATTTTTTCACAACACAATCAAAATCAAAATAAAAAAAATATATTATCAATAATCCATAAAATTTAATTGTTATTATCAATAACACTTTTCCAAATAAAACATTAATCAATAAATATTATTCCACAAAAACAAATGTTTCAAAGGCGTTGTTTGTCTTGAAAACATTTATCCAAGATAAAAACACCGATTGATTTAAATTTAATTGTAACAAATATTTGTTTGTCTGAGCAAGTTTCACTCAGAAATAAATCTTCGTCGAGTAAAAAAATTTTTGAAAGCTAATGGCATTTAACGCATCCACCGTAAAATTTTATATAAGAGTGAGTATAAACCCCATAGGTATTTACAATTGTATACATACAGTGCACATACATACTGTACGAGTCTATTCATCACTACCGCGATAAGAGATCACGACGAATGAGAGAAAGGTCGAGGGAGGGGCCCGACCTTCAGGTCCAGCGAGTTAAAGGTCGTAGAATGGCGCGAGTTGAGGTATAAGGAGAGTATAATACTACACTCTCGTACTCGGGCATACTATTATATAGTATCAAGAAGAGTGCTTATACTCAACTCAGCTCAACTCAACTGTTATGTGCTGAGGAACATTGGCCAGAAAAAGACCCGAGATGCTGTGCCGGCTGGACCCAAGATGCTGAGGAAGAAAAAGAAGAAGAAGAAAAAGAAGAAGAAGAAGAAGAAGAAGAAGAAGAATGAGAGGCAAAGAGGAAAAAAAGATCAGCATGAGGATAGAACCAAAGGAGTGAAAGAAAAGTTTAAGTGGGATGTGATGTGTAGGGTACGGGTATGGGTTTGAGTATGAGATTAAATAAAACTCACCTCAACACACACACCATATGGTCCAAGATCCTGTCCTAAGATCCTTTGGGGCAAGAGAAAGAGGAAAGAACCGTGAAATGAAACAGAGAGATCGACCTTCGGCTACCCGAAGGCCGTTCGAAAAAAAATAAATGGAATTATGCGGTTGAATACGATGCCCGGAGCATCACGAAAATTTGAGGGATACATTCCGAGATTTTTTTATTTTTTATTATTATTGTTGTTGGTGTTATTTTTTGTGCCCTTTTCGTTTTAAGGATGAAAAGATCCACAAAGCTAAGAGCATCTGAACGAAGTATGTTGTTGGCAGATTTCCATATAAATTGTGTTATTGGTTAAAAATACCGAGGAAAAATGCATATTGAACTTGCTGGTCACGATTCTTTCGCTCAATATTGATATGCGTAAGTTAAGAAAATAATAATATTTGTGTGGAGCTAACTGGATAGAGTGAAGTTGCGGGTTTTTTCGTTGAAAGGTTTTTTATGACAAATTTTTTTCGAGAGGAATGTAACGGTCGGTACGAACTGTTTATTGGAAGGAAATGAATGATTTGACTCTGGTTTGTGGTAACGAAAGTCTGCTCAAATTTGGCGTTCTTTATTACAACTGCTATGCAGACATTTTTATTTTTGTATTTTTATAACCTTTGATGAAGTTTGAATTTGTGGAAATAAGAAGTGATGTAAATGGAGTTTGTTGTAAAGATATCTTTAATGATTCCATGAATAAAATTTATGTCAAAAGTATTTAAAATAAATCAAGACACGAATATTTTTTGATAAATTTTTTTAAAACTCAATTGATAAAAATTGAACATAAAGAAAAGCTTTTTACTAAATGATTTTTCAACTGTTGATAAATATTTATTATCTGAGCGTGTTCATTAATAAAACATTCTCAAGTATAATTTTATCCAAATAAATCTCAGTAACAGTGTAAAAGTTATTTATCTAATACCGAGTAGAAATAGAAATACTGTTTTATTTTTTCCAATTAATTAAGAGCTATAAAAAATAATTAGAAGTCCGATAAATAAAAGAAATCGACCTTTTATACGACTGTACCTTTTATTAGTTCCAACTACCCAAGTTAGTTTGTTAATTATGGCTTTCCGTATTGGCGCCAATACACAAGTGCCGGTTTTGAAGGACACTTGTACGTTCTCTATCACTGCGGGAGTCGCAGAAAGGAGTCACCCGTTGCGCAAAAACCATTTCTTTATCTCTCTTTCTCAACCGATACTCTATATAGCCGTGCTGTGCTTCTGTTAATAAAATAATCTTTATAAAAATAAGTATTACTGTTACTGGAGGTATTAGTATTAGCTGTGTAATGTAACGTGCTGGTGTTGTATAAAACTCTGATTGCGAAACACCCGTCTGCACTTCGCCACTGAGGAACTGTGATATCGTGGGAAAACAGTCGATCCTTAGACAAGAACACCGATAATCGGGTGACATTGTTCGGATTGTTGCATTTATATTAGATTCTCAATCAAGACGGTATATCTATAGATATTATGTTTATAAATATAAATAAATGTGATGTCATGGGAACATTTAATATGTCCCTGTCAGTATTTGCCAGGAAAACAAGTGTTTCTATAACGAGCTTAATTTATTTATTGTATTCCTTTTTTGTTAACAAAACTTGTTGTAATTTAAGCGCCAAGTTATAGCCGATGTAATAATTTTAAATTTATTAATAAAAAAAAACTTTACTTGATTTTGAAGAGTTTTTCTCTTGAATCAACTTGTAAGATTCTTTAAGAAAAAATTTTTTCTTGATTTAAACAAAATAATTTTCTTTTTTCAAAAATTTATTTTTTCATCAATTTAACTTTTTTTTTTTTTTTTTCAATTTTTAACGATTGATTTTAAATAAATTTTTTAATTGAAATTTTTTTTTTTTATTTATTCTATTGATTTATTCTATTCAATCTGATATTTTCTTTTTTTAAAAATCTTTTCTTATCTTTTAACAAACAATAAAATTAACATATTCTTTACAATTTTTTTCAATAAAAATACTGAATTCATTTATTTCCTCAAAATTGCTATTCATTAAATTTTTTATTTATCAAAACATTGTCGCATTTTATTCTACTTGTTTTCTTAGTAAAATTTCAAATAATTAGCTTATTTAAAAAAAAATTCCACTAAAGTTAATTGACTTGTTTCGTTCATTGAAAAATAAATTGGCGTATTTAAAAACTTTTTTCTCCGAATTTAATTACATATTCTTTTTTATTTATTTATTTATTTATTATTTACTCTTCGTCGACAAAATTTCTATCTACTGATAAAAAAAAAAAGGTTTTCATTAAAAGTGAAATTTCCCGATAAATTTATTCAAATACTCTCTTTAATATTCCCTCAGTATTACTAAATAAATAATTTAAAATTGTCCGAGCGTACTTTTACTGGCACTTAACAGATAAATTACCGTATTTTAAGATTTACCGTCGTTAATTTATTGAATAAAGGCATAATCAGTAAAATACGTAGGAGAGTAAAAAGGTAGAGAGGCAAACAACCAAGTAAATGGTAAATAAAAATAAAAATAAAAATAAAGAAAGTATGAAGCTATGAGCAGCAAGATAACTACTATGTACTCGACATTTAATTTTACAAGAGTTATTTTCCTTCGGTCATTAGTTACTGGATATTAACAACGCTAAAAACATTAAGACCAATACAAGTAAAGACTTAGACGCACGGCTACAAATAATCGTTTCTAATCAAAACAAAGATGTCGATGACGAGGACGATTGTAATGAATCCGTACGTAGTTATATTGTTTACAAGTGTGACACAACGACTTGCGGCTTACTGTTTAATATATGTATATGTACTGCGTACTATTATACTATGTATTAGCTCACGTCGACCTTCGAGGATTCTCAAACGGTATTTGTATGATTGCAAAATTTATTCCGCATGCATGCGTTCTATTCCTTTTTACTCACTATTTTTTATATTTATATTTTTATTTATATAATCTTAACATATGTATGCATGTATGTATGTATAATATTTATAAACTATTTTTTATCTCAGATTTATGTAATATTACGAATACACAGTATCTCAATCTCAGTAGATAAAAGTAATATAAATATGTATCGGTAATGAGATCGACAGAACAAGATTATTTTGCTATGATAAAGTATTGCATAAATTATTGTAATTGTATTTGTAATTAAAGAAATAAATAACTGTAAACAGTAGCGAAAAGTTGGAATTTATTTGTTTTGATCTTTTGCAAGATAGATTGGAATAATTGAAAATTTTCAATAAAACTCAAGTGAAATTTTTTATAAAAATAAAAATTTGAAACTACAAATTTTTATTTTGTGGCTGTCATATGGGATGTGAGAAATTTATTTTGGTTAGAAAAATTATACGAATATCAATGTAACATTATTGGGAATTTTTATACCAAATAAATTTTTAAAAAATTCTAAAAGTAGAAGAAAAATTTTCGAATCATTAAGTAAAATTTTTTTTTTATTTTTAAATAAATGAAAATTTTTTTAAATGTCAAATTATTCTGAGAAAGTTATGACTAAAAATTTTTTCAATTTATGTCATCACAGAAAAATGCAAGAAACAATTTTGAACAATTAAAAGATTCTCAAAAATGAATTATCAAAAAATTCGCAGTAATAACTCTAAAATAATTGATAATTAGTACCAGTCAGTAAGTAAACCAACTCGAAAAATTTTGGTGTCGAGGACACAAAAAATAACAATGTCGCAATGGAATGGTTTACGCGGGAATTGTCTTACTCTGTCGTGGTCTTGAGCGAGTCAGAATTGACTCACCTCGGTACAGTAAATACAGTAATACAATATAGTATAAAGTAACACACATTGACAGAGAACGATACTACTTACTTGACGTAACAAACACGTCTGATGTCTGTCGTTATTCCCTTTATAGGAAAAATAATATTTACTGTATAATAAAGTAAAGTAGTAGTAAATATCCCGATGACAAGTATTACGGCATTGAAGTTAAGTTTTAACTCACCCGCTAAAGTTTTAACGAACCCGGGCATAATGATCCCCTGGAGACTAAAATGATAATGACACATATCGGCGATTGAAGATTTAACGTCACCCCAGGCGATTAACCATTTTTTTTTATTTTTATTTATCGGCGATCCGCTTACTTATGATCTGCAGACGGATTCAATTGGTATTTGTGATATCAAGTTTGATATATATTTATTTTATATCTATATCTATCCGAGTTCAATCTGTGTAATGAAGAAAATCAGATCATTCTACCGAATACTAAGTGGAAGATCTTCAAGACGATGAAGATGAAGACGAAGAAGAACAAGAAGAGGAAGAAGAAAATAGTGTGCGATTCGAAGTCCCGTTTTATACCCAATGAACTAAAGTTTTCAAATTACGGTACTATTATTATTATTATTATTATTATTATTGTTATTATTCAGAATTACAAAAAAAATTTCGAAGTTGTTTTTTTTTTTTTTTTAATTTGATTTAAAAAATAAAACTTTAAAAATTGTAAAAATTAAAATCTTTGATAAATTAAAAAAAAAATTTATTTTGTTGATTATAATAATCCTAGTCGAGCTACTTATTGTTGTTTCATTATTATTGTTATTATCATCATTATTATTAGTTATTATTATTGCAGGCAATAAAGATGATAAACGCAAACGCGACGATTGAACGTTACATTAAATATAAGTCGCGAGATAGTTTCTTCCTTGAGGAAAGAAGAGAAGTGACTTCTTCAAAGAGCTTTTCCTGGAAGTTAACTCAGTACTGGTGTACTATGTAGTATATATAATAGTAATAGTAATAGTAATAGTACTCAGTTGAGACCGTTAGAGTTATTACGGGCAGCACAACAATCACCGTGTCTCGTTGACGTTTTGAGACTGTATTTGCTGCTTCTACTCCAGCTCCTGTTCCTGCTTCTCAGTTCTTACTTCTCAATCATAAATACTCGAGTCGAGGTACAGTAAGTAAAGGTATTTCGCTGCTTTTTACAACTCATAATCTGTAATTTAGTATTTTTTGTCCCAGAGCGGCACACATATTTACACTAATACGGAGCAGGCTCTTACGTGGAAAGGATTGTAGTTATCGGTTAATAATTATTACTTAATAAAACCGTAAATAACATTTAACGTTAATAAAATTATTACTTAACTTGCGCAATTTTTAATTTAAATACGGTACTGAGCATGAGCTTGCGTTTGTAATTTATTAATTTTCCAAGTGGCCTTTTCGCTTGTAAGGACGGCGATTAATTTGTTTAACATTATTCATTTATTATTATTATTATTATTATTATTATTATTATTATTATTATTTGACTCATAAATAAATAAATGCTGGGCTGGCAATTTTAAATAAATGACCAAGACAAAAGACGAAATTTCTTCCTTGTTTTCATTTTAAAAGATTATTTTTTATCAAATTAAATAATAAATTCAATAATGAAGAAGTTTATTAAGATAAATAAATCAAGGTCTCAGGTCAAGCAATAAAACTTTTAATATCTTTATTGTCTTAATTATTTTTGATTGATATGAAAGTTCAAGCATATAGTTCATGTTTAACGAACAATGCTTAATATGATAATCAAAATTATTTATAATAACAATTATTATTATTATAACTGCATAGTAAATCAAATCAAGGAAATTACTTCAAATGAAAAATGTACTTTGACTTTAATGTTTCATTTTTTTTTCAACGATCGCTATAAAAAAAAAATTTTTTTTTTTAGAAAATCAGAAGTTCAGAAGAAAATTTCTTTTATTCATTTTAAAAATATAATAATAATAATAATAATAATAATAATAATAATAATAATAATAAAGTTATCACCATAAAATTTCTCGAAAGTAATAACATTAAAAAATAGTTAAACAATAAAAAAAAAAATAGATCAGAGTTGTTGATGAATGCAATAATAATAAGTGGTGGTCGCGTTAGCATGAATAAATGCACACAGGTAGTAGAGACAACAAGTACACGGTGTTGAAGCCGGTGAAAGTTTTATCGTGTTGAAATGAGAGTCGAGAGGAGACGGAGAGACGGCTGGTTGTGATGGGTATGGTCGTGAACACTCAACTCAGTACTCCTCACTTCTACCGGGTACTCTCTCATTACTCAGTACTGTAGTACTGTAGTACTCCTTACTCCTTACTCTTTACTCCTATTCAACCTTACCCTCTACCTCTACAAGCCAGTACAACCTGCAGCGTTATGTTCCGATTCCGTCTGAGCACCTTTGTTGCGTCACCACGAAATCTGCTTTCACAACCAGCCCAATATACCATAAATAATAATAATAATAATAATAATAATAATAATAATAATAACAATATTTAATCCTGGATTCTGCTGTAACCTGCACTATGCAACCATACACTGGGTAAGTGAGATTTGAGCTGCCATGCGTCAGATAATAAATACATCAAACATCAGAGATCACCACACTGATTACAGTAATCCATTACACATCAATTCTATTATATATATTATTTATTAATTTATTATATATATATATATTACTAGCCAACCTGTGCAAATATTTTACAGTGTTCTGATCAAATATCGAATGATCAAAAAAATAAAAATGATCTAACCGTAACGCAAAAAATAGGATCTATGATGTTTGATGATTATAATGGACGATCAACGATCGTGTTAGTGATTGGGAGAGTTAGTCTGTGCTGTACCTGTCCCGTCAATCCATTCCTAAAGAATTTTTCCGTTATTTAAGCGCTGAACTAAACTTTCAGCAGACAAGATAAGAGTGAACGTCTCAACATTGGAGTTTCCAGTTGAGTCTGGAGAATAGAACGTGATAATTGCGCGTACGCGGTAAATTACGTAAGGGGCGTCTGCGAATGTAAATTGGAAGCTAAGCCACCAACCAGGAATCGGTTGTTGCTGTTTGCTGTTGCTGCACCCTTACTAATGCCTCAGCCTCTCATTGCAGTTGATCGTTATCCCACCGCTCTTTATTCCCACGGCTTGTTAGGGTCCGAGAGAGCGTCTTACATACTCTGCTCTCTTCTCTCTTCAATACATTTGTATTACATAGTACACATTCACACAAATCCGCCGACAGATTTGTGCAGTATATATAAGAATTTACTTTACCTAAGCAAGAGGCAGGTGATTTCACGTATAGCAGCAGACTCAACTGTATATTCTTCTGCTTTACTATCCTTCCATTCGGAGGGCTGAAGAGACCGGTCCGGCTCGCCGGATCCTCGGGGGAAGATCAGGGAAGCTTGAATACCTTCCACTTTCTACCTTATACCTTCCATCTTCCATAGAACCAGCCTCTTCTTTTTCTTTTGCTTCTTTTAGAATTTTTTTTTTTTTTTTTTTTTTTTTTTTTTTTATCCAAGCAAAACATCGTACTATTTACGAGTATCTCGAGATGCCCAAGAATTCGGGAACCTGGCAGTTACTGAATTCAGAACCCAGAAGAAGGTTGAATATTCGTATAGTCAGAATATTATCTTCAATAGAAACAATAAAATTCTTCAACTTTCAAAAATTATTAAAAATTGAAAGTAACTTTGGTATTTTTTAAAAACTTTAATTTTTTGGTTCTATACGAATTTATTTATAAAGATCTCAACTGTACTGAAGAAAAAATATTTAATTATTGAACAGAAAAATTTAATTTTAAATTAAAAAATTTTTCTCTTAAATTGTTATTTATTAAAATTCTTCAACCAACAAAAAGTCTTAGGAGCGAATCTTGTTTAAAAACAACCAAATAAAATTCATATGAAAAATTTTCGGCTTAATTTTTTGATTCAACTCGAAAATTTCTTGAATCAATTTTAATAGATTATTATAAAGCAAGAATAACATTTTTCTTGAACCAGCAGGTAATTTTTTTTTATAACAACTATCAAGAAGATCCCCTGTTAATACGCTTAGTAAAAGTAGTTTTATTTATATTTTTATGACTTTTGATTCTCTAGAGATCTCCCGAGTAGATCTACGGAGATTATCCGAGGTACAGGACAGCTCGAGAAATTCAACCGATGCTTTGGAGAATACCATTGAAAATGAGGCTATCCGCTACACGACGCATCGGGACTCTGATTTCCATTCGTTAGTGTATATAATTAGCTTCGACTTGAGAGCGCCGACTCACCATGATACAGCTTATGTTTTTTATTATCATTATTATTATTATTATTATTAGTAGTAGTATTATGATTATCATTATTAATTTGATTATTATTAAAAGCGCTTAGGATTCCGTCTCAATTAACGCCCGCGACCGAGGACTGCCATCGGTAATTGGTGTCCGGGTTATGCACTACGTGTGTGTGTGAGTTATTAATACACGAAACTGCCGGTAAATTTGTATTTTTAGCGCCAGTACGATGCGATATTTATGCACTTAGAAGCACAGTTGTTCTGTAGCTCTGTATTTATAGATACATAGGTGTTACACTTTATTATTATTGATAGAAAATTTTTTTTTTTATTTTTTATTTTTCAATTTTGAGAATATTAAAATTAAGAATAAAAAAAAATTTTCATAAATTTTGACTTGGATAAATAAATTTTCTCAAACGATTTGTTGTTTGATGAGTTTGCAAATTAATTTATGAGTAAAATATTGATAAATATAAAGAATTATAAGAAATCATTTTTGTGGAAAATTAAATTCTCTACCAAAATAATTTTATATCACTTTTCCGTATGTCTAATATACTCCAAAAAATTAAATTTTAATAAAAAATGAAGTAAATTTCGAGTTATGCTTAAATTTAAAATATTTCACTAAAAATTCCAAATTTACCGACAATTAAAAATAAAAAAAATGTGTACTCAATTTATCTAAAATAAATAAATTCGCTACAAATATTTCATTACGAAAAAAAAGTATGCCATTCCTCACAACTTTAATTATATAAGTACAGATGTTTCAAATAAAAAAAAAAAAAAAAAAAAAAAAAATGAAATTATTTTTAGAATAAAATCGATGAGTAATATATAGAATTCAAACAACCGCTATTACCTCAACTTATTGCGTTTAATTTTTTATTAATTAATTAATAGACTAGATTTTTTTCTATAAAAAAAATTATTTTCTAACATTGAAAAATCTTTCAGATTTTCTGTACCGATATCGATTAAAAGAAAAAAAAAAAAAAAAAACAAAAAAACAACGGGTTTAGTAGTTACGGTTAGGACCGCGAAAATCTTAAGGGCGTAACCGAGGAAACAAGTGTCCATTAATTACCTTAGCGGCTCTCCGTTAGTTTATTCCTCGTGTAGTGGCAGTGCCAGGTGTCCTTTCCTCATATTATCCGGTGTTAGTGTTAATATAACTTGTATTGACGACTTGAAAGGAACCGAGATATCGCGTGTCGAAGCCAGCGGAACGGGGCCAGGTTTCCTTATTTTACAACATTACCGACATGCCATGGACATGGATGAGGATGAGGAGAATCCTCGAAACCGCGATCAGACCACTCTCCCCTGCTCTACTCTACTCTTTTCACCCAAAGTACTCACCTAAAATAAAAAAAAATAAAAAAGTTCATTATTATTTGTTTAACTTTAATCCTTCAAAACTTTAAATGAAATACAATTATTACACAAGTATTTATTCTTAGACTAAAAATATATTTATAAATATATGTATTCACTGGAAGTAAAGTAAATTGCGAAAAAATCCGGTAAATTTATTACCATTTAAGCTCATTGAAAGTCGTGAAATAAATATGTTTATCCGTAAAATAACAACAATCTGGAGTCTTTTAATGCAGGTACTTTAAGGACCATTAAATTATTTTTCGTCTTGTAAGTATTGTAAGTATTGAAGCTTTTAGATGACTATACCTTATACCTTATACTACGTAATATAATGTATATGTATTTATATTATAAGAATAGTTCACGATTGTACTCCTAAGACATTCTCTTATCTCCAACGCCTACGATGTACCAATCTACTCACCAACATGGAGCGAAGGGGACTATCAACATCTATTTTTTTATTATTTAATTCAGTTAATATTTTATTATTATCACTATTACTTTTAAATTCACATTTTTTAATAATAATGATAATAATAATAATAATAATAATAATAATTTTAAAACACTGATGATTATTATTTATTTATTTATTATTATTGATTTGGCTGCAATGATGTTTAAATGCAACCGCAGCAATTAATTAATGCAACTAATTTATTTTTATTTGCTTTTTTTTTCAATAATGATAATAATAATAATAATAATGTTGAGTTAGCAATATGTGACAATTTTTTGTATTTTTATAACAAATCAATAATAATAAAAAAAATATTTAAAAAAATTTTTAATTTCTGGATGTAGAATTTTTTTTCTTAATTTTTTTTTTTTATAGTAATTAAACTATTACAGTTCTTATTATTATCATTATTATTACATGGTAATAAATAAATAAAATGATATATTTATGGTTGAACTGTTCGTACGTCCTTGTGGAATAAAATGAATAAAATCCAAAGTGGAAAGGTATGTGGCATTTCTGAAAACTAAACTGCGGTGGTATTGCAAATTCCAAAGGCTGTCGCGTCATCAGAATTATTATGCCATACACACCTTTCACCTCAGGTGTTACATATATATTTACACATAAGTTTAAATTATAATAAAACTAAATATAAATATAAATACAAATAGAAATACATATGTTGCGAATTAATCTGACAACAGAGACACGAATTCCATTGAGATGAAGCTGACTCGATACTAATAATAATAAAATAAAATAAAAGCGGTACTACTCTACTCCGATAAATTATAGCTTAACAATAAACTGTCTTTCAGTAAAGTAACAACTGAACACAATCGAGCATAACTGTTTTTCTAGGCCACAAGATTCCGAGTCCTAACTCACGTTACTGTACCGTCAAACAACAGCTAATAAATGTAATTAAAGGTAAAGATTAACGCTGTATTTTGCATTGACATTGTTCGGTAAGATGACACAAGACTGATTTAATTTTTGAGCTTACTAGCGGGTACTATTGCTTGTTTAAATTTTAAAATTTATTCATTATTTCCAAAATTTCGCTACGGAGCGACAATAAATATAATTAATAAAGAGAAAAATATAATTTTTTTTTTATTTTAATTAAAATGTTCATGGTTGGATTATTTGTGTTGAATTAAGCCAAGTTAATTTTTCAATCAGCGTAACTGAAGACTTCACAGCAGATGAATATACTTGGATTACAATTAGGTTTGAGACAACCAGCTTAAAAGTGGCACTTGGCACCGATCGATTGCATATTCTATCGGTCGTTTCTCCTGTTAAATATAGTCAGGACGTCAACAACCAGAGGTGTACTCTCATCTGTATCTGTATCTGGCAGTATTCCACTGGCTGGTACATACTTCATACTATATTCCGACTATCTGGGTATTACTTAACCGGGATTCGCTCTGTTTTATCGCGATATTTTGTACAAACTCCAAGCTACCGTGTTATCTTCCTACACGAAAAAAATAACAGTCATTGTTTGGAAATTTGTTCCCACAGAGGGAACAAAAGTAAAAATAAAGAGTCACTGTGATACTTGACATCAAGGCCGAGAATGGAGAACTCGGAAGCAGCAAGAAAAGTACGTGGTTAATAATAAGTGGAGTGGATAGAGTGAAACGGGTGGAATAGAATTATTATTTAATAAAGGGGCCAAGGAGCAAGGAACGACCTCACTCTCGTCTTCATCTAAGGGAGTGGCTCTCTGAACTGCAGATGCCTTTTGCTTTACACGGTTGCTTTCTTCTCTGCTATATATAATACTATTACATACTCTATGTATAACTACTCTGTTACTACTGTGTACTGTGAACTATTCACTGTGTGTAGCATATATCTACCTCGTCCTCTTGCAGCCTACTCGCACATGCGAGCATCTGAATAAACACCAGGTTGTTATTACGACGTTCATCCTTAGTGAGGTATCGTGGGAACTGGGTATGCAAGAAAGTTTTCATCAACACACCTTTTGTATTATGTGTATCAATTATCATATTCAATAATCAATACCCGATTTATTTGCCGTATTATATATATTATATATTGTATATTTGTACTTCACTTTAGTTTTATTTTAATCATTCGATACCGGCATTTCGCTTCGCTACCCATCAATTACATTTTACATTTATTTTATTATTTTTATTTTAAACTTTCAAACTATGAGTTTAGATCTGAAAGTATCAGATTGAAGAAAGTCATTTTCTGTTATAGATAAACTAATAAGGATGTATATATGTAGTATGTGTAAGTAGAAAAATAAAATCAATTTTATGGCTTATTAAATTTTCTTATGACATTTTCACACTTGACTAATTATTACTTGAATAATAAAGTCAAGAAATAAAATTCGAATGGAGTCTTAAAATTTTTTTAAGTTTCAATTTTAGATTAAATCAGTTGATATCCGGTGAATGGGGATATATTTTGATAAGATTTATAGTATTTTTTCAGATAAGTGAAGTTTTTTAGCTCGATTTTAAATTACTTCAATTTTAAAGGCGATAACTATAACTTTGGAGCCATTAATTTTAATTGAGGTTTTTTGGTATTTTATTCCTTGAATTTTACGTCAGCATTTTTTATAGATTGTAATTCTGAAGTCACAGTCGTGTTTTTAAGAAATTGTTGTTGTTTGGTTTTAAAAAATTTTTTGATTTAAAATTTTAGGATTGATAAATTTGAAACTTAAATTAACTGGCATCTTAATAAGATGGATATAGTTTCTTAAACGACTCAGTATTTGATAACTTTAAAAGTTAATATCTGGATGGAGTATTGAAGATACGAAAAAATCATGACACTTTTTTGTGGAGGGTTTAATTTCCTATAAAAAAAGTCTCCAATCATTTTTTCATATTTTCAATATTTTTGTCAGAAATTTAATTATATTTAAAAAAAAAATAAAGTATTTTTTTAAAACAAAAACTTTAAATATTTTACAAAAATTCCAAACTTATTGATAATTATTTATAAAAACAAATAAAATAATGTGTACTCAATTTATCTAAAATAAATAAATTCGCTACAAATATTTTATTACAAAAAAAAGTATGCCATTCCTCATAACTTCAATTATATAAGTACAGATGTTTCAAATAAAAAAAAATTGAAATTATTTTTAGAATAAAGTCGATGAGTAATAGAATTAAAACTTATTGCGTTTAATTGTTCGGTAAATTAAACAGAAAAAAACAAACTAGATATAATAGCAGTAGAATAGAAAAAAGTAAGAGCTTAAATGACGAATAAAAATGAATTGATGATTACTATGCTTCATGATTCAATGGATAAATATAAAGCATGATTCACGTGATACCAAAAGTCTTAGGTAAAATGAAATATTTTAATGATTCAGTTAATTTAAGCGATAAGACTAATTGCAGGTTCCAATAAAAGTAATATACTTTTTTAAAACTTATAGCTCTACTACTTTTATTGCAACTCTAAATAAAAGTTTACGACTCAAAGTGTATCCGCGGACTTTTTTCGCCCGATTAAAGTTACATTCAGCAACTTTTAAGTCTTAAATGTAAGATACAATATTATATACATATATATTGTATAAAACTAGACACAATACAGCCAACAGACTTGTTCTAAAATGATAAAGCCTACTGGTTTTTTGCTCCAACTCTTTCACATTGTCTGGTAATAAGTTTCGGCTGAATAACTCTAACTTGTCTTTAAAATAATAATAAAGAGATAAGAAAAGAATTTATATTATTTTTGTTTTAGTGACTGACTACCTCGACAATTTAGCGGAATTACATAACGGTGAGGACTCTCGGGCGTCTCGGTGCGCTGCCCTCCGTTGCTTGCCTGCATTTTAGATATCCACGTTATTCTCCCAATTCATTATTATGAGCTTTGTATTTCTCTAATGTAAACATGTAATAACTTTTTCAATTCACGCTGAAGTAAATAACAAGATTTCATATTTTTTTTCTTAATAAATTAAATAAATTATTTAAAAAAAAAACAATTACTCATAGGGTAAATTTAAACTAACCAGAAAAAGTTGTAGTTTAAAGTTTGAAAATTAAATTCTGATTAAAATATTGAAGATACGAAAAACTGATAAAATTTTTTTCATAGAGAATTCAATTTTCTACAAACCAAGTCTCTTCTTATTTTTTCGTATCTCCAATATTTATTCTAGAAAATCCACTTTTAAACTAATCAAAAAATAAGTAGTTGAAAAAATTATATCCATCTAAGTTTAAAATTGAAATTCTAGATGAAGGATTAAAGATAAGACGATGATAAGGATCTTTTTTGTAGGAAATTAAATTTTCTACAAAAAAGATTTCTTATGATTTTTCTATACCTCTGATATTTAATCTAGAATTTAATTTCAAATTTTTGGAGCTCAATTTTCCATAACAATTTCTTTAATACAATAATTCAACTTGAATTTTTGATTTTCCAGTAACGTAACTACCTTATTACGTGTAACGGAATTTCGGAAGGTGAATAAATAAAGTCTGCATGAGTAAAATTAAAAATTAATTATGTAAATACCCCTGAAGTCGTGGCAAGTTATGTTGCATATAACATATTACATATTATAGAGAACACATGAGAATAAGAAAGAGCCAAAGTGATAAATTATTCTTATAACGCTGAGAGAACAGCTCACCTCGTACTGGGTCCCATACTAAGTGAAGGTGCAAATGAAAATGGAATTGAAATTGGAAAATAAGTTAACCTGGCAGGCTCGCAATTACGCAACGAGGACAGCAGCATCGGGGCGCGTACCTCCTATATACTCTACACTATTCTCTCTCAACTTGGCATGGGTGTATTTTATTTTTATTTGCAGCATGGAGTATGTAATATAGAAGCGCGTTTGTTACGTGTTCGCCGACCCAAGAGAGAGAACACTCGTATGCCAAACACGCGTGGTGTGTTCTCGATCCTATCCCAGTTCCATGGTCTCTTACATAATGCGGATATCCACCAAACTCAGTCACCCATTCGCTTACTTTACATTCTTTTTCTTTCATTTTTTTTTATTTTGACTGCTCCGGCTCCCACTCGCGAATCACGAGTCATTTAAATCATAAATAAATTAATAATTTAATTAAATAAAAAACTTTAAATAATTTAATCAAGAAAAATCTTCCTCGGAATAATAATAGTTGAAGATGCGAATAATAATTTTTTAAGGAGAAGAATCCATCGCGCAGGTGCGACTCGTGCTAGCAGCATCGCGTGTGTGTTTTTGCAGAGTCCTCGGATCGGAGCAAGTCAACGACCTCCTCATATGAGCACAGCCTTGGTGTTTATACACGTGGAAATCGATGGAAAAATAATGTTTTACTAATAATTTTTTTTTTTTGGGTTTCAGCACATATGAATGTATGATATAGGTGGGTGTTTGCAGTTTTTCGGTATTTATAGCCCACACATCTCGCGATATTTTATCCATTTTATTGTAAAAAAAAAAAAAGTCTGGTGATGTTAATTGAAATTTCTATTGAAAAAGCAATATTTCATTGGGTATTTTAATTTATAATTTTTGACTTGAAAAATAATATTGACCCAATTGTAACTGGTATCAATCATCGAAAAGCTGTGTAAATAATCAGTGTTTGAAAAAATTTGCAAAGTATACATGTGAGCTAAGAATTTTAGGAAAATAAATATCAGTACGCTAATAAAGTTAAATTTATAAAGAAAATTTAAATTTCACGATTTTATTAAGAAGAAAAATATTATTTCAGACTAAGATTATTATTATTATTATTATTATTATTATTATTATTATTCAAAAACACGATAATAGTAATAACAATAATCACGTAGTAAATCACGTTAGTTATAAAAAAAAAATTCTTGCAATAAAAATTTACAACCAACTTTCAGTATTTTTTTTTTTTACAAAAATATAAAAGACAGTAAAATTTGACAACTTAGGTAGACTCAAAAATTTTGGTTGTAATTTAAAGTTTTCCAGCAAATTCTTGTTACAGGTGCTTTGCCTTATTGCCTTATATTAGTGAGGGTCTTCTCGACAGGTCAGAGACCATTTTTAACAATGAAAACACAGTTGGAGTAAAGTGGTGAGCACTTGAGATTTAATTGTTTGTCTAGTCAAGCCAGTTTAACTGTTATGTATTCTCGGAGCTGGACAGCTAAATTGGGAGGAGGGTCATTGAAGCAAAGTAATATAAAGGTTGTAACAAAAAGAAAAGAAAAAAAAAAAAAACGTCTAGTCAAGTTGTAACAAGCTAAAATTCAAATAACAAAAGCCAATAACCTGAACCCAAACAGATTATCGCGTTCAAGGAGTACAACGCTGTAACTTGTAACAAACTTTGAGAGTAAGTTAAGTATCACACGATCTCACTTTACTTGGCATTACATGTAATGTAAAATAGGTCTTTTCTATGCCATACTCGCCGTGTAGTGTAGAGTTTAGAGCAACGACAGAGTTTTGAGCCTCCGGCGTATCATCATCATCATTTTGTATTACTCTTACTTAAAATAGACCTACTCTCTCCCTCTTTCTCGGTCACTTGGATTTATAATAATCTTGTGTTTATATTGAAGTAGACTCTCTGAATCTTTAATCTTAATATTGTAAATCAAAAGTACTGAGCTGTCCTCGTCCACTCTAAATTCCAGAGTGAGTATAAAAATATAGGATAGGATAGAGAGTGAATATAACTATGAAAATAATAAAATGAAATGAAACGGCTGTCAGAGTCGTCGATAAGGAAATATATTTAACCAGGATACAAATTTGACATGATGACGTATGGTAACGATCGCTGGTAAAGCTGCCGGTTTATAGATGGACTGACATGCATGAACAATGACTAACACAAGTGTGTGATAATGCAAGAGTGATTAATGAACCTGTTTATCTCTGATTAATCTCACTGTTATTTATTACGAAAGGTATCTTGTATTTTTGTATCGAGTTATCAGTTAACCCGTTTATTACTTTACTGTCTGGAAAAATTTTAATAAGGTTGTTGATCGACAATTTTTCAAAAGTTGTTTAAGTTTATGTAATATTAAATTGCAAGTGAAATTAATGTTTTCTTAAAATTTTATCCAAAAATGATATTTTCAATTCAATTAAAAAAAAAATTACAAATTCTTCAAAAATAAAAACCTTGACAATAGTTTTCTAAAAATTTAAATCATTAAAAAAATTTTAACTCCAAAATAATTTTTTTATTTTATTCATAAAATAACACCCTCAGCAGGAAATTTTCTAGTAAAGCTTTTTTTTTTACCCGAATAAAATCAAGACGAATTTTTTCCAAGCTCACAATCCATTAATCTTCATCTAACCTCTGACCATTAAATAAAAATCTAATTCACTTTGAATCTATCAATTCCTCAGGATTTTTTTTTAATAAATGAAAGATATTTCCTCCAGGAACTCCAAAAACACTCACACAAAATTTAACATCTGATCAATGATCCACCGTATCAATGATTCACGTTTCCGAAGGGAAAAGGAACACCTACATCCGACCAAAAATAGTATGTTGTACATTTGATATTTTAAATGAATGAATGTGGAGCACACTGCAATGTACTGCCGTATAGGGGGAAGCATATGGAATTTATTTCAAGATTCTACAGATAAATGGAATCGAAAATGTGCAATTCTACGGCAGAAGCCGAGCATGATGGTCTCCATTGTGATCCAACTTCCGGCATCGTATATTACTGTATATACGCCAACAGTTGAACCCGGCCAACTGTTATGGACAATAGAATTGTAGTGTGTATGCTTCCAGATCTATTATTCGTTCAAGTTCCAAGTCCAAATAAAAAAAAAATATATATATATATTAATTTGTTAAAATTTGATATAATTATGTACTTCTTACTTTGTACTCAAATAATTTAATTTTATATTTTTTATGTTGTAATTATGTTTAAATATGTATTCCTTCTGGTTCTATGTACAGGTGTGTACCACCTCTATAGAATCACTACCAGAAGTAAAATGATAAATAAATAAATAAATAAATGAGCAAGATAATAAAAAGAAGATCCTCTACTGGGTGAGTTGAGAGTGGACACTCGATACTCGAAACTTTGCTGGCAAACTCTCACGTTCGCCCTCTATATCCTCACCGACTCTAGAGTATACTCTACGGTGTCTAACTCCCGTCACGCCTATCGATTTACACGGCCATTCTCACTCAGGTTGTCCATGAATCGCCTTCAAGACTTGAGCAAAAAATTTTATTATATTGTATTATATTTTATGCTTGTAACTTGACAGCAATGATGATTATGATAATAATAATAATAATAATAATAATAATAATAATAATAATAATAATAATAATAATAATAATAATAATAACAATGAAAAATGAAAAATAATAAAGTAAAATATGAAACTGCAGAGTTGTAATACAACTGATAAGCTGATGAGTAAATATAATTAGATAAGGAATGTGAGACAGTTATTTGAATTTATCATCCAGAAAAATAAAACAAGGAATTCCGATTATTGTCTTGATAAGAGTGTAATATTAGATCGAGGTACTGTCTGGTCGAGATCATGGTTTTTTTACTATAATAAGAAATAACTAGAGTTGGGAGTTTTGAGTTTAATTAGAGTTTTGGACTGTGACTAGAATGGAGCGTTGCTGTTAGTATTGGGGATGGAAAATGTAAAGAACATATGACATGTGACGATTTTTAGCGACAGATGTTTTTTTTTAAACTAGTTTTACTCTCTAAAGTCCTAATAATTTAATAATTTATTTTTAGTTGCTGGTTATTGAAATTTTTGTATTGATTGAAAAATTGAGGGTAATTTAAGGCCAAAAATTATTATTGAATTTTTTTAATCAGGGTATTTAATAATAATAATTAATATCAAAGTTTCTATTATTATTATTATTATAATTATAATTAAAAAAAAAAGTCTTTAATCATATTTTTTTGTTTCATTTAAAAAACTAATTGAAAAAAATCTTGCCAAAAGTTGCAATGATAATTATTATTTAATTTCTCTTTACGAATTTCAAAAATATTTTATGATAAATTATTCATTAAAAATTAAAAAAATTTTGTGTTATCTGATAACTTCAGTATCATTACCTTAAAATATTATCCCATTAAAAAGCAATCCATAAACAAATTGAAGAAATAAAATTGAATTTGTATAGCACAGTATTAATAATAGCATATATTGAGTATATTTATAGAGTCACGAGAGATTTAGCTTGTTAGATTATTTGTAGAGATACCGATGGTAATGAAACTCTCGCTAGATTGGATGAGAGTGTGGGGGTGATCTAGATCGTGAGATCCAAGACTCATTTGCCTGATTCACTAGGAGGTATCTCGAGACCTCTACCCGTTCTAAATATACTAATACGTATGTAGTGCCAGCAATATCCACCATACGATACCATACAATGTGCATGTATAAATCTAAATCTCCCTTGTCGCTGTTATACGGGGACCTTTTACTGCACTACACAGCTAGCTCTAGTCTCTGGTACATGTTATAAATTAAAAATCTAAAATAAAGACGATGGGATCCGTACAGAGCACATCGGGGTGAAAGTGACGCCGCTCTTCGAGTAACTATGCCTTCGGTTTTAGTTTTAGTCATTTTTATTTTTCTTCTTCTTCTTTTTCTCTTGCATCAAGTCGCTTAAGGAGACGAGATCAATACCAATTTAGAAAGCTTCCCAGATTTAAAAATTTTCCTTTACTTGCAATCGGGCTTATTAAAACGGCTATTAATTATCCGGCGGAATTATATTATATTATAATTATAATTATACGTAAAATAACGAATCGAGCATCCTTGACATAGACGCGGGAATTTTCATTTCTGCATAAATGACTAAAGAAAGCTTATTATTGTAATTTTTGTGTCAATAACACCAATAATGAAGACTATTTTTTGTTCTTTTTTCATTTTTATAGTTTATGTAAGTCTTCGGTTAATAAACCTGAGATTTAACTCAAGGATAAATAATTTATAATTCATTATTGATAATTGCTCTTTGATCTAGAGTTCAAAAGTTCAAAAATGCCAGTGTAATAATAGCCGTCGAAATTTTTTGCAACATAAATTTCGTACTTTGAACTGCTTGATGTTCTGTTTCTCAATTTTATAAAGATTAATGACTTTTATATATTATTTAATTAAAAAAAAATTTTTAAGATTAAAGTATACACTGATATAAAAAAAAATTTTTGAAATGAATCATTTGGATTTTAAAATTTGAACTTTTTTCAAAATTTCCTTCAGAAAAAAATTTACGCTAAATTTGTGAAAAATTGTATTCACATACAAATGAATCAATAAAAAAAAACATCCGATTGTTTCTGTAATAAAATTCAACATTACAAAAAAAAATGTTGCAATTTTTATTGTAAAATAAAACAGTTGTTTTTTTCTACTTTTTACCAAAAATGAAACGTAATTATATTGTTAAAACTACAAATATATAATTTTATATCTTCAACATAAATTTAATCATTAATGACTCTTCATACAATTTTTTAGTCATTAATGTTTAAGAATTACGATACTTTTCACAAGCAAATTTCTCAATTTCTCTAACAAAATCCTTGACATTTCTAGTCTTAAATATTAACCAATAATTAAACTCCTGATTGCTAAAATATTATTACCCTCGATACATTCACCCACAATAAAACTCAACGAGGCTTTAATTATTATTATTTACAATTTACAGTAAACATCCTTTTTTGCAATGTAAGGATTCACGGTTTAAGAAAAATTTATAAAACCAGTTCCCTCTATATTTGCTTTTACGACACATCCATGCTCTACACGAGGAAACATGTATATTTATATATATGACTTGCATCCCTCTTGTTTATAATCCCTTTTGGTTTATTGTGCGCGCCACGTACTAAAATTGTAAGTATACCGAGGACGTTGTTGTAACGGCACTCCCCAACTTTATATTCTTTTATGCTCCCTCTTCAATTTTTTCGACGTACTTTGCCTCTTCCTCCTTCACTGTAGTCATACTCGGGTTTTTTCATACACACATGTACTTGACTGAAATTTCCTTCTACTTCGTGACGTCCCATAGATACTTCAAAAACTCGAGGACAAGAAATTTCGAGGACCTGGGGTAAATCTTTTACGACGAGTTGTCTACCTAACTTTTAAAATAAAAAAAATTTTGACAATCCTTAATCTTTACTAAAAACTTTCAAATTTTTAACTCCAATTTAATGAATATAAATTCATCAGACACTTGTGTATTTTGAGTATCATTTTTCACATAAATAATCACTAAAGTGATTTTAATTTCCGTCAAACATTGAGTATTACATTTCACTCACGTACATCGCGTCAATTTCCTTTAAGAAATTTAATTAAAAATTTTTTTCTTCACTTTACGTAATTCTTCTCTTTTCTTCATCAAAACTGATTTACATTTAATTTTACATTTTTTCTTAGAATGTTTATAATTTTCAATAATCCTCAAAATTCAAGATTAAACCTTAAAATTATTTCCTTTTGAAATGTTAATTGAATTTTATTTTTGGTCTACAATATTTGTCCGAATTAAAAAATAGAATGGCCAATCCCAAAGAATAAAATTATTTGGACTTTAATCCATGTTATATATTTTTATAAATTATTCCGAATAAACATAAAAGTTTCAAGAAAAATATCTTATACCAAAATAAGCTGATATAAAAATTTTTTTTCAACAAATAAATTATTTATAAAATTGTAGATACAATTTTTCTTAAAAAAAAAAAAAAAATAAAAAAATAGTTCACTTTAATTTTATCGAAAAGAATAAAATCCTAAAAATGTATTTATAATTGATTTATGTTATATTAAAATAAAAGTTCAGTAATGGCCTAAAAGGTCGGCTCTTTTGAGCAGTCACCCTCCAAAATATGTATAGATATATATGTATTTATAAAGCATTAGTCGTAACCCTCTTTCACGGAAATAAATAATGTACATAATATAATAGTACAGTCGTTATAATGATCCCGTCTTATGAATTTGACAGAAAAATAAGTACTGGTTGGCAAGGAAGTCGTAAAATTGAGTTTTTCAGTGGTCCCACACGAGAATGACGGACGTAAACATACACGTGCTCGAATAATCCGATTCAATGAAGAAGACATGACCGGTTTTTAATACTCAAGCCACTGAAGAAAATAATTTAAATGTAACACATACAGCATTAACGATAAATGCATTTTTTGTTTTCATCCAAGCAAAACCATAATAAATATCTTTATACATGTGTATAAATAATATAAATGGGTTTAATGTACTTATTAAATTGTTTTTGGAGTAATTGAACGGTACTTTTACCACCGGATGGTATTACCATTCAATTGTCTTTATTATACACATATATGGCCGCAGAATGTAAGAGTTCTGAAGAGCAAGAAGTAATAATGATAATACAATAATTCCATGTGTCAATTCTGGTCTAGTGTTGCTCGTTCACCTTATGTATATATATATATGTATGTAAAGCTACTCAATATTAATGCTTGATATATAATAAGGAACGCAATGTTTTTAAACGGTACCATGACCGAGGCCATGCACTCCATGAAAACCCAAGAGAATCTTCATTATTATTGAGCATTGAATATTTTATTAAATCATTGTCTGATAAGATCTACAGGCACACTCAGCTGTCAGCCAGAGCTAATGCATTGTGATGAAAAATTGGTTGGGAAAATGAAAGTTTGTGTAGTTGATTGAAAATCCTCCTGTTTTAATTACTGTTACTATTAAGTAATTAAAATTCATTGGATGTATATAACCTTCAGACCAAATTATTTTATTCCCTAGTATGCTATAAACTCATTGTTGATTATAAAAAAAAAGATATATTTAAATATACTCGAGTTTAAATAAAGAATTTATGGTAATTTAAATGAAGAAAATTAATTTTAATTTAATATTAATTCGAGATTTGATTTTTTAATTTAAAATTAAATTTTATTTCAATAAAATTTGACAAAATATTTTTAAAATATTTAACTTTTAAAAATTAAAGTTAAATTTAGCTCAAACCACTTGAAAATATTGAACTCCAAATCTCAACAAGACTTTATTATTAAATCATATACGAATTCCATAATAAAAATATTAAAACTCGAGTAACATAACAACGAGATAGCGATGGCGCCAGAGAAAAGAATCTTTAAAAATATTTTTCAGCAATTGATTAGTCAGCAGATGACTAGTTGGAGAATCCTCTCTCCATTACAAGGAGATGTGAATCACTTGGATCCAAATTTGGACATAGACAGACTGTCAGTAACAAAGTAAAAGTCCAATCAATCGAATGGACCAACCAATTACAATTATTAAAATAAATTAAGCCTCCAAAATACGTCCAAAGATCCCACCTTCTAGCTGGAACAAGTACTACGTATCTTCCTTACGGAGGAATGAAAACAAACATGAAACATGAGGTAGGTCAACGAACTTTTGGATCTAATGATCGGGCATTTCCGATCCATCTGCGAAGGACGTGGGACTCGTGAGATTATTTGCTGGTAACACAAATAAAATGTATATGCTGGTGGCTCTTAACGTGTCTCATTAGGCGTATCGCGAGTTATGCAATCCAACATATACATCCACATGCGACTGTTACATTACGTTAGTCTAGCATCCAGCAAGTACAAGTACAGGCACGTGCCCCGATATCATTGGATATCACGTTGCTTAGCTCACAATAACAACAACAACAACAACAACAACAACAACAACAACAACAACAACAACAACAACAACAACAACAACAACAACAACAACAACAACAACAACAACAACAACAACAACAACAACAACAGCAGCAGCAACAGCAGCAGGAACATCAACATCAACAACGTCAGTAGTCACAAGTTGGTTCAGTCTACAGACCACAGACTACTACACAGCACACAGTAGTCGTACATCTAACGGTGCGCGAATGTTTGCACATTTAATTTAATTGGAACTTGAGAAAAATGCGTCCTCGCATTCGAGTACGAGAAAATTAACGCAGAGTTACTATCCTCAGCTGAACTTGCGACGTGACGCAGCTGACTCATACTCAACTCGGGAGTTAATTTTACAAATTAACCGCATTCAACCACCATCATCATCATTTCTTATTTTTTTTATTTTTTCTCTGATCTCTGTTGGGATAATTATCAACAATTAATACCAAATAATTCCAGTTATTTCATAAAGTTATTTCTTCTTACCGAAAATTCCAGATAAGGCGAAAAATTATTGCTGGAGCGAAAATGGATGACGGATTTCAGCGAATGCGCATCAACTCTTGATCCTCTTGATCCCTCTCTCGCTCTATTGCGCTAGTATTAGTGCCAGCAGCGGGTAAACTTCTCATCCACAAGAAGACTATGTAATGTGTGTGTGTGTGTGTGTTGGTGTGTTTGGGTTTGTGTATATTATTTTATACATATACAAGTAAAGTAAATGTCTAGTCGGGTACAACTTACATATACAACACAGACGAGCAACCAGAATCAGAACTAACACATGGATCACGGGCCGTCGATGTTAAATGTAAAAACCTAAGTGCTGAGTGTTATATAGATGAGAATATTATATTGATTCTTACCTTGCGTTCGTATCCGTCGTCTTCAGGAATTAAATCCACGGGTTGTAGAATCCAACTTCGGCTCCAACTTGTATATATTTACAAATATTTATTTTTATTCAATTTAATTATTTTATTGAATAAAATTATAAAATCCACTAACAAGTTCTCACTGTGATTATATTATGACGGCGTGTCTTGCACTCTCGCTCCACTGTTTCGGTTAATGTTTCATCTGGTAAAAACAAGAGAGTAGTTTTAGGTTAAAAAATTTGCGGGATTATTTTTTTAAAAAGCTTTAACGAGTTTAATGTTAAACATTCGCGAAGTGAGGAACAACTGAGTTTGTTTGTTTTAGTTTCAAGTGTTTTGGAAAAGGAAGAGTAATTAAGGTGAAGTGAGAATAAACGCGACCGCACGAACCGGCTTGACGTGTAAGACTGGAGACTGCTTGCTTTGCGGCATAGCGGGAGAAACACTCGACGCGAGCGCTCGGGCAACCTCGCCGGAACTCGGGCTCCGAGAGAGGGGGCTGGTGAAACGCGCTAGATAGTACAGTGTGTATTTTGTGTTTTGTATTCTGGGTGGAGTTTCTTTACTTCTGGTTTATAAGCATTAAGAGCCGAAGATGGGGAATAAGAAGAATTAGAAGATTTGCTGGATTTTTTTTATTATTATAATCGAATCAGAATGATAATAAAATTAGATGATATTTAATTATGTCATTTAATTTAGATGACATTAAAGATAGCTGTCACTTGATAATTTTTTAATTTTCTTCAACAAATAAATTTCTTCCAAAAAATTATTTTTAAAAAATTCCATTTGTAGTTTTTTAAAATTTCTAAATGTCAATTTTTTTTGCCACAATTTATTTGTTAAAAAAAAATTATTAAATATCTACTAAATTTATTTTCATTTAATTTAGCAGATATTTAATAATTTAAAATATTTTTTATGAAAAAAAAAATGACAAAAAAATTATAAAAAAAAATTGACATGTAGAAATTTTATAAAATTAAAAATGCAATCTGTTAAAAATAATTTTTCGGAACATTAGAAGCATTTTTTTATTGTAATTGATTTATTAAAAAAATTTTTAAAATTAACAGCTGAATGCTAACTTCAGTATTATAATTTTTTATAATAATTGAGTTGTAATAAAAATACCAAAAAAATTGATAGATGTTTGTTAGTTTCACTATCATATCATGTTTTTATTAGAGTATTTTATGACGCTTAAAGGAAACTATATATGTCATTTTTATTTATGTGTGCAGTGTGATTGGAAATTTGTATTGTTTTAGTGTTGGAATTTGGGTTATTAATTACTACTTTCTTCTAATGGGAAAGTATTGGGCTTGATAAATTAATTGGTTTATTTATTTATAAGATTATTTTTAAAATATTTAAGAATGTAAATCTTGAAATTATTGTAATGATTTTTCTGTGAGAAGATATTTGTTTATTATAAAAAAAATATGAATGTAATTTTTTAAAAATATTTTCTTCAGACTAATTTATTTTTTGAATAAAACAAAAAGTTTCTTTTTATTTCAATATTATTATAAATATAATGTGATTGGATTATAAATACTAATATTTTAATTTGTAACTAACATTTATCATCTATTAATTTTTAAAAATGATAAAATGATATCAACAAATTAAATATAAATATATTTACTTCAACCAAGACCTACTTTTTATCATAAAAACTTCAATAATTAATGAAATAAAAAAAATATCCCAATGATTTCTCCATTAATCACGATATGAATTATTTGATTGGAATTTCTTCAATTTGCATACAGGATTTCCCATGTAGTTTCTCAATCCGAATACTTATGAATAAAATTCATCAATAAATTTTTTAAAAAATCAAATTACAAAAACAAAAAAACTATTAAAATATCTAATACCTTTTCATTTTTTTTTCCATTCTATACAGTAAAATTATCCGACACTAAGCTTTAATAAAAATCTATTCATTTCTTCTTAATTATCCAAATCATCCATTAATTCTATCCCAAAACTCAGCAGTACCAAAAATAAATTAATCAAAATTTTGACCAATCAATTTTTAAAAAAAGATAAATAATATCGTACATGAATAGAAATATAAAATAAAAAAATGGTTGGGTACGATGAAGAATGGGGTGAAGAAATGCGGGGACAAGGACCAAGATGATAGGATAAGCAGCTTTTATAATTTAGTTAAATCGAATTTACAGTAAAAAAAAAAAAAGATAAATTGAGTTATAGTATTATATAGTAGATTAAAAAATAAAAACTAGTGAAGCTGTGTTAGTCTAACGTAGAAAAACCGGTAGCGTAGCGTTACAACTCAGCCTTCTGGCTCTAATAATAGTGTAGACACGATCCATGCTATGATGATGTTGCTCCCAGATTAAATGCCGTGGATTCTCGTCGGGAGGAGACCAAGGTTGAGAGGTTCCTCTTCTTCAGCGTATGTTCTTTCTCCCATCCTCTGCTCGGCTTTATATTACTCCAACTTTTTATTATTATTTTTTTCTATTCACATCAGCTCCACTTTTATTATTATTTACAATCTACAATATAAAATATTGTTGTTATTCCCTGCATGGCAGATCACACCGAGCCCAGACGCGAGACATTGAAAATTATAAATTACAACTCTGACTTAAAATTGATTTCACGGACTTTCCGTAAGTATCGCAGAAATAACCTTTTTAATTCACTTTTAAATGATCTACCATAATATTACACAGACTAAGCTCATATCAAAGAGAATTAAGTAAGCAAAGACGGTTTTGTTCTTTTATATTATATTAATTCGAGCAGAATAGCCGGATGAGTATCATCTCCGGTGTTGAGCTAAAGCGTTTCAAATAAAAGGAGGTACCTTTTTCTTCAAGAACTGTTCCTATATTATTCCTCTATACGTATTATTTACTGCCCATATGTGTAATAATAAGTGATATGAACAGCTTTTTCTCATAATTATTGTCTTATTATTATTTTATTGTCTTTTTTAATAACTACCATAAACAATACAATAACATAAACTCATGGAATGTTAAATATGATACCTACAATATAAGACTGTAGTCTTCATAATCATAATTTAATTATTTTTTGAATCTTTAATGCTCCGACCTTTCTAATAAAATTCACATAAGACATAACTTATCTTAATATATTAAGTGGTTTTTTTTTTTATTTTCTCACGTTTTATTGTTACAGATCATAATTGAAAATTATTAAAATTAAAATCTATTAAATTTTGCGCAATTTACACAAAAGGAAAAATTTTTGACTCAAGAAAATATTTAAATAAAATAATTTTTTTGGTTCAAGTAAAATTTTTTTTCCGTATACGAATAAAAATATATATTTCATAACTTAACACGACATGTTATCAATCTTTGGAACCAAAAAGATAAATAAAGTAAATCTTTAAATGAAAAAACAATGTCTTATCTTTTAAACTTTGTCATTTACTCTTTCAATGTACTTCTAATATAAACAAAAACTTGAAATTAATGAGTTAGGTTTTTTGTAATTTTTTAATTTTATTTTTATCATTGATAAATGATTTTTTACTAAAAACTTGAAATTTTTCTAAACTAGGTGCACATTCCTAAACGCACTACAAGTAGTTGCAGCACAGTGAAATGTAATGTAGATTGAAAGATTTTATTAATTATATTTTTAGTTTTAGACCCCAAGGAAGTTGTAAAGAACGACAGTATTGCAGCCGCAATTAGTGATCTACTAATTAACTTTTTTACTTTAGTGATCCTGCATCCTGTTAAATGATTGGAATTAATTATATTAAATATTATACAGGTATAACCGGTGTGGTGTAAATTATTTAAGCTGAGAAAATTCCAAACACTAATGGTGTAAAAATAATACAGAGTATTATTTAAATTAATGTGGTGATTAAAATTATAAGACTTATAAAATTATAAGACTACACTAATTTTTGTTGTAGATAAAATATTTTAAAAAATAAATTTTATTGTCTTTATGGTTGACAAGTTACTAAAATTATTAAGACAAGCTCTTTGAATATTCGAGCCGTTTAAATCCCGAGAAACAACGTGATGATCTAATGACAGGCTTGAAAATATCTAGCCTGTCATTTTGATTAAACAGAAATAATTAAAAAAAAAGACAGTATCTGTAATGATAATAATAATAATACAATACAATAATATATAAAAAAGTGAATAACCTCGTCATGGATTGGATGACAGTAATTGAGATTTTATTCATCCGTAAAAACAACAAGAGTCGAATTTCCTCGAGGCACTTCACTGTTTCTACCTCTGGCTCTCAATATATTTATATTACTACTATATACCTATATACGGATATACCTCTTGTTGGGTTCGAGCCGGCTCATCCGCGAGTAGTGAGGTCTTGTACTAATTTATTGCGAGGCACATTCCCAATCGGGCCGCACGTGGCCCTATACATCAGGCGGGAGAATCATTCGATAAGAGGGGCCTTATCCCAATACAACCGGTTTCAGATTGTTATACGATATTATATGTTATATATATATATATATATATATATATATATATATATATATATATATATATATATATATATATATATAATAAGTTAATTTTTTTAAGGTAAATTTTTTCATAGAAAAATTAAATTAAATTAAAACAAATTTTTTTAAATTAAAATTAATAATTAATAAAAATATTTTTCAATAAAAATTTATTTTTAATTTAATAACTAAAAACGGAATTATTAATTGAAAAAATTTAATTTAATGATTAATTAAAATATATATTTTTTTTAAATCGATTTTAATTAGTCAACTTATTATTTTTCCATAAAAAAATAAATTTAATGATCTATGGAAGTATTATCGATTGAAAAATAAAATTGAGTGGTTAATGGAAACACTAATGCATTATTTAAAACTCAGTACTTCACCTACGCTCTTAATCTGATTCAATGTTTATTTTCTTTATTTTATTTATTCTGCATCATCACTTAGTTAATAAAATATAAACACTGATATTGAGAAAAATTATTATAGCTGCTGATAAAATTTTTTTTATGGCGAAATGAAGGAGGAAGAGACTATATTGGTTTTGAGTCACCGATCGGAACTCTGTTGTGTCATGAAAATAAATATAATTGTCCTTGTACTTGAAATTTTTTTGAGATTATCTTATTGACAATGATCGTAATAGCTTTTATTTTAAAACAATATATTTTTGAGTCAAAATAATCTAATTATGCAGAAATAAAAAATTTCTAAACAATTATATATTCTATAGCATTTAAGTATTTAATAGTTAAATTTTTTAGGACGTTAAGAATAATACTCTTGTCAATTACTTTCTTCGAAAGACTCTAAATCAGATGCCACATATGTATATTTTTTTTTATATAGGACATAGGAGCAGTAACAACATATTCTTTCCAATAAATAAAAAGAAGAATTTCTTGGATTGGAAAACCGAATTTTATCTCGAAAAAATCGATTACAATCTGAATAAATAAAAAAGCTGTAAAAGTTTGATTACCAAAATGGGGATGGGTATGGGCGATACCCTGAAAAAAGTACTTCTCAGATAACTGATGGACAATTGAGAAGCAATAAAATTTAAAAAAAATATGTAAAGGTGGAAGGATTTGTTATTATTTAATGAAGTATAATAATTATTAATAAATGATTTGATAAATATTTATCAATAATTAATAAATATTTTTTTAGAGCCTTGGATAGAAAGTGAGCATAAAAATATTACTTTGTCGTTTTATATAACCCCTATAACTTCAATAGATAACTTCATTAGATCAGAATTGTTTGTAATTTTCTTATAAAAAAAAAAAAAAAAAAAATAAATTACAGAATTTTTCCGTTACATATTAGCTTCAAAAAAATTTATTAGCTTTAATAAATATTAATAAATACTTATTAACGATTAATAAATGTACTTTCAATTCAATAAAAAATTTATTAAATGCTAAAAAAATTTTTTGTTTATTTAATGAATGTTTAAATTGTTTCCAAACAAATGGAATAATGAATAGTTATAAATTCTTCTGCGGATAAGTGTGTTAAATATGTGGAGTTGGTGATTGAAAATTACCATAATCGTCACCGCGGATGTGCATGTACTTATATCAAGCATCATACATATATATATAAAGTGGTGTATGGAGAGCAAGAGCCGCAACGACTTAACAATCATTAATCAAGCAGATACGTGTATCAAGTAGACATCGACACGTTTCACCGATCTACTCTCAGCGAGAGACGGCAATTATTATTTCTATTGGAAATGGCTGTTTATCGAGAGAGGACGTAGACGTAGACGGCTGAAGCTACCGTTCGTCGTAACAACCTTCCCTCCTCATTCGTCATAATTAAATCCCGGACGATTCGCCGTAGCTCTATGTTGGGTAAGTGTCGGGTGTATCGCGTGTTTGGTCTATCGAGCCGTGCCCATCGGACTCGAAAGCAATCTCCGATGTAATGCCACGGAAGAGATCGCACTCGTCAAACAACCCACCCGACCGATCAATATGTACGGAGTTACGAGTTAAGAGTTACTATTAGATGACTCTTAATGTTCTGCTTTGCTCCATCTGCTGGCAGTTTTAACGCTAACTATTTTCTGGATTATGGTATTATGCACGAGAGCTAATTTTGTTAGTGTAAGTTATGCTATATATGTGTATATGCATATGTGTATCGTAGTATGGGTACTCGGAAAAAGCGCGATCCCCTGTTAGATATGCCGCTAAACGAGCAGAGATACACGGATAGGAGAGAGCAGAGATTTGGCGCCTAATCGGGAGCAATCGCTTTCGAAACAAAGCCACGATTAATCCATTTTCAAAGCCATCACTCCTCTTGATGGTGATAATCTCTATTATTATTGTTTTAACCATTTACAATTTACATTTAACATTGTATAGGTCAGTTTTATTTATTCACCGAAAAAAATTTTACGCCTGAGCGAAGTAGAAACTTTGGTATTAAATTTTTCACAAGATCGTCAGTTACAAAGTAAGTATATCTTTTTATATATATATTAAATAATTTTTTTTTGTTAGAATATTTTCATTTTTTTTTTTTTTTTTTTTTTTTTATATCGAGTATCTTTGAATTTTGATAATTCATGCATTGAAAAAAAATTAACTTAATTTAAATAGTATATTACACACCGAGGGAAGTAAAGTAAGAAATGTCTCAGATCACATGTAATTGTTGGCCGAGGCGAAGCCGAGGTCAACAAACATGTGATCTGAGGCTTTCTTATTTACTTCCCGAGGAGTGTATGCTATTTTTTTGCTCGACGAAGGCAGAAAGTGGCAACTTCATTTAGCGCAGCGGGCCGAAAGTTGACGCTTTCTGCCCGTCGAGCAAAAAAAAAATTCTTTAACTAAGAATTTAATTTCAAAGAAAAAAATCTTTAAACAAAGTGAATTTTATTTGAATAAAAAAAAAATTTCCCAGTTCAAAAATTTTTCTCTTGACCTGGATTTTTTTACAAA
Organism: Cotesia typhae; assembly: GCF_013202065.1. Lineage (NCBI taxonomy): Eukaryota > Metazoa > Arthropoda > Insecta > Hymenoptera > Braconidae > Cotesia > Cotesia typhae. The sequence goes on along the minus strand of NW_027423729.1, from coordinate 4,062,886 downwards.
TAAATTTAATTTCAAACAATAATATTTTTTATTAAGTTATTTAAAATAATAAAAATTTGAGATAATGAAAAATTAAAAAAAAAAAAATTCAACAAATAATCAAATGAATTTAAAATAAAAATTCTCCTAAAAAGCTACGACCATAATTAATTTCATTTTATTTTAGTACCACATGTTATTCTTTGAAAAAAAGTTTAAATGATATTAAACAGCAATAAAACGACAAAAAAAAAAAAAAAACATGTTCCTTTTGTGACACCGAAGAATAAATAACAAAACAAAAACCATATTTTTGACATTTACGCTCAACGATTGAAAGATAAAATTTAACGACTCGAAGAAATGTTTGTATTGTATTGTATTGTACTGGACAGTATTGATTCCATTTAACGACCGATGAATTAAATGATAAACTATCGGGAATTTAGGAGGATAATTTTTGAATAAAATATCTAATGGTTATGTAAGGCGTTTATAGTTATGTATAATAAATAACTGAGCTAATTTAGAGGAAAATTCGAGAGCGGAAAATTTAACAGCATGACAAAATTACTCGTCTCATTTTAAATTCAAACTTTCTAGTGTGTTACACTAGTACGCTGTAGGAACATTCTCGGGTCGTCTGCCAAAAAGAAAGTACAAACGAGAGTGAACTCATATACATGTTCATACATATATCTCTATATAATATATATATATCACTTGTAAATTTATTCGACTTGTAGCGATGAAAGTGAGGATTTCTCATGTCTCGAAATTATAAAACATGAACGCCTTTTGTTTGTTAAACAAATTAACGACACTTGTAATTTCTATTGTACACATTGAAGTTGGAGCCTCCTTTCCTTGCCCTCCACTAAGTTGTCAATTTCTTAAAACAATAGAATATTAACATAACAATCGATTGGACGAAATTTAATTTATTCTTTAGAGTTTTTATTACTCAAAAAATGAATTTTTTATTTTTATAATTGTTTTTTAATAAAATTATTCAAAAATTCAATACTTATTTTTTTTTTCTGTCATCTAGCTTTTTTTGAGATGAAAAATCGAAATAATTAGATTTAAATTAATAATTATGAAAATTCGTAAAAATAATTATTTCAATTAGTTTTAAATGTTTAAGAAAATTTTACATTAATTAAAAATCGTTAATAAAATTTGTCTATACAATTTTAATAATTTCTAATTTCTATTTTGTCATTTAAAAAGAATTTATTTTTAATTATTTTATTTTTAATGAACTAAATAAACATATAAAAATAAAAAAATTCGTAAAATAGCAATTACCCAAAATTGCTCTATAAATTAAAGATTTTAAAAATTTTTAATAAATTTAAAAAATATTCGATTGCTTTATTATGAACACTACGCGCATGCGTGAAACTAGACAGTACTTCTTAAGATTGCAAGTAACTGTATAGTTGTTGAATGGCTTTTAACCACTGTCTTTCAACAAAGAGCAGAGTGGCGCAGTGGAAGCGTGCTGGGCCCATAACCCAGAGGTCCGTGGATCGAAACCACGCTCTGCTAAATTTATTTTTTGATTTTTTTTCGTCCTTACATTCGTTTCCTTTATTACACCAGTCATACAGCAGTTAAAGTAACATAACCCGAGATAAATTAATTGTTTTTAATTATTCAAGGCTGATGGGGTGTAAATAAAAATCCACGACAGATTATTATTGTGCATGCCACCCATGGCGGAGAAACAACGGTTTGGGAGTTCACGTGAGTTCACGAGCACAAATTCCTTTCCGAGGAGTTCGGAGTTGGGCATTGTCCTCGTCCTCTTCCTCCTCGACGTTCACCGTCACCATCACCATCACCTCCACCTCCCCCGTAAAACTCTCGAGTGGCACGCCCAAGAAATCGAAAGAACGTCGCGATGAATTTTAAGACCGCGTGCATATCAAATTATTGCCCAATGAAATAAAATCTTTTTTTTTTTTTTAATTTCAAATGAGTTTTATTATTTTTCAAGAGAAGCCTCATACTATATACTTGCATTGAGTGAAATAAAAAAAACATCGAACAAGTTTAGTACTCTAGAATCTCGATATCGTAAAAACCTCTGTTGTTTAAAAAAAATTTTTTGTTTTTAGAATTCCTTACATACAAAAATCAGGGTTGCGAATTTTCTATTTTAAAAATTTTAAATTCAATTTTAATTAAAAAATCTGGATTAAAAATTGTAAAAAAAAATTTTTTTTTTTGTTTCGGAAGTGGAAATAGTTTTTTTTTTTTTTTTATGCATTATTAGCAATCGTAACGAAATTTTTCTGTTTAATTCTAGACAAACAGAAATTTAATTTCAAATTTTTTTGTAGTCTTCAATCCCCTAACAAAAGACACCTCGATAATGTCCAAATTTGAACTTTTAAAAATTTCTGTAAGTTAAAAATTCAATAACTCAAAATTTTAAACGTTTCCCTTGAACTTTAGCTCACCAAGTCTCTACTGTTTTACCGAACAACCGTTAAAAGAAGAAAGAGGAGAAGTCCACCCTGTCCTTTACTTTGTGCTGCCCCTGCACTTTAAATTTTGTTCACCGCAGGTCACTCGCGGTTTAGCAAAGACCCTGGGGGATAACCGCTCTATTATTAACTCATATGAATCTACACACTACACATCTACAGCTAATAGATCTGGCATGTGTATGTGTTTACATATAAGTAATCTCTACAAAATATAATATATAATAAATAATATTCGTGCAACATGTGTGGAGGATAATGTGTACGTATGTACGTAAATACTGCACAAAACCCTTACAGTTTGAGATGCCTGAAAACAAGACGGTCCCGTTATACATTTCAGCTTGAAATATAACACCTACACACTTGTTGGTGTTCGAGTCGAAACAAAAGCGCGTGAAGATAATTAATTTTTCAAGTTCGGAGGACCGTCTGGCCTAGATATCTCCCATGAGCCTTGTTTCCCTCTGAGGATCAATGACCTACAACTCGAGTCCTTTTAGCGTAAGTATAACTAAAACTATGTGTATTTATGTAATTAAATAGCCCGAGATTAAGAATTAAGATGCTGGGTTTAGGATTATGTTGTAATTTTTTATGTTAAGCTCTCGTCCAGGTATTGATTTTGGGCATTTATTTCGCTCTAGAAATTCGGAACACCAAACTTGACTTTGCTCACTGATAGAACGATTTTTTTTTATATTTAATAAGGCTTTTATTAACTGTTAATAAAATATTTTTTAATATTGTATGACTTAATAAATATTTATTAATAATTAATTATTCATTAAATGTAATTTACATATAATTGATGGATATTTAGTGATGGATATTAACTTCTAATAAATCATTTTTACTTGTTAATAAATATTTATTTGGGCCCTTGAATAAAAAGCTAGTCAAATTCTTTTTAGACTTTTTTTTTAACTCTATAATTTTAATAGATCAGAGAGATTAATAGTTTTTCTTTAGAAAAATATATGATAAATAAAATGAATAATTAAGAGTAATAATGATTAATTATAGAATTTTTTTTGAACATGTAATATTGAAAGATATTTATCAACAGTTTTGTTTGACGATTTTTTAACATCAGATAATTTAATAAATGTTTATTAATAATTAATTAATATTTAAAAAATGTTTGTTAATAAAAAAATAATTCTAACAACGCGTTGATAGAGACGATTTAAAAGCAAATAAAAATAAATATATATCCGTGTCCTTGGGGATTATTTTATTTGAGTGAGCTCAAATGTGAAAAATTCCTGAACTCGGTACGGCTGAGGCTAAAGCTGCATTCGCGAAATTCCTGCCTTGACATTGTCCGGGATCCTCAAGGCGCCGGGGTTTTTCGAATTTATGACTTCGCTACACATCTATACACAATTCCTACATATGTGAAAGCGTTTCGCGGTAAGCCATTTAAACCTGGCCAACATTTCCCATTTCGTCGAACAATCAACTTAATACTTGTACTTAAATCTTATATAATACATCGATAGAAGAATTTATCAACTATCAATAAATTTATTTGTTTAGAAACAATTAAATAATTTTTTTAATTTAATAAAAATTTATATTGAACTAATTATAATTATTTTTTTAATTTACATAATAATAACAATTTAACTACCGTAATTTCTAATTAATAAAAGTGTTGTCATTTATCTGAACACATAAATTACAAACTTTGTTGTGTATCTGGAAGTTGACGCGTGTATCCACGGTATATCTCCGGGTGTTTTGTTCTCTGCGGCATTGGTTCGCGTGTGAAGAGCAATTTCCTTATCGACGTGTCTCGATCGCTCGGCTTATTGCCCTCAACCAGCGACCGAGACCACGAACGCGGCAAAAAAGTAAAAAGAATTCTATAAAAAGGAAGAAAACTGGATATTTTGCTGAGTAAACAAGAATCAGGGGGGTGGGATGAGACTTGATGTGTCAAGCGGAAAAATGTTGGTGGCTTCCATTCGATGATGCCAAGGAGTAAGAACATTGCCGCGAACGTGAACTGAAGACGACATATACGCTAGACCACACTCCTGACCACTTCCTGGTTCTAAGGCCCTCGGACCCTGTTCTATAACCTCTCTTCTTACTTAATATTTATTTATTTTTCACCGGATCTTATTATCGTCAAAAGTATTGAAAAATCAAAGCCTTGCAAGTGCTGATTCTAAATATACTGCAAGGGCTCTCTGTAAATATATATACACTCCTATTGCAAAAATTTTATCAATTCAATCACACTAGAATTGATTTTATCGGATAATAATTTTTTTTAAATTTAATATTTGTGGCAATTTCGTGATTTTATTTCAATTTAAGATTCACTCATTTTTTTTTTTTTTTAAGTTCATGAATGACAATTTTGAGTTTCTAAAAAAAAGTTTAATTGAATTTTAAAATTAGTTGAAAAATTTATTATTGATTATTTTCATAATTCATCTCTTAAATGTTCCCTCAAATTAAATATTACAAAAAAAAAAGCTCTGAAAAATTTATTTTTGATTATTTCATGACTTTTCTCTCAAATTTGAATGAATAATACAAAAAAATGTCCTTCCAAAAAATCGCCTTATTTAAAAAAATTTTAAATGTAAGAAAACGGAAGATATGATTGCCTAATTTTAGCGACTACGAAATACTAAAAGCCGCGTACAAGAAACAGGTGTCATTTGTTAAAATTTTCACTTACAACAGATTTTCCGCGTTACTCCTTTTATCTCTCGTCTCTTGCGATGGAGCGGTTCCAAAGTAAGCGCGTGGCATTCGTCACCTTCGACTATCACGAGGGATATGTTTCTCAGGCCGTCTCTTTCTTATATCTTCAGATCATCTCTTTCTCTGTATGATAGCAATAGTACATAACTATGTAAAGATTCTAAATTTATGTATGGTCCGCGTTTAATCCGACATCGTTATTTTCGCTTATTGAGTAACGACTAACAACTCTTTGATCTGTGGGCCATTATATCGTTTAGTCCGCTCCAATCAACACTTCAATCATCGGACTTAAATTTCTCTGATCTTGTTAAAATTTAGATAAAAATTTATCAAGCAGATAAAAATAAAAAATATTCAAATTTAAATCATGTGCAACATTTGTTCTAATTAATTTGGATGAAGAAATTTTTTCCATGCAATAAATACAATATTAATGAGATATGTATCTCCTACGAAATAATTTGTGTATGTTGCGAACTCGCATCATACTTTGATGCGCTTTTTAAAAAAATTTTCCGTGAAATCAAGAACGCAATCTTATGAATTAAGAACGCAATAGATTTAAACATTCTCCCGAGCAATTTTCTCCAACCTCCAGCAAACTTCAACTGTATCATATTACACTAAATGTATCGTAACCTCTCTACTTTATCTAATGAACTCTTTTGATATTTATCTTGATTTTAATCTCGCAACTATTAATTATACTACTATTAATTCTACATTACCACTTCGGTTTTATATTTAAATTATACTATGGTGTAATTTAATACATTATTTGTATCATTACATATACTGAGAGATTATTAACTGAGTACCGCTGAATTGTTAATAAATAAATCATTTTCTCTATCTTCTTTTTATTTTTACAAGTAATAGAGCTCTTGGTAATTTTTTTTTCTCTATCATTTTTATATCTCTTTTTTTTTTAAGGTAAAAATTAATCCAATAAAAAATTATTTTTGTATGATAAATATAAATTTATCAATATTAATATTTTTCAACCTAAAATCGCGAGAAAAATGACTTTATAGATAATTGAACATTAATTACCCATAAAAGTTACTTTACAACCATTCTCAGTGTAAGAAATAATTTTCACTGGATAATAATGTAAAATTTAATGATCGCAATAATTATTTTAATTAAACAAGATGACTATAATATTCTATAAATTTATTATTTATATCAGTTTCATAAATAACAAATAATAAAAAATTTTTTTAAACTTCTAACCCGATTTTTTCCTAATGAATTGTCGGTGATAATAAAACACAAAAAGTATTTAATTTATATAATTAACAAAAAAAGGTAAATATTGAAGAAATAGAGATATATATGTCAGAGCCAATTAAATAAGCGGAAAAGCGTTGACATGGGATTTGTTTTGTGGTAAATATAAAACTAGTAATTATTTTTTGCATGTATATTCCGTGTAAGTTATCCGTTAGATGTGTATAAGTATATCGCCATTAATGCGAGTATCGCAAAAAGCGTCTCGACGCTCGACCGGAATGTGGATGACGACGCATCGTCAACCCAGTTCCTCATGGGCCTGGAGTTTGTTGGGTATGCGGTCGCTTCAGGTCAATCGGGATCGCAAAACCCATATTTTTTTTTTCCATAATTTTTTTTTCGTTCCTTATTTTTCTATCGCGAAATTCCGCTAATGGCATATTTTACGAGAAATTCAAGTTTTAATAAAATTCTTGATATATATTAAAATACTAATTTGTCAGAAAATTATAATTTAGATCATAACGGTGAAGAAAAACTATTTTTTATAGACATTAAAGAAAAATAATTTTAAAAATATTTTCTGAGCACTAATATATTTTTTTTAGTTACCCAAAAAAAAAAGGTCAAATATCTGCTGATTTCAGTATACAATTAAAAAATTTCCCGCCATCGCGTCAACAAATTTTGTGTTAAATATTTGAGACAAAATTTTTTTTTCTATAAATAAATCCAAAAAAAAATTCCTAAACATTTTTACCTACGATTTAATTTACGATATATTTTTTCGCAACTATTTACGATTGTTCCCTCTTTCGCAATGGAGTAGAAAAGGTCAATAGATCGTACCTTGAAGATAAAAAATAAGTCCACCCTTGCAATGTTTACTCAAGAGCCTCTAGCGTTATATTAGTCAACAAAACTATTCTTTCTTCGGTTAAATTCCGTGTGTATTTTGCGATGCTCTTTTATGTGACGGTTGCGCAACGAGGCTTAGGCACGTCAGTGTAGTAAGAGATCTTCAATGTGTTAAGTTGTATGCTTCTATTTAATTCTATGTATACACAGTGTGTTCTTATATATACAGATAGTTACTCCAGCGGTGCTAAATGCGTCCCGGCATTCGGTCGGCTTGGTTGCTCTTTGTATAAAATGTCGCCGAAAATAATCCACCACACACCACACCTATTCCCTCCTAAGAGTGGCACAGTTGCATAACCAGAAACAGAGATTTGTCCGAGACGAAAGACGACATCTGTCAGATATCCGCACTTGAACATATTCAACAAACGTTCTATCGGTTTTATTGCTTAAATATTAACGAACTAAATTATTTGTCATTAAGAAATGAAAAATGAAAAATTCTTTGATTCTTAGCTTAGAATCTCTCGAATAATTAACGCATTATCCCTCGAATAAATGACCTCATCCGGCGATTAATTATAAGAATTTATTTAATCTGTACGCGCAAAAATCCGTGTAACTAGTAGCTCGGTCTCTCTCCCTCGGGAAAATTTTATCGCGAAAATACACATCAACATCCGACGACCGCGATCCTGGCCGTAAGCTCAAGTTGTCGTTCGTTTGCCAAGAATGTTGCATATCCCAGGCTGTGCCGAGCCTGAGGGGATAGGAGTTTCAGTTTAAAAGACCGAATAGAACGAGTAAGAGTAAGAGTAAGATTGCAAGAGCCAGTTCGCCGGCCGCTTGTGCCAAGGACCTTATAATATCACGAAAAACAACTCTCCCGCTAAATTAGTTTACTATCTCTCGGGTTTTAGTATGGAGTTTACTCGATGTAACTAACATTCCATATTTTATTTTAAATTAATCATGACGACTCTGAATGACCATAAGATACATCGCTTAAGTAATGCAACATGCTCTTCTGGAAAAAATTATCTATCATTTCAAAACCTTATGTTACTTTATACGAATTTGATAATATTTATTATGTATCTACCGAATGTGAAGATTTCTAAATTTAAACGCGGAATTTTTAAATCAAGAAAAAAAGATGTAACTTAGAAAATTTTAATTAAAAAAAAATAAATTTATCAACTCTTTGGCTTAAAAATCTGGTGAGAATTATAAAAACAATTAGATTAGTAAATAATAATCATTAATAATAAATTTATCAAGAGTTTTAAAATTTAATCTTACCCTAATAAATCGGTACTAATCACTGGACGGCACCTTCTGCCCTCTAACTTTGGTTATTGGGGTTATATTGTAAAATTTATGACTAAAGTGAAGTTAGTTTAGTATTGAAATTCTCGATACCAATAAAAAAAATGGACCCTACTTCCTTATTCCTCTAGGATTAAAGGACGCGCCTAGAGTGCGCAATTTAAATTTCTAGTAACTATCTTAAGCTCCATTGATATTCAAATGCGAGAAGAAATCTAAATAAATATAAATATTCAAACTGTGTTTTCAAACTAATGACCAAAAAGATAAATTACACAAATGACCAAAGTGACAATATCTTAATTCAGGTATATTAATAATCGTAATTTTTTATAGAAGAATTAATTATACATGATGCTGATTGAATGGCCATTGATAGATTCACTCGGAAAAGATTACCGGAATGTGGTTTAATAAATCAAATGATGAGGTCTGGAAGCGAGAACTCGTCTGACTTTGACGCGTCTTATCTTCTGTACCCGGAGGCCTTATACGCTCGAACTAAATCCTTCTATATACAAATAGAATCCTCACACACATTTATAATGTCAATATCAATATGAATGTGAATGCTCACTAGGCATGTATATCACATTAATATCCAGCAGATGCTTAGATGCTTTATTTCTGAAACAAGCGTTCTCAAGCATTACAAATAGCCTAAGACCGATAATATAAAGCGCAAATAATATAATAGGAGTAAGAAAAAAAATCAAAATATTATTAGAGTTTAGAGTACGCCGCTATTAGTAATAGACTTTCGCTCCAGCTCAAACTTATATTCACTTTCCCTCCCGGTATCGTAACACCTTATATTATCTTATTCACGTTCGGTACAATTCCAATTTAAAATTACTAAAACTGTAACTAATATGAACCCAATCCGAGTCCGTATTCACACAATGAGCGATGATAAACTCAATAGTAATAAAAAGAGCTATCTGTTAGCTCAGATATAAACGAGAAAATAGCGCGTCGCTCGGCAAATCTATTCTATTATATTTATCCGGCTCATATATGTTGTGTGTTATATGTGTATTGTATATTTCGAGTATGTAATGTTGAGTTATGGGATAGAGATAGTCGACAATGCTCTTCCGGCTGCAGATACTTGTACAAACCGAACGTACTTAACTATAATTCGATTATTGCGTTCTATTGAAACGTTAATACCTAATATCTAATATCGCTTAGCGATTTTTAACTACTTGCTATTATATCTATTACATTAACAACATTATGTGTACTTTATTTATCGAGTTTTATTTATATTAATAAATAAGAAATATATGTTTAGAATAGTAGTGGTTATAAACTCCAGAGAAAATTGATGTTACAGAAACGGATATCAGTGAATAATATCGCTTCCTTTAAGGCAATCGGTCATGGGAACAATTTTCCGGGTGAGTTGCTGGGATTATTGTGGAGACATATTACTTTTCTTGAGACAGAAGTTGAAAATTAATGGAGATATCAGGAAATTCTTTAGAAAAATTTTCAAACAAATTTTTTTTGGTTTGAATAAATTTTACTTGAATTAAAAATTTTTCATCTTGATTCAAGACAATAAAACTCTTGATTTTTTTTTAAATTCATTTAATTTCCTCATCAACGTATGTTGTCAACTTTATAATTATAAATTTGAATGTTGAAAGCCGAAGAAATCCTGGTCCAAGAATTAAAAATTAAACAGTAGACTTGTCCCATAATAATGAAAGCTGGATTAAGTATGTGTCGTTAACGTTAAGTTACAACCCAGTAGTAATTGTAAATATAAGCATCAACAGAACAAGCAGAGGTTGGGGGCGACCGGAATATAATTATTGGCGTGAAAGTAGTGTGAACGAGGTCTCTGGCTTAAATAAAATAGTGTGTCTATGTCTAAGGATGCCTAGACAATACCCGACCTCGTCTAATTATACAATTAATTATGTTAGACTGACGTGAAATATAATGTGCACTAGCGAGCGAGGGAGATGATAAATAATGATGTGTGTTTAGCTGTGTCCTTAAGTTTCACAAAAGACTTTTTAGCTTCTTCTTTTTGTACAATTCGAGACTTCTTTATTTAAACTTTTAAGTTACCCATCGCTGCACGCTGTTTATCTCACCGGTAATCGGTCTTGTATTTTCACATTGTGTATTGCCTAATTAACAATTGGACATTGTTTTGTTGGGTTTAGTCAGAACAGTGAAATACTATTTTAGTCTGTAAAAAACATCAAAGTGTCTTCTTTTTCGATGAATTTTCATTTTTTTTTTTCCCACTTTTTTCAGTGATTTTTATGAATTTCTTCAATATATTAGATTAAAATCATGAGCTAAAAACTTTTTAAAGGAAAAAAAAATTGTTTTCTGAAGAATAATTTATAAGATAAAATGAAATTGAATTTTTGTACCTCTGAGCGTATTTCTCTTCTTAAAATTTCTAAGTTAAGAAAATAAACTCTTCAAAGTTCGCAACTAAAGACGTATAAATCCAAATTTTCCGATAAATAAAATCCGTGTCGAATAAATATTGAAATTTATTTATGTAGCGGCAACGAAAGTTAATTTATAAACTCCTTTTCTACTTGTGTTTTGTATTTTTCTCGAAAGTATTTATTTTTTACGACGTTCAAACTTATTCAGTTTTCTTATTGCATAAGAAGACTCGTAAACCAAAAATTTATATTCACAGTTGATTTAAAGATGGATAACCGATAGATTTATTGGCACTTTAAATGTTTGAAAGATATATAAAGTTAATAGTAAATGTAACATAAGTATTTATAATAAATAAGTATTGTGTCTATCTTTTTTTAATTTACGAGGATTGTGTCTATATATTTTTAATTTACGTGTTTTCAATTATTTTATGTTCGAAAGCATAAGTGTCGGTTAAAGAGTCTAGCTGGCTATCTGGTTACATTACAACACGTAATTGGTAAAAAAATAATAATAGGAACGGATAAAGAGCGAGTGTCGATGGTAATTGCTTTCTTCTTGACACCTTGACTGGCTCAATCTAAGCTGTTAAAGTTAACGAGGAATAATTTCTGCAAGTTTACTGTTACACAATTGTTTGCTTTCGCCGGACACCTAACTCTGTGCAGAACCTACGAGTGAGTCTAAATACAATATAGTCTATATTTATGGCGCATAATCGACCGGGAATCGTATTATATTGACAATAGAGAAAGTCGGGGGCGGCATCAGTTCAGCTGCAAGGCGTTGCAGCCTCGAGGCCGTTGTACCAGACTAGTCATTGCTCTTTAATAAATAACTAATATAATAATATAAACTACCGGTGAATCGGGTCACAGTTGCTGATTATTAACGCCTTTTAGCGGTGTCTTAATGTCCTCAAGTCAATATTACATCAATCAGTAATAAATTGTTGGGTACAATTTATATTTTTTTCGTTGATTTTTATGGAGAAAATATTGACAAAGTTAATTCTTTATTTTATTTTAATAAATAAAAATAAAATAATTGTTCATTTAAAAATTATGAAATTATAAAAATTGTGAAATTTCTTTTTCAGAAACAATTTATTTATTAAATTTAAGCTAGTGTTTTTTTAACTTTTAATAAATATTTTGAAGGATAAATACTATATTTATTAAAATTTAATGACTATCATTCGAACCAAATATGTTATGGATATATAAAAAAAATTAAAATATAATTTCAATACTTATTTTCTATTCAATGGTTAAAAAAAATATTTATTTAATTATCAATGAATAACTTTTACTGGACGAAATAATAAAAAAAAAAAATTTGTTCAGACAATTTTCGACCGAGATTAAAGTAACGCAATAATCAATAGTTAATGTCAACGCGGTCAAAGGAGCAAATGAATAAATCTATCAGTTATCTTTCCTTAAATCACAGCGAACGAACATTTTGTTAACGAGTATTTATTCCAACAAGAGAAACTAGACCTGAAGCATAAATAATAAAGTAAAAAAAAATAATCCATGGACGTACGGAGCTTGCAAATGAACTTCTGTTACCTCAACTCGGTATAAATAAAATAAATTCTAATATTTGGCCGACACAGATTTTATTTATCGGACGGAATATTTACAGCGGCGATAAAACATCTGCATCACTACCCGGGATGTTGACATCAGAGATCGGATTTGTACGATCCTCCAAACGCGTGTCGTATACATTCTTTTCTTCTTTAGTATTAGCGCTAAAATCCACTTGGAGATCTCGAGAGATGAAAGACGAAAGACGCCGGGATACCAACCAGTAAAGGACGAATCCACGGTTTGTGATCATTATAAATCGTTTCTCAGACTTGTAATGATGAGTTACCGATCACGTAACATGTATATAAATATATATAGTAGAGTATAGTGTAGTTTACTGCGTACTGTACACTCTGGAGCGTAGAGGAAGGTTCGGATGAAGTATGAGGCTTATATAAAGGAAAAACCTCGCACCTGGTCCAATCATTAGTGGAAACAACTTTACGTGTTATGGAGGCGTCCAGTCTTGATCATCCATATCGGACACAGCTGCATCTGAGCCGAGCGATGTATCCTTTCCTTGGTAATGCACCTTCGGATTATATAGAAGCAGGAATAGAACGGGTGATGGCGATGCTGATGCTGATGCTGACGAGATGGGCATTCCATCGGCAGGGCTGGATCCTCCCATTAGTCTTCATACTGGCGATACGTCGAGATAGAGAAAATCCAACTACAAACTACAACTACAACTAAATGATCCATCACTCCTTGAGTCCATTACACCCGTTCAAAAAAACAAACTAGGAAATTAAATAAATGGTTGATTTTTATTCAATTTTGTCTTATTAAACGCCAAAATTTAATAATAATTTAATTTTTTCTTTGCCAGAAAATTGCATAGTGCGTTATGCAATTTAAAAATTGAATGTATAACGAACCAACTCGCGCTAATAATGCTTTTCACTCGCGCTTATTCATATCTAACAATTTCGGTGTTTTTAAGACGAAAATCATGATTTTAAAAAACATCTTATCCTTTAATATGGTCACCAAATTTTTCTGACAAATTTATGTTGTACTAGAACCATTTACTTCAATTGAATAAATGACTCTTTCGTGATAAATAAAAAAAAAAAAAAAATTCACGATAAATTGATTCCTTTTGGCGAAATATTTATTCGTTTTTTTTTTTTTAAGCACAATGTACAATGAACGTGAAACATAAATTTATACTTTAAATTAAAGCTTCGACGTCGGATTTTTTTTTGGACTTAAATACGATTGCCAGCGCAATCAGAGCGACAAAGTTAATCGTTTTTCTTGTGTAGCAATGGCAACTGATAATCGAGATCCAGAGTAGGCCGTTGATAATTCAGATCCGATGATTCAATGCCGTTAGATCCGCCCTCTCTCCGCCCTTACTTTGCGTTTTACAGACGCATGAGATTTTAAACGGCCACGCACGAGCCTCCCGATTCCACCCACGATCCGCAATTGCGAATATATTATATTGTGGCTTTCAATCGATACAACGTACAACATACAACATTACTTGTTGCCTTCTTAAGACTTCCTTACACTATTATGTGTTTGGCTCTTTCTTCCCCGGTATATCGTGCCGTATCAGTTTGTTAGAGGGACAGAAGAGAGAGAGAGAGAGGTTGAAAGAATTGTAATCGACGGGTCGGGCACGCGCGAGCAGCCACAATGCTTTACCGTTAGCCAGACCTCTCGAAGGACGGAGTCCCGAAAGATCGAACGGATAGCAAAACTAGTTCCTATACATGTATATATTTATATATAAATATAAATATGAGTGTATTTGTAACCCGGTAGCATAAGCGAAGGTGATTGATACTCGAGATTTGCGAAATATTATCATCGAGTTGTAAAAATAAATAAGTTATTATGGCCAAATTTAATTAACACTAGCCAATGTCGATAAATAATGATAATAAAATTAATAATAGACTGGAGTAAGGTTTTTAACGCTTTTAATTAAATTTTTATACGACATGCGGGAATTTATAATGCTTAATACTTATATGACCGGAATTTTAAATAAAGTTATAATGAAACACGCCTCTAATGTAAGGATGGAGTTATTAAACGAAAGCAAATTTTACTTTCACCCTGGAATCCCAAATGTCAAGGTACATTAAATGTAATTGTTTACATACAATAGTTTACATACTTTTACGCAACTGGGTGCATACAAATAAGCTTTGATGAGAATTGATCCATTGAATTTTTCATTTTTACCCTATTGTATTGCCATCGATAAAAAATTTTTACCTTTTGGTCACTAAATAGGAATTTTTTGTTTTACTTAATTTTAGTTTTTTAAAAAATTTTTTTTTGATAAAAAAAATAGAGATTTTTCAGTGCAGGATTGGAATTTTTTTCTAAACAAATAAAAATAAAAATATAAAAATAAAAAAATTCCATAAAAATTGATCAATCGAACTAAAGTTATTATTTTACAACTAAGTGGTCCAATAATTGATTGTTGAAGAAATGACATTATAGATTATCAAAAAAGCATTACATGATAGCAAAACTGTAATTTCTTCAATTATATCAGAATGACAAAAATTGGCTTGAGTTACATGTTCTTTCTCTGTACTATTACTATTATATCTGTTTCTGATTTTCTATCCCGGTAATAACAGGAATGATAAATTAATGGATCGAGTTGTGTAAAAGACTATCAACGAATTGTTCAGCAGAGGTATAAATTTATCGATACTATAATAGCGTACTGAATTATATTGGGATCCAGTGTGCATCAGCTCATAGTGAAATTGATACGTAATCGGGCGGCATTACCCGAGTCACGACTTGAGATAGCGAAGTGCTCGTACAGAGTACACAGTATGTATAAAATACAGATATACATACATACATACATATGGATATAGTGTGTAGTATAGGGAGTGGCACACACCAGAATATGCAACCACCGATCGTTGAGTGAGACCAACACAACTAACTAATAATAAACTAATAAACATGCAAGTCAGGGCTTATATGTTTGTCGAGTAAATACTAAAACGCGTACATGCATACGTCTGTAATTATATTCTCTCCTCTACGCTGTAAAAGTCTTAATGACCAGAGTGAGATTGTAAATGCCAAAAGGTTACTTGAGTTCTTAATTAAATTATCTCATAAATTTACTGCAGTTGATAGTAATTAATATTTGAGAAAAAAATTAGTTTGTAAGTTTCACTCTCGTTTCAAGATTTTTTAGTTTAAATTAAAATTGGCGGTAACGTCGGTTCAAGACGTTACCGACTCATTTGAAGAGTACTTAAAAGTCTCAAGACTTCAAAGTACGATTTTTTAATCAACCGATATTCAAATCAAGAATATTCTTCTCGAATTAACTAATTTTGTTTTCAGGGTAACAAAACTTTAGTTAAAAATAATCAAAATTATTCCTCTGATTCCAAATACACACAAGAATCGCTTACAGCACAAAAGAGCATATAGTTGACTCTAATTGATTTTCTCGAGTCTTTCAAAGCGCTCGTAAAGAACATAAATACTGTCAGGAGTTCAGACTGACCATGACTGACATGCGATCGACGATCCTGAAGTGAAAGGACACGTACGGATATACATACATATAAATAAGAGATATAAGCCAAATACAAACATACGGCACACAATTCTCGTGTTATGTTGCAAATAAACAGTTAAAAATAAAAAATCTAATCTCGCATATTTCAAGATTAACGATTGTTTATGCACGGCATTAAAATTTACTCACTGCATGAGGTATAGGAGTAATATATATAAATATAAATTTATCCATATATACCGTCAACAGTCATATATGTCGTAAAGTACAGCGGACTTAGACATACTGTACGAGTACTCTTAGTACTATCACTGTACGTATTATACTTATGTATATATTGCTCTAGTGCAAAACTCTAGCTCGGTTATAAGTATAAGTAAAGCGAGAGCAATGCGACGTCGAGCAATTATAAATAGAAACGGCGCGACAGCGTGGAACCATAAATTGTCGCTTCGAGATTTAATACCCGCAGTCCAAGTACCATCTCGTATTTAAACGGAGCTATTGATTACTCACTAAGAGCATGTAGTAGCTCATAATAATCGCCCGCTCAATCAATTCAGCTGTTTATTTTAAACACAACTTAAGCTATGCAACAAATCACGCTTCACTTTATGGGGCTGCATATTGCATAGTATGTGAGCGGATTTTTGAGTCATTCTGATTTTAATACAGAGATGATCACGAAATAAAGTTATTTGGGCAGGAGTTATGAGAATTGAATTTACGACAAGCATATTTTTTTTTACAAGAGCAAAGTTTGTGAATTGTTGTCTAAAAAAATAATTTTGCAAATATTTGAGTTGTTATTTTAAGCTCAATTAAACTTTTGATGTTAAAAAAAAAAAAAGTTTATATTCTAAGTTGTTAAAAAATTTGATTAAGATATAAAAAAAAAAAACATCAATCTACTGAAAAATTTATTGCAACAGAAATTTTATAATTTGAAGAGTGAATTTGTGATAAATATTGAAATTAACTTAAATTGAAAGTCTTAATTATTTTATTCTACTTTGGACCGATAATAAAAACTCTTTTGCAACAATTTTAAAAGCGAAGAGCTCGAGAAAGCTAATAATTTGACCTATTTTAACTATTTTTCGACCCATTCCCAAAAAATACAGCTGACAACTAAAATTCAGGATCAAAGATTAATTTTTCATCTAAAATCGACAGAATGATCAGGAACTAAGCGTTTTATCCGAAAAGTAAGCGGTCAGAACCGGTACAAGCTCATATATACATCTCTGGCATTCTCAATGTGCTTGCGGGATCTCTATTTCCGTCCGCCAGTGGAATCCGCGTCGAATTCTATCATCCCTAATGTGTGGCGTGTAGTATTACCACCACAAAGATTTATAAGCATATATGTGTAACTGTGTTATAACATTAAACCAAGAGACCCTAACTCGGTCGCGAACGCCTCTTCATCGGCGCAGTCGACCAATTAGTTCGGCAGATACGTTAAATCTGTCGCGACGGCTCGTTGCGAACCATCCGACCGACTATTCACTTCAGCTTTACTTTCAAGAGTTGTCTCGAAAAGTTTATTATTATTTACTGTATAATATACCTGTTTGTTGTCTTTGTTTATTATTTTTATTAATATTAAATTTTTTTTTGAATAATTATGATAATAATAATAATAATATCTCAGTTTAACTAAAATAATTATTATTGTAATTATTATGATTATTATTATAATGCGTGTGATTTAAATATCAAGTTATAATGAAGGCATATATACATATTAACAAAACAAATAAATTTCACATGAATTTCTTATTCCAATTATTATCACTTAAGCTTTCCCCGTCCTCAATGTTACTTATTTAGGATCACGGTATGCATTATGCAGTAGCGTGCGACACCGATGGGCATTAATTAAGATTAGAGTTAACTATTTTCGTATTAATTTATATTATGAATGAATAAAATTTACGAGAAAAGCTCAGTAACTCGATAGCTTGTTCTCTTGACACATTATGGAGACATATAGCGCCATTACTGATGACGATTCGCGAATTTTAATCTCGCTTAAAGCTCTTACATTCACTCTCTATCTCAAGATGTTATGTTACATTACATAGTTTTCATTCTAAACAGTTAAATATTATATATAAGTTAAGTTAAAAGTTTTCAGTGCCCGGCAGGAGCTCCTCGTCCGTACCACCGAAATATTACGCGCCTACGCGTTTGTTACACTTGTAGACAGAAACTAATACCCTATCTAGAGACCCACACGACTGATTAATAGACTCCAGTTAATCCTCCACTAGCTACTGTGATATTAAATAACCGCCGATTTATCTATATTTACCTACAGTTATTTATTTAACCCGGTAAATTGAAAAATAAAACCGCTTGCGTAATTTATTTTACTCAACAATCTCATTCTCTGATGATTCTTTTATCTTTTGTTTAAATATTATTTTTTTTAATTTTTTTTATTTTTTCAATTCTCTGTCAGATTTTATTTTATATAATTTATAACGTAGATAAATTTTATTTAATTGGTCTATTCATTACAGTATTTTGGTTGTTGAGAAAGCCAGTTAGTTTAAATTTTAACCTGATTTTGGGAATAGTTGTGTAGAAAGTTACTTTCGTAGAGTGACAGGTTTTTATTTTAATAATTTTTTAGTACTAAAAAAATTTAATCATATTTTTTTACGACCGTAACTGATTTTAATAATCCTTAATTAATTAATATTTATATCAGAACGATGACAGATTTATCGATTGAAATTTTTTTTTTTTTAAATACAAAAACAGTAAATTTTTTTACGACTAAATTTAATTTTTTTAATTAATATTTAAAAAAAAAAAATAAAATTTCTATTTTTTTTTACAAAAATGACTTTTTTTAATTCTCATTAAATAATTGTTAATAATTTAATTTTTCATTCAGTTAAAAATTTTTTTCTACAACAAAAAATAATCACAATATTTATCAAAAATATAAATGCAATTTATACGATTGATAACGAGCTGATGTCAGTTCTCACCGTTATAAAAGCGTCAGTGAAGCAGCTAGAAAATTTAATGACGATGCCAGAGAATTCAACAACAACAACTTGTTATTACGCTATTTATTAAACACATAAAACTATAAATTCATAACTCGGTAGATTTTATATCTGCAAGTATATCTACAGCCCAGTGCCTCCTATTTAATACCGTATCATTTAATTTATCATCATCTGAATCTAATTTATTTCCTTCAATTATTGATTATCATCAGCATTAGAATTACCAGGTGCCATAATTAAACCCTATATACATTTATATACACTTATCTCCTTGTTAATTTTTATTTCATTTATTTTTGGAGGTTTTTTTTTTTTTTTGTATACAGAAACAAGCTATACAAAAAATGACATCTCTTTACCGGAATACAATTGTCGATCTTGTTTTTTGGCCTTTACTCCTATCCTCAAAGACATATTTCAGGATAACAGCTACCGTTACCTACCGTATTAGGTCGAGCAACAACAACAACAGCAAGCCTACGCATTCTCTGGCAAAGAATCCCGAGACAATACCTCGTTCCGCAAGATTATGTTAATTTGCTAATCCCTCACGTAATTCTTCAGCGTCCAAGTCATTTGTAAAAAATATTTACCGTCACTACACGCAATAGTAAAACTAAAAAGTCTTTTTTTTTTTTTTAATCTAATTTATCACAAACTAAAAACTGAAAGAAAAAAAAATTTTAAATAAATCCTAGTGAGTAATTTTATAATAAAAAAAAAAAAAAAAAAGAAAAAAAAATCTTACTTGCGTACAAAAGTGGAAAAAAAAATTGAAAATACCTAAAGGATGCCTGAGTCCAGAGTAAAGGACGATTAATGCAACTCGATGCACGCTTCCGAGCGTGGATTTTATTACGATCGTCTGGATGAACCGAGACAGTCCGGGACTACACACACATAGACAAATATACACGCATGCGGTAGGTCTTTGGATCGCGAGGGAGGATATTAAGATTATTGGAACCCGATTGACGAGGACACGAGCACGAGGACACGTCTCTGTACATTTATACACCATACTCGTCCCCATGAATTTACAATAAAAAATACTTATGCTTAAGTGGAGAATATCTGATCTGATCTGAGAACATTCATATAGATTGATACGATAGTTGCACAGTTTTGTCGGAAAAAGATTATCGTCATTAAGACGCATTCATGTCACTTTAGTACAATCATAAAAATCAATCCTGATGGAGATTATTTATGATGATGATAAAATGATAATAATAATGGCTTTGATAAATAATCTAAAATGATGCGGAAATAAGATCACTGGGATGTAAGATACACACGCGTCCTGGTGGCCTCCCAGCTGTCGCGTCATTTTATACGTCGAAGTTAAGTGGGTATTGGACTACTTGTGTATGCTCTACACACACCGTTTAAATACTTTATATTATTAAAAATTATTGTTTGAAAAACTAAAAAGCAGATAATAAAAAAATTTTTTTTCAATAAATTTAAAATAAAAATAGACTTATTATATTATCAACGAGTATAATATTTTTAGATTTATAAAAGCTTTAGAGGAAAAAAGCGATGACTTTCACGGTTTATCAATAATTTTTATCAAATTCATTTATTTTGCAAGTAAAATTGATCAATTAATGATAAAAAAATTTTTTTAAAGCTTTTTTGATAATGAAAATTTTGAAAAATTTAATTCTGAACCCAATTAAGGCCGCAGAATTGATCATTAAGAAAAAAATCAATAACTTTTTCGATTTTTCAATAATTTTGTCTTACTCGTTTTTTAACGCGAGAAAATGATAGAATTCTGAAAAATTGATAAATTAATAATATAATTTTATAAAATAAAAAAATTAACGTTACATATCATAGTTAAAAAATTACAAATCATGACGGCTTAGTTTATTTATGCGAAGCAAAGTGCGAAGTCAGGGAGACGCGACATACACACTCTATATAACATAACTGGTATAAATTATCCATATAGATATATAAACATAAGAGACGTCTTGTTGCGTGGTTAAACACGAAAAAGAAGCCAACATGGCGTGCAGCAATAATCATCGATGGCCCGTATACATGGTTCGCGACGTATGCCTCTTCTTATCCACTTCCACTTCTTTTAATCCAACCATCGTAAATAAATAAATAAATAAAGTATCGTACTAGCACTAGTACGCGATAAATATAACTAAACCGAGAACGGAGAACCAAGTGTAGGTACCATACGGTAAATGATACCGAAATAAAACAACCACGAGCATATGCATGGAGGATTGATAAAAAATGGACATAGACAGGGTAAAAATGTGACACCTCAATGCATCGATTGCAACCACGACGTAGAAAAGAAAAAGAGATCTCGGATCTGGCAAGAGTCTGGGATGACCGAGTACGAGCAAGAGAAAGTTCTAGATCAGCTTAAAGCTCCAGAGCCAAGACAGCCAATACCAGACCGAGAAGAAGACGATCAACCAAGACTGCAGAAGATCGTCTTTCATGAAATCTCCGATCTCCAAGCGGAGTGATCGCGTGTCGGCCGCGTATTTTTTCCCTCAGCCAGAATTACCCATCCGGAAGTTAATCAAGTAACACAATACAGTAAATGTCAAAATTATCTACCGGTTTATTTATAATAATAATAATAATAATAATAATAATAATAATAATAATAATAATAATAATAATAATAATAATAATAATAATAATAATAATAATAATAATAATAATAATAATAATAATAATAATAATAATAATAAGGTTGCCAATTTCACAGCAGACGAGGACGACTTCCTGATGCAATTTGTTCATAGTCATGAAAATGCGCGGAAGGGGTCGTTCTTGTATAAGGCAGCAATCTACGCGGCAAATACCTTAGGTCTCGGAGAAATAAACGCTCTCATTGAACTCCCGAAAAAGGAGTTCAAGAGCGTCGTCAGGATAGCCGAGGAAAAAAAACTCCTCGGTGAACACATGGACAAGTCCATGCACAGCGTGTATTTCAAACACGTCCGTGACCATGGCTTGTCCACCCAGCTGACATTCTCCTTCTTGAAGTCAGCTGGCCTGATGTCCGAGACCGAAGGATTTATATTTGCCTGCCAAGATGGTGTTATCAACACTCTCGAATACCGTAGCAAGGTGCTCCAGGCGCAGCTTCCGGACACGTCCTGTCGGACGTGTAAACAACATCCGGAGACGCTGATGCACCTTTTGTCGGCATGTCCTGTGCTGGCAAGAGGTGCCTACATACAGCGTCACAATGCTGCCCTGCGAGTACTCTATTATCATCTCAGATATAGCTGCGGTATCGATGAGACACCAGTGCTGCCTTATCTGCCAGGAGATATTCCGCAGGTTGTTGAGAATGACAGTTCCAAAATTTATTGGAACATACCATTCGCAACAACCCGGCGGATTGACCACAACAAACCTGATATTGTGCTCTTTGACAAGGCTACTCGTGACATTTATGTCATTGAGTTTTCGGCCCCAGCCGAATACAATATCTCGGCCAAAGAAGAGCACAAACACCAGATATATCAGGATCTCCTGTTTGAAATTGGCAAACTGTACCCAGGTTACCGTGTCAAGCTCGTCGTTTTGGTTGTCGGCGTCCTTGGAGGGATGAAACAGTCTTTTGTGTCTTCACTTGCGAAGATACCGGCTTGCAGTTCAGCAGCCGTGTCTCTAGCAGTGCGGATGCAAAAGGCTGTCATTTTGGGATCCCTGCGTCTACTTAGGCAAATGAATTTGGCCTGCTGCACTCACTAACCGCCTTGTTGTGTGGAGTGGTGCAGCAGTAATGGATGGCGCTCAGGCTGGGCCCTCGGAGAGTCGGACTCCGGGAAAACCCCCTGAGCAATTAATAACAAATAATAATAATAATAATAATAATAATAATAATAATAATAATAATAATAATAATAATAATAATAATAATAATAATAATAATAATAATAATAATAATAATAATAATAATAATAATAATAATAATAATAATAATAATAATAATAATAATAATAATAATAATAATAATAATAATAATAATAATAATAATAATAATAATAATAATAATAATAATAATAATAAGCGGTGCTTGTTACGTGGCCTCCTAGTGGCGCACCGCGGGAAACGCAGACCGCAACATCTGGTCTGTAGGCTAACAACGTAACCGGAGCAACGGGCCAACTACCCGTTGCACCGTAATATCTGAGTTCCAAAACAGTATAATCTCAGAAGTGCTCCCACAACCGGTCCTCTTCGGATGAGGACCAGTCATCAGGTGGGAGGAGCACACCGGACCCGATGACTTATGACGACCCCGGCGCTTATAGGATTAAGTTTAAGTGGACGGAGGAGCTTCGCGCCGATCTCTTGGTGTGCTGGCAGAACAGCGAGCCGGAGGTATCAGGGTATATGGCCCGGATGCACACACTTTGGTGTGGCATGCATCCGGAGCACAGACATTTTACGCCCAAACACCTGCGTAATTACGCCTCATACCTTCGGCATAATCGACGATCGCTGCTGCCAAATAGAAGGCAGTCTAATCGGCCTTCATTTCCAGCACCGCTACACCAAGAACGGCACCGTTTCTCCGAGGACAACGACAACCTCTTTACAGGTCGACAAGTGAGCATCTCCAAAAAGATGACTCACTCAAAACAACAGCTCGACACGGTGAACGAAGATCTCCCCACACAGCTTCAAGAGGACTCCACTCTGCTCACTGTCAACCAAGTTGTCTACGGTGCCGCGGCTTCGCTTCTGCCGATAGAGAGAAGACATTCTATCTCCTTCGAGGCGAAGTTGAAGCTGCGCATCGCTCAACTTGGACACAAAATTGACATTTCTCGGAAACAAGTCTCCCGCATTCAGTGTGTGATAGAGTATGTTAGTACTCAAAGACCGTACACGCCAAAGTTCGTCGCCTGGCGGCAGAACTTCGAAGGCGACATCACACACTGAACAAGAGTACTCTTCTTGTCATCAAAGAAGAGTCTCTTAACAGGTTGCGGGCTCTGGTGGCTTCCAAAAAGTCACTAGAGAAAAGGCTGAAGCGGTTGATCGACAACTCTTTGTTTCGATCCAACCCTTCACGCTTTCTGTCACCTAAGACCGCTGTTCCCGAGAATTATCCATCATCTGAGCGAGTGGAAGCCTTTTGGAGTGAATTGTACGGAGATCAACCAAACGTCAACCCGGATACTCCAGCTCTGCACGACTTCGAGGCATTCTGTCGAGAACACCGACGGCAGGATATCGCCGAAGAGAGCCCTGCAGTCAGTGTGCAAGAGGTTCGTAAAGCCCTGAATGG
The DNA here is from genome assembly GCF_013202065.1 of Cotesia typhae. Lineage (NCBI taxonomy): Eukaryota > Metazoa > Arthropoda > Insecta > Hymenoptera > Braconidae > Cotesia > Cotesia typhae. The sequence goes on along the minus strand of NW_027423729.1, from coordinate 4,038,371 downwards.
CAGCAAGAACTGGGCTGCCCCGGGCCCAGATGGCATAAACATCTTCTGGTGGAAGAAATTTTCTTCTACACATGCTCATCTGGCCCGGATTTTTACATCATACATTCAGGGCGACGAACCAATTCCAGACTGGCTGGTAGAAGGGCGAACCGTACTCATCCCTAAAAAGGGTGACTTGTCCGACCCAAAGAACTACAGGCCTATCACTTGCTTGAATGCAGTTTACAAGATTTTTACAAAAATCTTAAATAACCGTATCTTGCAGGAGATAGAGCCTGTGTGGCAACAGATATACGAACAACGTGGCAGTAAACAGGGCGTGTCAGGTTGCAAGATCAACTTGTTGGTAGATAGATGCGTCATTCAAGACGCAATCTACTACCAACGCAACCTGTCTATGGCCTGGATTGACTACCGTAAGGCATTTGACTCAACTTCACATGAGTTGATTCTCTATCTGCTCAAATGCCTCGGAATCAATCGCCAAACAGTGGGATGCATACAACGTACGATGCAGCTCTGGCGAACGCGTTTTCACATAGGAAGTGGAAATGCATTGCACGTAACCGGAACTGTTCAGTACAAGAGAGGCGTCTTTCAGGGAGATTCTCTGAGCCCTCTGTTGTTTTGCATCTCACTGCTGCCAATATCTGTTGCCCTCCGACAAACTCGTGGGTACTCTGCGGGGCTACCGAGTGATCGAGTGTACTCGATCACTCACCAACTGTTTATGGATGATCTAAAGATATACAGTGCCAACAAAGATCATCTACAGGCGGCCATCAACATCGTAGCAGAGTACACACGAGATGTCGGAATGTCTTTTGGGTTGGACAAGTGTGCGGTCGTACACCTGGCGAAGGGTAAGTGCTCTGATACGGGTGGAGATGTCGAATTAGTGGATGGGAGCGTCTTAAGAGAATTAGACGCCGGAGAGTTGTACAGATATCTAGGGATTGAAGAGCGGCAAATGCATGCCGTCTCTGAAGTCCGAACAACTCTTCGCAGTGAGTATGTTAGGAGACTCCGGAAGATCTGGTCATCAGAACTTTCCGGCAAGAACAAAGTCTCAGCTACTAACATGCTCGCTGTCCCGGTCCTACTTTACTCTTTTGGGATCCTGAAATGGCCTCGAAATGAGTTGAAAGATCTCGACATCAAAACCCGTAAAGTCATCAATATGAATCAGAGCATGCACCCTAACTCATCAGTCGCCAGGATGTACCTCTCCCGGAACATCGGAGGGAGAGGATTGCAGAGCTTGGAGCGGCTTCACGATCGTTTGGTTCTGGGTTTAACATACGAGGTTGCCAATTTCACAGCAGACGAGGACGACTTCCTGATGCAATTTGTTCATAGTCATGAAAATGCGCGGAAGGGGTCGTTCTTGTATAAGGCAGCAATCTACGCGGCAAATACCTTAGGTCTCGGAGAAATAAACGCTCTCATTGAACTCCCGAAAAAGGAGTTCAAGAGCGTCGTCAGGATAGCCGAGGAAAAAAACTCCTCGGTGAACACATGGACAAGTCCATGCACAGCGTGTATTTCAAACACGTCCGTGACCATGGCTTGTCCACCCAGCTGACATTCTCCTTCTTGAAGTCAGCTGGCCTGATGTCCGAGACCGAAGGATTTATATTTGCCTGCCAAGATGGTGTTATCAACACTCTCGAATACCGTAGCAAGGTGCTCCAGGTGCAGCTTCCGGACACGTCCTGTCGGACGTGTAAACAACATCCGGAGACGCTGATGCACCTTTTGTCGGCATGTCCTGTGCTGGCAAGAGGTGCCTACATACAGCGTCACAATGCTGCCCTGCGAGTACTCTATTATCATCTCAGATATAGCTGCGGTATCGATGAGACACCAGTGCTGCCTTATCTGCCAGGAGATATTCCGCAGGTTGTTGAGAATGACAGTTCCAAAATTTATTGGAACATACCATTCGCAACAACCCGGCGGATTGACCACAACAAACCTGATATTGTGCTCTTTGACAAGGCTACTCGTGACATTTATGTCATTGAGTTTTCGGCCCCAGCCGAATACAATATCTCGGCCAAAGAAGAGCACAAACACCAGATATATCAGGATCTCCTGTTTGAAATTGGCAAACTGTACCCAGGTTACCGTGTCAAGCTCGTCGTTTTGGTTGTCGGCGTCCTTGGAGGGATGAAACAGTCTTTTGTGTCTTCACTTGCGAAGATACCGGCTTGCAGTTCAGCAGCCGTGTCTCTAGCAGTGCGGATGCAAAAGGCTGTCATTTTGGGATCCCTGCGTCTACTTAGGCAAATGAATTTGGCCTGCTGCACTCACTAACCGCCTTGTTGTGCGGAGTGGTGCAGCAGTAATGGATGGCGCTCAGGCTGGGCCCTCGGAGAGTCGGACTCCGGGAAAACCCCTGAGCAATTAATAACAAATAATAATAATAATAATAATAATAATAATAATAATAATAATAATAATAATAATAATAATAATAATAATAATAATAATAATAATAATAATAATAATAATAATAATAATAATAATAATAATAATAATAATAATAATAATAATAATAATAATAATAATAATAATAATAATAATAATAATAATAATAATAATAATAATAAATAGTGAGAAGTAAATTCAGAGTAATATGACTTGTGTCATTAATTCCTCCAAGTTTAAGGTCTCGTCTGAACTAAACACTCGTCTGTACTTTCATCAACGGACGTGCTAGCTCGTGAAGTACTTCTTGGAAAGATCATCTCGGTATGCACTGCACCAGCGAGATGTGATCGTCGAGTAGGCCTGCAGCTGTCGACGGCTCTGTACGCACGCTGTTGGTACAGTCTTAAGCGACCTTGCTCTTGTCCTTTCTAGGCTTATACTGCATCTCTGGTTACTTATACTCGCTCACTTGCATATTGCATATACATATAAATGTAATACTACACAACTGAGCTCACGAACATACACAATACTCAACGTAACAATAATAAGTATTGTCGTCCTTACGTACGTGGAAATAAACATTCCAGCCGTAAGTACCGTGTCCTTGGTTATTTGACATGGATATTAATTGTGTAAAAAGCACGATCCGATTGATAGAAATAAATAAACAATTTAAAAGTATCAGTATGTACCGGAGCCGTTATAAAAAGTTTCGAGTGTTTTTCAGCATTAGCATTTATAAAATAATCATTTTTATTGAGATTATTTGCCCGAGTAGACCACACCCTTTATTGTCTCATTCGGTGAACGTCCTTATTTCCACGTGACTACGGACTATGGGCCTACATAAACGTACGGTCAATAGTCGTCTTATTGTACCGGTCTTGTGAGTATACATGCTTAGAAAACACTGACAATGCTCATGAACGAACGCAAAGACGTTTGAGTTTAAGATTGCGTAGGTGAAACTAAAAGAAGTATACTTCTCCAGTTTAAATCATCAGCTATAAATGTTTTACAATTATTATCTGAGCTGAAAACTGTACAAATAAAATAATAAATATATTTTTCCATCAGTAATTATTTATTGCACTTTAATATTTAAAATAGTTTAATCTTATTACCGCTATATCTGTCGACGTTAATTCAATCAAGAATCAAATTGAATATAAATATAATAAGCAGGCTGGACTCAGCGATACGAGTCAGTCATATCATCAATGATCTGTGCTGTTTGATTGAGAATAGCTGAGTACTCTAGACTCCAGAGGATAATAATCGACTGGTAATTCTTTATTCGTTATTTTTATTTTCCTTGGACAATTTACAATTGCGATGGCTTGAAACGCCTGAATCTCGAATTGGAGATAAAGAAATCGGTGGGTAAGGGTAACTGGTACATCGGACATCGGATGGGAGTCCTAGTCTGAGGAACAGAGCTGAAGCTCAAAGATGGACGTTGAGTATCGTGCAATGTTTAAACGCCTCCATGTCTCCTGGATCACGCCACGCGCTGGCTCGCGTGATCGAAAGCCAAAACCTTTTTTTTAATCCGTAATCGTGGGAAGAGTTAAGAGTTGAGAGAGCAATGAGAGGGCTGATACGGAGAATAATAAATCCGGGTGATGAAGAGCGAAAAATATAAATTACCCATCGGATATAATCGTAGAAAATTATATCCACACGTTATTATTTATATATGTCTATGTCTATGAGTAAGGTGGTTTAAATTTTTACGAAACTATTTTTGAAAGCGGATAAACTCGGAAACGGATAAACCGAGTTGAGTTAGTGAGTACCTGAGGTCATAGTTGACGCGTTCGCCGATTAAATCGCGGCTTTCTCTGACCCGCAACTCATGTATGTATTATGAACGAGTAGCTGGCGAACGGACACACGCCGGCATTACGCCAGCACTATTTTAACCCACCTCAAACAGTTTTACTTTATATGTACATTGTACAATAGAACAGAACAGAATAGAAGTAAAAGTATTTTAGTTATAAGTTATAGATAAGAATTATTTATAGATAATGTGTTTAAAAGCCATTGTTATGTCTTACGGACGAATTAACTAAATTATCCAAATACTTGGCTTGATCTCAAACCAACTTAACTGGAATTTTCATTCTCTACATCATATAGATATATATATAATATAAACTCACCACAGCGATAGGTACACACCCGGGCAGGTCAGGAGTCAAGATAAATTAGCCGTCGAGACAAATGCTTCGTAAAAGAGCCTGAGTTAGCAATGCGGCCTTTCATTTCATGAAATTATTATTACGAATGTCCCCGAGGCAAGTCACGAATTATTTTTCACAAATATTACACGATCCTTAACAAAAAAATATACATATTAATATATCATAGATCCATTGGATACATTTATGAATAAAGTAACATAAGCAATCAATAATTTTAGTTGGGATTATCATTAAAACTTTTTTTTTTTTATTACTTACCAGTATTATTTATTTGAGCGGTTTTTTATTTTGTTGATTACCGCTTCTGTTGCATCATGAACCGGGGTAAAATGTTCATACATGTATACAGTACATATACATATAGGGAAAGGATTTATATACGAGATTAAATCTCAGTGCCTCAGATATACCCGCCGTCTTTAGCCATCGATTTACATACATTGCCCATACGTTATTTAACTTTAGAAGGCGCGTGTTTAATTAACGTACTAGATAGTCATTAATGCCCGAGAGATCAAAGTCGCCTACACTGAAGCACGCGCCCGCTATCTTACAGTACAAGGAAATGCATATCTGAAAAAAAAATAATAAAAGATAACAATAAATGATAAATAATATTGTTAATTGATAAAAACAAAGATAGAAATTTAGTTTAAAAAAAAAAAAAAAAAAAAAGTGAGTTGGTTAATTCGCGGCAAAAGATCTCAGAGTTTACGGGGAATTTGGCCGTGACCTGAGCGAGTCATGACCTTTTGACCCCACCGGGGGGACTAATTGGGATAAGAGTCGAAGGGAATCTATCCTGAGAGTCAGATCGTTCGTTAATGCTCGTATCGTGGAAACAAAGAGATAAGTGGTGCTTTAAAACAGATAAGATGAGATGAAATGAGATTATTGACTAATTAACTCGTCTTACTCAAAGGGAGTCATTTTCACTTATAGTTTACAGCGAGTTAACGAATAAATCATGTCGGTCAGATAAATTTAAGATTTATCGCCGGTGCTTCAGTTCATGTTAAGTAAATATATAGATGTGTATATGTGTAAGTATGTTTATATTATCTATTATATATTAATATTTATTGGAGGCTCATATGTCCGGGTAATTAAGTTAGACGGGGTTAACGCCATTGGGGTCATACCAGTTAAGTCAAAGGTTTATTAATCGTCTCGATGGAGAAAGATTTTTAAATGTTAATAATTTCTCGTGTAATATGTAACGTGGGTGTATTACTTAACGAGTTTTTTTCAGGAGATAAAAATATTTTAAATTATTATTATTATTGTTATTATATTTCATGTGTTGAATTTACTGACCTTGAATTTGCTTAAATCATTTGAGACGAGATTTGAATAAAAAGTACTTTGCTAGTATAGATGTAGCTTAGCAATAATGATAATAATATAAAGAGAGTATTGTATTGTATATTGTATCTCAAGTAGTTGTTTTGGCTCCAACATAAAAAGAATTTTAAATGAGTAAAAATGTCAGTCCAGTTGGAGATAAAATTTGAATGAGGAAAAAACCTGAGAGTCATGTTTTGGATTATGAGTTTCGCGAGTCGTATGGTTATGACTCCTTATTTTTATAACTTATTATTACTACTTGCTTCGGCAATACTTGTAAGAATATAAAATTATGAAATAAAATTTCCCATCTTTCATTTTTTACTTTTTTTTTATCGATCCATCCAAAAATATATTTTTAAAAAATTGCATTTTTAATTTTTTAAAATTTCTAAATGTCAATTTTTTTTTCTTAATTTTTTTTGCCATAATTTATTTGTTAGAAAAAATTCTAAAAATTATCAAATATCTGCTAAATTTATTTTCATTGAAAAATAATTTAACAGGTATTTGATAATTTTAAGAATTTTCGTTACAAATAAATTATAGAAAAAAAAATTGACCTGTGAAATTTTGAAAGAATTGAAAATGCAATGGTCAAGTGACTGCTAACTTTATTGTCATATATTTTTATAGTTTTAATTGAATTAATGAAAGAAGTAACAAAAATTTTTAAATGTCTGCTGAATTGTTTATGACGAAAAGAAGTCGCCGAATTTTGCCAGTGTTTATTGTTGAGAAAAATTTGTCAGAATAAATTCATAAATTTCAATAATAAATGATAAAATGAATTACGAAATATGTTTGACATGACACTTACACGGAATCATCCATTTAATTTTTCTTCGGTTGGATAAGTATGTTAGGTAAGATACTTATTGTTTAATGTAACACTTTTATTGTGATTAATGAGACAAATACAATAACTTCACGTCAAATAAAACTTTTGAACGGACAAAACTCGCGAAAACCGTACGAAGATAAACTGCTCACGTCACTTGAGCCGCCATCTTGTGGTCCGTTGATGAACAACCAATGATGTGAGAGATGCGCACTCTCTTGGTAAGTAGAACGCGCATGCGCGTGACAGCTTAATAATTTGGCGGGAAAATGAATAGAAATTAAAATAAAATTAAAAAATAAATGTATTTTACTTTGAATTTAATTTATTTATGCTTATAAAATTTTCTTATTTTTATTACATTCGATAATAATAAAATTTATGTAATTTCGGTAATTAAAAAAAAAAAAATTCGAAAATAATCACTGTAACATTTGCACGCCATATTTATTATCATAAATGTACTGAAAGTGTATGTACATCATTTATATAAAAAGAAAAAAAAAAAAGAATTCTTAATGATAATTAATAATAAAAAATAAAATGACACAATGTTTATAGTTGGTGTACAAACAGGCGAATATTAATTTCTTGGCGCTGAGCTGCTGTTGCCTGGAGCAACTGACATTTCACCACCTTGAGAACTTTCCCGTTGTGGGCACTAATAATTAAAATAAATGTAAATGCTTAATTACTAAGACACAAATACGACTTCATTGATTTTTGGGTTAGAACAATCTAATAATATGTTGATTTTTTCATAGATTTATAGAAAAAATATATTTTACAAAACCCAAAAATAGGTGGAGCGTATTTCTGTTTATTTTATAATAATCAACTTATCCAAAATTATTGTCCCTATCTAATACCTTGACATGTATATGATGTTTGAGAATAGCAGCTCGCAATATGAGCATTCTTGTTCGTCTCTGATACTCTTTTCCTACGCTTATAGACTTTTCAAAGGTTGTGCTACGTTGATCAACGTCTTTGGCATATAAAATCTGCAATAAATAAATCATCAGCAATTTATAACTAAATCCTTCAAATAATAAATTAAGGTGGTACAAAAATTCGGTAACAAAATAATTTCCTTCCGAATAAATTAGCAATAATATTTACCTTATTGTGCGAATCAATACGAGCTTGGATCTGTCCGTCCAAGATAAGTTGCATAAGTTCATCTTCCAAAGCCGGGACAGTCCGGTTGAACGCAACAGCCATGCGTCTCATATCAGCGCTCAAGTAAGGACTGAAATACTGTATCAAAGCACGATTGCGGATCTGAGTATACAGCAAAGCAACATGTGGCGCAATGTACATGTCCAGCAGAATGTTGTCACGTATTTCATCCAATAATTTCAAACATGAAGCGTACTTAGACTCGTAGAATTTAAAAATAATGTCTCGTAATTGCGGCTCGAGCTCCAAGAATAATTTAAATGAACTACTTTGTATAACTAGCTTCTGTAGCTCGGGTCTGTCGAAGGTAGCCAGCGCACAGAGTCCTCCGTACAGAGCGACGTTTCCTGGAGACAACAGATCCGGACAATCACAGTGATCAAGAGAAGCTTGGAGGAAGTGTCTGGCAGCGAGCTTGTATTTCCTCATGGCCAGAGCCGCCAATCCAGCGGCGACTTTCAACTTCGTTATTATAGACTGGTTGTTGTCTTTACTATGAAGATCCGGAAAGTCCGGTGCGTTCTCAGCCTTGGAGACGTAGGTAAGTACGTGGGTCCAGTTTTGAAGGTACACTGATACTTTTATAACGTTGAGACACATGTTGACAACGTGCTTTCCGCTAGTGCAGTAGTCTCGAGCCCGTGAGTAACATTTCAGCGCGTTTCCAAGATCTCCGCAGTCTAGATAGTGATCACCAAGATCGTCGTGTCCGCGTCTGATGCTCTCTTTGATGGAATTACTGCGGTAGTTCTTCAAATCAGTATCAAATTTCTCTAATTTTAAAGCTGCTTTCTTGGATTTGTTCTCAACCCACATCTGGTTGAGTGTTGGGATGTCCTGGGACGTCGACTGTGCTGCTACGTCCGGTAGTCCGGGAGTTCCAAGAGCTTGTAGCAATTTTTTGTGCAATATTTGATACAGATTAACGTTGTAAGTTGTCATTACATGAGTTATCGCCATTTTCAGCGCTTCGACTCTCAGACTTGGACAGTGATCTGCGATGTAAATCAACCGGTACAATTTTGCCAACCCGGTGTAACTGTTCGCATAAACTTCGAGGTCCTAAATAAAAAAAAAAATTACAGTTAAATAAAATATACTTATTGTTACTTAGACTGTCTATTAAAAATAATACTAAAGTTAGCCGACTTTTTTAATTTTTTGATTTTTTTTTAGTAATTAAATTGGAACAAAAAAATATTTTTTAAAAATTTCACTGACGATTTTTAAAGTTTTTTACAAATGAAAATTTTTTTTTATTTTTTTTTGTAACCATTTTTTCAATAAAAAAAAATTAATTTTCATCAATTAAAATAGAATAATAAAATATTACCAGTGTTGGATTTTCTACAACGTAAGGTTCCTCCTCAGTGTTATCATTGTCTTCTGGTGGTGCGTCGACTTGCATCGGCTCCACGGCATTCTGTTGTACAAACGAAAACATCTTGACCCCCTTGAACTCTTATTCGTTGAAATAAATTCGTAAATTGAGATTGATTGTTTATTTTTCGGTAGTTGAAAAAAAAAAAACAGAGAATATTTTTCAGGAAACCTGTAAAAACTAACCTCAATTTAGGATCACTTTTTATTTTTATATATTAATTTTAATTGCAATTATCAATTTAATAATTTACATACCTCAAGTATCATCACTTGTAATCAGACACATTTAGATTTTAAATAAATTTTGTTTATTAATTTAACATTGATAATGTTAATGATTAATAAACAATTTGGTTGCTTCGGTTTAAAGAATAAATCTCGAAAAAGGAAACTGTTTAACTTAACCTATGTTATTTAAGTAGCTATCTTGCGGATTTACTTTGTAATTTTGTTTGAATTTACCAGATGTTGATACTGTCAATTTTTGACTTTTTATTCTAGGGCCGTGTATTGACAATCCTAAAAAAAATGAAAAAGTAAATATTATACAGATGAATAACGTGGTTTTTATCATTATTAAATAAACAAATAACTCATGACAACTCATTTTGTAATAACTAAATTTATTTGGTTAAAATTATAAAACAAACTAAATTATTTTATTACCGTTAATCAATTTATTTAAATTTTATGATTGAGTTAAGAAAATCTATTGACAAATTTTAAGGTTAAACTTTGAAGAAAGGTACAAATTTTTTAACTTTTTTAAATTAGTCAATTAATTGAATGAAATTACGATAATTTATTTAATAAAATAATTTTACTTACTTGATTATCTTTAATTTAACAGAAAATGGCAAAGACGTTGGGCAGCAAAAATAAAAAAGCCGAAAGTGTCGAGGTGACCCACGTGGAGAAAAAGTCAAAGAAAAAGAGCAAAGCTGTTGAGCAAAATGATGAAGAGCAAGTGGTTAAAAGCAAAGTTAAGCAGAAGAGGAAAAAGAATAAGGAAGAGCCCGTCGAAGAAGTTCCGGTGAAAAAAAATAAAACTGATGAAGAAAGGTTTGTTTTTATTGATGATACTGAAATTGACAGACATCTGATAATTTTAAGAATTTTTTAACAAATTACAGCAAGAAAATTTTAATGAAAAATTTCATCTTTAAAAGCTCTGAAAAATTATAAATTAAATTTTTATAAATAATTTTCTGTCTAGTTTATTTTTTAAGAAAAATCAAAAAATTGTCAAGTGTCTGCTAACTTGAACCTCATTTTTATTGAGATTTACTTTTTTAGAATTTTATTAATTAAAAATTTTTGACAGCAATGAGGATCAAGATGAAGATGTAGCGGAATTACATGAAGATGGCAAGATAAGAAAAATAATAAAAAAGTCTGGGGAAAAAGGTCCTTCCAAGAGAGAGCTAAAAAGGAAACGGTTGGAAGAGAAAAATGCTCAGCTGAAATTGGTTAGCAAACAAGAAGCTATGGATAAAGCTTTAAATTATGTTTCTATGGTAATTTAATATAATACTAAAGTTAGCCGACGATTATTAATTTTTTGATTTATTTTTATTTATTAAATTACAACTAAAAAATATTTTTAAAAAATTACACTTATAAATCTTCAATAATTTTACATATAAAAAATTTTTTTTTTATTTCGTAATAATTTTATCAATAAAAAAAAATATAAAAATTTTTAAATGTCGGCTAACTTAATTTTCATTAATTAATTAATTTATTTATTTAGACTATTACTTAATTTTTTATTAAATTGTTATAATAAAATTTTTTATAATAGTGGAAACACGCGAAAAGCCAATGGAAGTTTGAGAAACTCAAGCAAATTTGGCTTATGGACAATTTACTGGACCAAGAATGTGTTCCCGACTCTTTTTTCCCAACAGTTCTTGAATATTTCGAAGGCTGTAAAGGCATGGCTCGTGAAACCCTTTACAAGAAAGGCGTTGAAGTGATTAAAAAATACGAGCAGAATCAAGAAAAAGAAGACGAGACTGACGAAGTAGTTGAAACCGTGGAATACAAGCGCGCTCGAGAACTTTTGCAAGCTTTACCGACAGAAAGTTAAACGAGATTTGAAGATAAAAAATATGTTTCGATTAATTGAAAATCATCCTCTGCATCAGCTGTTAAATTTTTGTTTATAGGCAAATTCCACTATTATTTAATGTAACTTTAATTTTTGTACATAATACGGCGTTACGCTGTACAAAAAAATAAATTTTATTTAAGAAAAAAAAATTCTTGGACAAGTTTATCATTTATAAACATTTTTAATTTCTATTTAAAAAATTCAAACAATTAAGTAACTAAATTAAATCTTGAATTTATTTTGTCATCTATTCACTTTTATTAATCGCACTTATGGGTCTGCGTGTTTATCAACAAACTTTCTGAGTTTGTCTGTGTCTTGCAGACCGACAATTCGCTCTAAAACTTTGCCATCTTTCATTGCCATGATAACTGGCACTGTTTGAACCTGTTTAGTAAATATATTTAATTAGTGGCTTGATAAAAAATTAATTTTTTTTTAATTATTTAAAATTACCTGGTAATCCATGGCCAGTTCTGCATTTTCGTCAATATCAACTTTGGCTAGTAATATTTTTCCCTGTTTCTCAGCAATAACTGACTCCAAACGCGGAGTCAACAATCTGCATGGATTGCACCACCTAAAATAATTAACGAAAATAAATTTAGCAGATATTAAATAATTTTTAGAACTTTTTTTAACTAACAAAAACCATAAAAAAAAATTGACATGTAGAAATTTAAAAAAAATAAAAAATGCAATTTTTTAAAAATAATTTTTTGGAACAAATTTGTTTATTAAAAAAATTTTTTTTTTTAATTTATTATATACTGTAGATAATAATTGTTAATATAATTTATGTAGAGATAAACAAAATCTTACGTCGCAAAAAAGTCAACGATAACTGGAACTTTTGAGTTTTTAACTCTTTCAGTAAAATCTTTGTCATCTTGAACTTTGAAAGCTGGCGAAACTGAGCTTGCGAACGGACGAACTTGAGAAGTTATTCCGAAAAAACGGGTACTGACTCTCAGCATTGTGATTTTTTATAAACAAAAACAGAGTTAATTTTTAATGAACAAGCACTGGTTCGACTTATCACTAGAAGTCTATTTTATAACCTCTAATTCATCTACTGCGCGTCAGTGTTAATTTATAAATTGCACTGCGCATTGTAATTAGCCAAAGCGGATAATTTTTTTTTACAAACAAATTTGATTTGAAAAATGATTTTTAAAAAATTGTATTTTTAATTTTTAAAAATTTTTACATGTCAATTTTTTTTTGTCATAATTTATTTGCTAAAAAAATTATTAAATATCTGCTAAATTAATTTTCATATAAGTTGTAGTGACTTGAATGTAATGCTAAAGAGTTTTTAAATAATTTCAGAATCACGTGAATCATGTAAGAATTATAAAGGTTTAACAAAATAATTTATTGGGTTTCTTTAAACTTTTTTAAATGTTTCAAATAATTTAAAAATATATTCTTCTACTTCAAAAATTAGATTTTGATTTTTTAAACAGTTTGATTTTGCATTTTTAAAATAGTTTTAACTAAAAAATTTTTTTTAATTCATTTAAAATAAAATTAAAATTTTCTATTCATCAATATTTAATATTTAATCAAATTTTTTAAACATCGAATAATAAAATGACAATTAATAATCTAAAAAAATCCTTAAAAACTTCTAAATAAAATTCAAACTTCTTCTCAGCAATTTTATCAATTCTAATTTAAAATTTTTCTCAAAACATCTCTAAAAAAAATTCAAAACAATTTTTACCGATAGAAAATAACAAAATTTTATTCTTAGATTAATTAAGCCTAAGCAATAATTTTCAATACTCGCCAGAGTAGAATGAAGCACACCATAGGATTGAAGTCAGTAAGGTGAAAGACAAAATACTTCAAACGTTCATTTTTTAATTTCAAAATTCCAAATGAAGTTGAAGTTTTTAAAATGTCACCGGGCAGCAGGAAGCAGAAGAGCCAGTGAAGTTGAAGTTAAGGGCGCGGTGCATCTGACCGGTGGATTGGAACTACATCAGTCCATATGCATAGCATATTGGTAGACGGTATACATATATAAAGCATGCATATGCGTGAAGTTGAAGAATTCTTCCCTTTATATTTAAGAATTAACTTGTGAAGCAGAGTTGAGCTTAAAATCTTGAAGCCTCTTTTTATCAAGCGAAATCCAGCAAAAGGTTTTCAACTGAACAATTTTTTTTTCTAAAATTATCTTAACATCATTTTAAATTAATTAATTAACAATAATAATTTATGTAATTAATTTTTTCAGAAGAAGCCAATTAAAAAATTTTTAATTCTTGTGATTTGGTGAAGAGAAAAAATTTGACGGGAGGCAGGTACAGTTTGTCGAATTTCTTGGTACAGCTCTTCGACGCTCATGGACTCCTGATAAATTGACTCACATCAAAGTGAGATTAATATTTTTTACCGCATATCACCCTTAATATCATCAGCTCCGATATTATAATTACACATATGGCGTACCATGTGTGTACTACTTAGTTGTTTATCCGGTAATTATCCTTTCAGAGAAAAAAATATTATTCAGTTCCTCCGAATTGGTCTGACACATTTTTTAAACCCAAATTCGTGATTACCTCCCCGAGTTTCTGCTCTCCTGTTCTTCTCTGTAGCTACTGGGTCAAAGATTGTAAATTTTCAGAACGGTTTAGTAAAATAGCTTCATCTTCTTTTGCGTTTTGTGTAACAAGGTTCCTAAATTAAAAAAAAAAAAAAAAAAAAAGCACAAAAATTAAGATTTCTTCTTCGACAACTTTTGTATCATCAACAAGTCTTACCTCTGCATTTCTCGTGTATTCCTAGTGATCCGAGTGTCTGAAAAATTGTTTTTTAGTTTTTATTTTTAAAGAAACATACTTACGACTGTAAAATCTAAACTAACATAAGGCTGTTTATCAATGCCTATCGTATTATTTTATCATTTTATTTCCATTAAACATAAAATGATAAATTATTTTATGTTTCTTCTGCTTAAAAATTTCCTCAGTTTTTATGTTTTAATTCTTATGTTAATTTTTTTTCATGTTTCAAGTTATTTTTATTTTAAAATTGAGGATGAGTAATAACGAAAAAAATAGTACGTTAGGGGCGTTAAAAAAACGTTATCCGGGGCCTGATGCATGTATAAAAGTATAAATATAACGTTCAGGTATCCGAGCGGGTGTACATTTATTTCTATACCTGCCCTATTCATAAAATCCAGATTAGAAACTAGGGATTGTTGAAATTTCAATCGTCAATGCTAACTATCATCACCTGTACTTTTTTGTTATATTATATATTTACATATATAAGTACGTACTCAATTATTTATTAAAATATCATTTATAGTTTATTAGAGCTTTCAAAGGTGAAATTTTTCAATAAAATTTTCTCGCTATAATTTGTTTGTTAAAAAAATTATAAAAATTATCAGATGTCTCTCAATTTGAGTATCATCTAATTTTTTAAAAATAAAATTTATTTAAGTGGTGAAAAAATTTCTTGAGGATTTGAAATATTTAAAATTTTTCCTGAAAAAATGTTTTTAAGAGTAATAAATAGAATTTTTTTCTTCTACTACTGAAAATGCTTCTCGTATATTGAGCGTCCTTTCTTTTCCCGGAAAATCAATTATTTCCTCTATAATTTTATTTCTTTTTTTTTTTTTATTGAATTTAATTTTTCTCCGTTTCTTCTCAAAATTATAAAAAAATTTAATTTAAAAAGTAAATAAATTAATGAGTTTTCTTCTTCAATAAATAATAAACAATTAATAAAATTTTAAATTGACATTAAAATTGGCGCCAATTTAAAGAGCAATAACCTCTGGAAAAAAATAATAATAAAAATGAAAGTTTAAGAAAACAGTGATACAAAAAATAATATTTATTATTAAAATAAATTATTTGTATTTACTTAGACTTAAAAATAATTATAGCAATTATTCACAGGTCACAAAAGTTCAACAAAGATAATGAACAAAAAGGTTAAATTAGTTCTTGGAAAAGGAACTCGATGGCGCTGGGATCAGTGATCGTCGTCGTGTCTCCAGTTTGCCGCAGAGTGAAAAATCCCATGCTTACACACAGTGGTATGTGAGCTTATGCATCTTTCACTCCTTTTTACATTAAAATAAAACATCCTTTAATTTGTATATATTTTTACACCAATTTAGTGTACACAAACGCCACTTATTATGTGTGATATTACAGGTAATAAAAATACCAGTGATTCCAACAAGTGATTTGCAGCCGGAGTGTAAAAATTTAATCATCGCAAGTGATAACCATAGTAATTTTAAAAAAACAACTCACGATGATACGAGAAGGAAAAATAAATCACTGCGAATATTTTGAGTAATAAATGTAAGTAATATAATTTGAAATTTACTCATCAACTTAAAAATAAGTTTACAACTCTATTCTTTTTAATAATACATTTTTTTTTTTTTTTTTTTTTTTTTTTTTCCCAGGATTATTATTGCTATTATATATAATTTTTTTAAAACCGCTATGCGAAGTTTTCCCATGCCCGTTAAATAGAACAAACAATTATTTATTTTAGCGTTTTCATTTAAAACTTGGAAATGTTTTATGTTACAATTAGCATTGACAGTGACGTGTATTTAAACTATTTTTCTTTGGTTGCAGGTATATTACATTTATGTCGCTTGTATATACACTGTGCGCTCTTACGCAGCAAGTATCATTTTTTTTTTTTTTTCTTCAACAACTTGATAGAAAGTCGCATTCACGATATACTCATAATATGATTCCTCATCATGGGATACATATACACTGTATGAAACAGGCTAATGGGCTCATGTATTCATATATACATATATACACTTCAAGAAGTATATTACACTCATGAAATGTATGTGGGCATATTCACTCACACAAGAGTGGTTGTAATTTTAATCTACAGCTTTATAAAATTCTAGTTGCACACCTGTTCGCTCTTGAGTGTTGAGCGTGGCTCTTTTTATCGATTGTCTAGATCAGACGCCAAAATATTATTTTTTTGTTCGTGTTTTTTATCCGAGTCTGACGTGTCATCTGCTTCACTCGGAAACCTGTCAAATATTTCCAATCGATTATCGCTGTCTATACTCTTTCATTTTCACAGTATCAATACAATACAAAATAAGTATCTACTTGTAATGTACCGAGAGTTCATTATCGTGTTGAATAGTGGGTACTGAGTATACAACGTTTGATTAATTATAAAAACAAATAGTGATTACGTGAATTTTTTATTACCTTTACTGCCTGATACAGTACTATTTATTTATTTATTTTTATGAAAATTAAGTTAGCCGACATTTCAAAATTTTTAGAAATTTTTTATTGAAAAAATTTCAATTAAACAATTAAAAAAAAAAAATGTCACGTGTAAAAAATTTGAAAAACTATTAGTGCAATTTTTTATAAATATCTTTTTAGTTGTAATTTAATTAAGAAAAAAAAATTAAAAATTTTTAGACGTCTGCTAACTTCAGTTTCATTTATTTATTCATTTAAACGCCAATCGGCTTTATACATTAGATTTACATCAATAAAATTTAGTTATAGGTGAAAAAAGAAATTAAAAAAAAAAGTGTTAACTTTTCAATAGAATTAAATGAAATAAATTTTCATTTACTTTATAAGTTTAGATTATTAGCCAAACAAAAACAAAAATTAATTATTAATAACTATTTATCCAGTTATTTGTACAATTATTATTTACCGTGTAATGAATTGTTAATAAGTAGAAAAAATTTTTTTATAGAATATTTTTGTTTACTAAATTATTGTTTTTATGTTTTGCAGCAAATTTAACAACGAAGAACAATGGCAAGCAAGACTGAAGACTCTGTTTCTGTGGACAATGCTCCTGATGGTAAATTTTTTTTTAAATATTATTTGTTTATACACTTTGTAGTTTTTAATCAATTCACCACGCTATTGTTATGCTAAGAGTATAGTAGCTTACTTCTAAAGATTGTTTAAATTTTTCGGTGAATTAAAAAAATATTTTTAAAATACATACATAAAAATTTCAAAGGCAAGTATTTTTTTCTTTTTAATCTATTATTTATTTAAAAGTATAAAACTTTATTTTATTTTTTAAAAAGAATTTTATTTAATTGTCATTATTACAGCAAATAACTGTATAATTTCAAGATCCTTGCAAGGTCAGAAAAAATGATAGTTTGTAACCAATAGTTATTTATGATAATTATAATGTAAAATATCTTAGTTATTTTTTTTTTATAACTATAAATTACGTTTGATCAAAGAATCAGTTTATAGAATCGATTGATCAAGTAGGTCAAAGGTTTAAACACCCATAACTAAATACTAAGCTGGTTATTTTTAAAAAGCACTCTTAGTATCTATCTTTACGTGAATCATAAGTTTGCCCTTTCTCAAAGGCTAAATGATTAAGCATAGTAATAAATATTAGTAGTTGATATTTCGAGTATCAAGTGACATTAAGTAGCTAATAAATATCAAATGTTACAGGTAGCGTAGATAAAGAAATATTAACATTAAGTGGATCAAACAACTCCAATCACCGTGTACCTCCTTATATATACAATGGAGGATCTGAACAAGTGCGTGAAAATTTGGAGCACGACAATCTTAATCATTTTCGTCCAACTTCAGAAGACCAATTAGGACCATTGCCACATAATTGGGAGAAAGCTTACACTGAAACAGGAGAAGTTTATTTTATTGAGTAAATATAATTACTTTTATTTAAATTATTGAGTGACTGTTTTTTATTTATCATGTAGTAATTACCTACGACAAAATTTTTCATCAATAATTTCTTATGCAATATTTTCTCATACTTTAATTTATGTTGTGATAAATTTCGTTTTGAGAAATTATTGTACTTGAGATGTTGTATGAGAAATTTTTGCTCAGAAATTTTGATGTGGGTAATTTTTGCGGATTAATAAAAACGGGGAGCCGAATTATTGTACTTAAACATTAAAACACGTGATAAATTATATTTTTTATTTAAAAGTCACAACACGGGTACGTCTCACTGGTTAGACCCACGTCTGTCAAAATTCCAAAAGCGTTCGTTGGAAGAGTGCCTTGACGACGAGTTACCTTACGGGTGGGAAAAAATAGACGACCAGCTATATGGAACATATTTTATCGACCATGTTAATCGACGAACACAGTATGAAAATCCAGTCCTGCAAGCGAAGCGTGCTCAGCAAATTTTAACAGAGCGTAAAAGTCCGAATTTTACTCGGAATCCAAAGAAATTAAAAGGACAGAGGATACAAACAACACTTATCAAAAGCTCACGTGGTTTGGGATTTACAATCGTCGGCGGTGATGACACAGTTGAGGAATTTTTACAGATAAAAAGTGTCGTGCCAAATGGCCCAGCATGGCTCGATGGGAAATTACAAACAGGTGATGTTTTGGTGTACGTAAATAACACCTGCGTTCTCGGATTCACCCACAATGAAATGGTGAACGTCTTCAAGTCAATAGCAAGCAGTGAGACGGTGACCTTGGAAGTATGTCGCGGCTATCCATTGCCATTTGATCCGAATGATCCCAATACTGAAGTAGTTACTACGATAGCTGTGAACGCGCCAGACATGATGCCCGACGATCCGAGTATCTATTTGGACCTAGATCCAAATATGCAGAACGACAACCGATTTGGCTTTCTCGACTCTTCGTTTTTGCCCGTACATCGTCTCCAAAATGGCGAAAACCTTGCTACCGCTTCCGTTAACTCAATGCCAGATCTGTGTATCTCCGATAAAATAAATACCATTAAACGACCGAACAGCACTGATATTTTATTGTCCGATTCGACGGACTACAACGACCGGAAAGAATCTCCACCACCTTCCAAGTCGGAGTTTCTGAGTATCCCCGTTATTAAAGGCATCCAGGGTTTCGGATTCACGATTGCTGATTCATCTCACGGACAGAAAGTTAAAAAAATATTGGACAGAAATCGGTGCAAAAATCTTCTTGAGGGCGACATACTCGTCAATATAAATGACGTCAAAGTGAGGAATATGTGTCACACGGAAGTTGTACAAGTATTGAAAGAATGCCCACGCAATCAAGAAGCCCTGATTCAAGTTCAGCGTGCTGGTAAATCAAACGATAAGAAGGATAAAATAAACCAAGGCTTTTTCCGTAGTAAAACACCGACTGCGGATATTTATAGCACGCAAGCCAAAACAGTGGTGCCGAGTCGTCCGAAAACGCCGCTAATAGACACGAGAAATCGCACGAAATCTCCAGTAGTCGATGTGAATAGACCCGAGTGGCGGACTAATCCCGCTAATGACATTAATTCGATGGATGATAGATGCAAGTATACTGAGTATAATCATGATGTATACTATACAGATCCATATAAAGAGAATATGGTCGCTAATCTGGCGGATAATTTCGGTCAGATGGTAAACATGGACGACGAACCGATGAGGCACATCAAACGTGACTGGCGGGTCAATGATAAGATGAGCTTACCAAATGAAATGTATCCGATGGAGTCATCTCTTCATAGTCCGAGCATGAAACAAAATGGGAACATTCATCAGGATTACTACAAAGATATTTATGGCGCGCGAATGCATTCTCAATATGTCGTCCAAGATTACAATAATTATAGCATCGGACAGGAACAAAATGTGGACACTGGTGAGATTTGGGATAAACGAAAGGAAACGACGAGCTTCGAACATGAGCAACCACGCTCTAGCTCTGTAGCTAGGTATCACCCGCAATATGGCAACGAAATGGTTTGCCCTACGATACCAGACGTCGAGTGGATTGAAACTTTGGTGACGCTGGTGCGACAGGACTCGGGATTTGGATTCAGGATAGTCGGTGGTACTGAAGAAAATTCTCAAGTATCTGTAGGACACATTGTACCTGGTGGAGTTGCTGATATTGACAATAGGCTCAATACTGGGGACTTGATAATGTCAGTCGATGGCGAGAGTGTAATGAACTCAAGTCACCATCATGTAGTACAGTTGATGATCGCTGCTGCAAGAAACGGTAGAGTTACTTTGGGGATTAGGCGACGTATCAACGCCCAAGATTTGCAGCCATCGTATGGTCGACCGATGAATATGCAGTATCCGTATGACGTTACTGTTACGAGAATGGAAAATGAAGGGTTTGGATTTGTTATTATTTCTTCAGTTAATAAAGCTGGTTCGACTATTGGAAGAATTATTGAAGGCTCACCTGCCGAGCGATGCGGTAGACTTGAAGTTGGGGACCACATTCTTGCCGTTAATCATGTTGATATTACTAACCTTTGTCATAAGGATATTGTTAATTTAATTAAAGACTCAGGGTACTCTGTTACGTTGACTATTGGATATCCTATTGATGATTGTTGTAGTACTACATCAATGTCACAAAAGGTATTATTATTATTATTATTTTTTAATTTTCAAAGACTTGGTATTAATTATAATAATTTTAAAGGATGAATCTACTGGAGATGGTGATGGACAATATCATGCAGTTGAATTAACTCGAGGAACACGTGGCTTTGGATTTAGCATACGAGGAGGACGCGAGTTTCAGAATATGCCTCTATTCGTACTCCAGATTGCAGAGAATGGTCCAGCAGCTATTGATAATCGATTAAGAGTAAGTAATAAATATAAGATAAAAATTAATGTTAGTTGGATTATTATATACAGTGAGTTGATTGATTTTATTAATATGAATTGCAGGTTGGAGATCAAATAATTGAAATAAATGGAATTAATACGAAGAACATGACGCATGCTGAAGCTATTGAAATAATTCGCAATGGTGGTCCATCAGTAAGACTTTTAGTACGTCGTGGGTGTCAAATGCCGAGTGCGGTAGGTGCTCCACCTCACCTCTATGACATGAATATATAATTAATTAATTAATTAATTAATTAATTGAATATATTATTAATTATTAATTTAATAACAAATTAACGGATGTTTATTAATATTAATTGAAGATAAGAGATAATATTAACAGCATCATTTATGTGTTAAGACTAACGCTAAAGATTAGTTTGAGGTAAATTAATTTATGAGCTTTAGTTTCTAACAGCAATTATAATAATTATTAAAAATTTATATCGGAGTGATAATCCGATAAAACAATGAATTGATATATCGATGGACGCATAGATTTTTTTAACTAGTTTTTTTATATAGAATTTTGACTATTTAAAAATATTTTCGATGAAAAAAAGACTTTACAGATTTAAAGTTTTTGACAATTGTTTGATGCAATTGGTGCTAGCGTATTGTTTTTTTTTTTTTTTTAATGATGAAGAATTGATAGCTGAAATCTGCCTTAACAAATGTGTGATTAAAAGATATAACTTTTATTTTTGTTTTGTTTATAATTATAATTATAATACTAACAAGTGTTTAATATTTGTCTTAAAATTAAAAAAAAAAAAAGTTTTATATCTTGTGATTTATTGATGTCATCTGTTTAACTCACGAGTGCTGATCGTTTGAGTAAAATGAATTTAGCAAATTGTATTTATTTAACGAATTCATTATAGAATAGTGTTACATTTGATGAAATAAGCAATCAAGTTATTGATGATGATGGCACCTTAAGCAATTCCGAGATAATTAATCATACAAAGCGTACGAAAAAACGAAAGTTCTTCATTCCACTCTGCTGCTGTTCCTCGAGAAAACGGCAATGATTTGAGTATTAATTTTTCTTTTTGATTTTTTTTTACTCGTCTTTTTATATACATTTATATACTTGTACTCAGTAGAAGAAATTATTAATTAATTAGTTGATGGATTGAAAGACCATTGTGCCTCTATCTGTATTAATACAAAAAACAAACAACTTTGCACAGATCTGAATTGATTTTATAAGACTACTTAAGCTCGAAGAAAAAAATTATCATAATTGTAGTAGTTAATTCATTAATTGCAATAAATTAATAATTATTTTTTATTAAGAAGAAACGATAAAACTTTAAATGTTTTATTGAAAATAAGTAAGCAGGGTCGAAGTAATAAAAACGTAGCTTTCAATATGTACATTGTGCATTTATAAATATCATAGTCGTTATTTCTATGTAACAAATTGTATAATCGATGAGGAATTTACTGACATTTTTTAATAGTTATTATTGATAATAACTTGTCGGCTCAATATTTGTTTTTGCCTTCACATAAAAGTATAGTATCAATTAATAAGTTTTTTTTTTTAATTTTTTTTTTTTTTTAAATAAGTTTGTTATCCAACCAAAGAACAATTGTCTTCAATAGCGCAATGAATCAACGAAAATGAATTTTTTGACATTGATCTGAAAGTAGAACAAATAAATAAATTTTATGAAATTTTCTAAAATATAATAAATTTATATTAATGGATAGTCAGTTTAAAGAAAGCTGTACATGCGTTTTAAAATATATTTTTTTACCCTTAGATTATTATAATACTCATTTATAAAATTCAAAAGATATATAAATTGATATTTTTTATTAATCAAAAATACAAATGAATAATTTAAATTATTCAAAATTAACAAAATCATTCATTGCTTACATTTTTTATATTCGAAAAAAAAAAAAAAAATGACATGTATTCTTTAAATAATTATTTAGAAATAAATAATGGTGATTATTTTTTATAACTTAATTAATAAGCTACATTTCTGATTGATAATGTGCCTCTTTGAATAAATATTTTATATTATTATTGTAAAATAATGTTATTACAAACGAAAAATTTCATGAAACATAATTTTAAACTGATGAAAGTAATATACATAGAAACTATTAAATTTTTTAATCTTGATATTTAAATTTCTGCACTTTGCCGTGTCTTCCACGTATTTAATGACTTCATTAACATCCTTTGATCTTCTACAATCATATCTATATATAATATATAATAGTATAAATTAATTCGCTACATGAAAATTGTCATTTTATTAAAATCGTATTTATTGTAATAATTATTAATTATGAATGAATTGTACATTGTGACAGACGGCAAGTGTTTTTTACAAGTATCATCATTATACTATAATTACTTGAACATATTGTTATTATAATCATGTAATACAATATTATATTGTTGTTAAATTTATATTAAAAACAAAATAACAATAAACATTTGCATTTACAATCCTAATATTGTTATTTACTTTAAAGGGTCATCCGATTTTTACTTACCAATCAATCTTCTGTCATTCGCGTCTTTCAAATTTATTAAAATTATTTTGTAAAAAAAAATATTAAAATTTCATTTGTAAAAAACTAGAAAAACTGTAAGTGCAATTTAAAAAAAAAAAATTTTTTGTTTTAATTTAATTAATGAAAAAAAAATAAAAAAATTACAAACTTATACTTAAAAATTAATACTAATTAAAAAATTAGTATTATCTAAAATTAGCTGACATTTTTTTTTTTTTTTAATTAAATTAGAACTAAAAAATTCCACTTATAATTTTTCAAGTTTTCTACAAATGGAAATTTTTTGTAAATAATTTTTTCACTAAAAAAAAAAATTCTAAAAATTTTTAAATGTAAGCTAACCTGATTGTCATGTAAAAATTAAAAAAATTGAAAGTTGTCGGCTAATTTCAGTATCATTTGAAGTTATAAAACTGAAGTTAGCCGTCAGCTGTCAATTTAAAAAATTTTTTTCACAAATCAATTACAATTGAAAAAATGTTTCTAAAAATTTTCACTTGTAATTTTTATTATTTTTCACATGTGAAACTTTTTAATTAAATTTTTTTTATAATAATTTAATTGCTATAAAATTCTAAAAAAATTTTTAATATCTGTCAACTTCAGTGTCATTTGAAGTTCGCCATTAACTGGTAAGCAGCTCCCACCAAAATTAGTATCAAATTTGATTCACCAGATGGCGGAGGTTGAACTTTCTAAAATTCGAGAGAGTGTATTGGTTTCCAAGAAAGCCGACTGAAACGTCGACCAATGACGTCAACATTTCCCAACATTCTAACAAAATACAGCCATAAGTAATAATTATTCAATGATGCATAACATAAAATGTTGGTGGCTGCTTACTCAGAGCAATTAAAAAACCAGTTTTGAATAAAACTTCCAGGTAATTAACCGGCATATCTTAAATAAAATGGGATAAACCAGACAAAACAACGAACCCTGTTGTTGGCAGAACTGTAAATTTATTGAACATATATTCTCAGTAGAGCATAGTATACCATTAGGTGATATATTTATAGCTGGTAGATTTACAGTGGTTACAGACGGAGACGTCTAATGTAAACATTATTTTTTATAATTAAACAATAAAAGCTCTAAGTGACAAAATAATAAATATAAACAATAAATGAACAAACTTTCAGATGTGATAATGGATTAATATCACCTTTAATAACACCAAGTGGAACAAGAGATCCAGCGTGCTGTGTATTCGATTTAAAAAAAGCCTCATACTCAGTCGACCTGATACATAAAAAAACAAACCGTGAAAAAAAAAAAAAAACTACGAGTTTGTACGCTGGTGTTGTGCTGGTGAGTTCTTCCCAGTAAGTTTGTGTGGGTAAAGACGGCACGAGAATTTACTGCTGGCTGCAGTTGGATGTGAACGGCGGCCTAGAATTCATGGAAGTGCAATGCGAGATGTGCTACACGAACTTGTCGTCAGACTTGCCATTGGTATGTATTTATAAATATATATATATATATATATATATATATATACATGCATACATATAAACACATATGTATTTTTTTATTTTAATAACTTTATAAACAATGGTAGCGCACTTTAAAATTAACAGATTTATTGATAATCATGAGATTTAAAACCCACGCCCAAAAAAAAATCTCATCATCGTTTTCTCCAATTCTGGGAACAAAAATATACTCCCATTAAGGAACAACTGATTTTTCTGAGTATCCCTATCGGCCAGCCAGCGTGTATTTTTCATTTGCTGTGAGCCATGAGGCTACATTTGTTTTTTTATTTTTTATTTTATATCTACATGCATATGTGGAGAGCTTTGTAGTAGTACTTCGCTACTCCTACTACGCGATATATATACATATATATACGATTCCCGCGTACAGTCACACGCATTACGACGGAAGAGACCAGAGAAAGATGTTTATCTTGTTGTAGTCATATATATGTATTTTTATATATAAAATACTAATAATAATAATAATATTACTATCCAACACTACACTGTATTTTTGCATTCGGTTTACGATGAAATGTAATAAAATCCAAAGCTACGTCACTACATTTTATTATTATTACTTGTGCGAATTTTTTTAGGTATAATTTATCCATTTAATTGCTATATATGTACATATATATGTATGTTTACGAATCACAGTGACACTTTGTAGTTTTTTTTTTTTTTTTTTTTTTTGTAATTAAGGTAAATTACCTTGACTAATTTATTGCTCGTAAATTCTTTTTATATTATATGGGGCTAATACTTTCATTTTTTATTTCAGGTCTTTAAATTAAAGTTAATTTTGATATTTGTCGAGTTTATTGATGAAATTATTGTAAATATATTTTTTAATGCAAGAAAATTTATTTTGAAGGAAAAGGTATGAGAAAATTTTTTAGATAAGCCTTTATCGGTCTTTAAATAATATTTTAATATGAACGGAGTATTAATGATAGCAATTTTGTACTTCATTATTACTGTCTCAAATGTGAACTTTAATTTATGATTTTACCTGTAAATAATTTATTTATTTATTTATTAATTTACACCGAATTAATTAAATAACACTGAAGTTATTTAATGAAGGCAGATATTAAAAATTTTTTTTTGAATTTTATAGCAATTAAATTATTAAAAAAAATTTTTTATTAAAAAGTTTCACATGTGAAAATTAATAAAAATTACAAGTGAAAATTTTAAGAAGCATTTTTTTATTGTAATTAATTTGTTAAAAATTTTTTTTAAATTGACCCCTGACCGCTAACTTCAGTATTATAATTTTTTAATTAAAATTTAATTAGAGAAAAACTTTATAAAGTTATAGATAAATACTTGAAAAACTTGAAATAAAAAATTTACAAAATTGTGTCTATTTTGGAATAAAATAAAGTTTAAAGTTTAAATAATTCAAGTATTTATCAATATTTAAAGTTTAAAACTTTGTGCGCTGCATAACTATGCAGCGTACAATCGATAAGGGGTTAAAGTAACAATAAATATACTAAAATAACTTCATTCTGGAAAATATAATACTACGTGGTTCTATAAAATTTAAATAAATGTTTTTTTTTAAATAAAACTTTGTAAAATAGTTTTTGTGAAACATTTAACCGAGCACATTAAAGCAAAATGACACAGTTTAATTTATATAATTGTAAACGTTAGAGCAAGCGTTAATTTACTATAAATAACTTCCGTTATTTATCTGATTCACTCGGACCATAAAATATCCTTTTGCTAAAATACATAATTATTCATAGTAGACATTAAGTTTATTTAATAATAATGTTAATACAGCACGTGTAATTCATTTCCGTATCCAAACATATCATTTAATTTTTATCTTTAATATGATAATTATTCTATTGATAACAGGTGTTTTTCTGTGTTTAATATTAATGAATTTTTTATTTACTGACGTTGAATTATTATTAATTAATTTGAGCGACTTAAATTGAACAGTTTTCTTTATTAGACGCTGAATAAAAAAATTGCTTTTAGGCTGATTAAACAAATTTAAATTTACTTAGTATGGAAGATATGTAAGAAATATAAATTTAAATGACCAGGTATAATATACATGTGCGTTTTGTATACCTGGGATATGTATGTATATGTAAATGTATGTATTTATTCCTTAAAGAACAGGATCGTTAGTATTCGTAAAAAATCTAGTATTCAATGGAAAAATCATGTAGTACGCTAACTAAACTTTAAAGCAATGAATAAAACAATTCCTTATTATTCTCAGTTTTATACTTAACTTAACTTAACTTAACTTAACTTGTTATTCTGCATTATCTTACCTATAAATTTAACGGTTTCAGTTCAATGAATCGCTAGATTTTGAAATTATTGTTGTTAGTTTTTCTTAAAGTATCATAAATTTAATTATAATAAATATTTCTCTGAAAAACTTATTTGTAAATTAATATCAGTAATAATTATAATAACAATGTATTATAATAACAACATAACAATTATTTTTACATGAAAGAAAGTATTAAATGAAATGTACTTCGCGATAAGTTGACCAATGATTTTGTATATTAACAGTATGTAACAGTAGTTATTCTATGTATCATGTAAGCTTTAATTTTTTTCCCCCACTACTTAGTACAATACTCTGTCTTATATATTTAAGTACTCTCATCAATCTAATTCCAGTTGTATAGACACTACTGCAACGATAATTTTTATTAATTTGCTCGTTACATTAATTAAAAATTTTTTTTTATTTAAAAATTATTGTGAGTGCTTCATTGATTATTTATTCAAAAATTGTCTGTC
Organism: Cotesia typhae; assembly: GCF_013202065.1. Taxonomy (NCBI): domain Eukaryota; kingdom Metazoa; phylum Arthropoda; class Insecta; order Hymenoptera; family Braconidae; genus Cotesia; species Cotesia typhae. The sequence goes on along the minus strand of NW_027423729.1, from coordinate 4,010,374 downwards.
AATATTTATCTTTAAAAAAAAAACTAATTTAAGTTGAAAAGAAAAACAATCAATCAAATTAAAAAAAAAAATCAATTATCGATAATTTAATCATAAAAATTTATGAGGTTTCTATGTAAGAAAAATAATTTTTCAAAAATTTATCTAAAGATAAAAAAAATGTTCCAACATTTAAATTCCACGAGAAGTAAATTAGATAAAGAAAAAAAATTTTAAAACGTGATGTTGAAAGGTTTTTTTAGTAATACAATTTATAATCTTTCTTTAAATCTTTTTTCAGTAATGGGAAGCTGAGTATCCCTGGCATAATGCGGCTGGGCTACCAAAAAGATGCAGTATCAGCCCTTGGAAGTAAATTCTTCTGACCTGTTGAAGCATGGTCACGACCACTCGGAAAAGCATCCAATTATGAGTCACTCAGACGTGGAAATGTATAACAAACAGTTGGAAATGAATAGTCCCAGTTGTAAAGACCTCTCTCGGCTCGACAGATCAGTGAACGATCATCCGCTAAACAATAATAACACCAACAATAATGACGGTATAAATAAACATTGCGACGTTAATTCACGCTATTTAAATAATTATAAAATTGATAATATTAATAACAACAATTGTAATGCAACCGAACAATCCCGGTTTTTTGTGTGCGATAAAAGTTATAGAAGACACTTATCTACGAGTGATTGTGTGTTAAACAGCGATTGTGTCTCGGCAATTGAACGTTTAAAATCTACTAAACAAATAATGACAAACTCTCGACCAATATCACCAACAAAAGAATGTCGATCGAGTTATTGTTACAATAATTATAATTATACCTATAAAAATAATAATATTAATGTTAATAGCACTAGTGATACTCCGTATAATTGTTATCGTCGTAAAAGTCAATTGAAATGGCTTTTACACGCTTTTATTTTACTTTTCATCGGATTAATTTCCACGAGCTCGGCAGATCGATGTGCTCTCGGTCTCGATACACCTGGACGTGAGTATATTCATTTTATTTTTCTTTATCTTATTATTGTATTTATTTATCAGAATTAATTTACTAATTCAAACTCAAGCCTTTCGCAATAATTCTGTTAGCTAAAAATTAACAACGTTATCAATAAAGATTATCAATTTATTTATATTTTACATGTTGTAATATTAAATATTTATAAATAAATAAATCTCAGTGTAGTAATTTCATTTATTATTATTATTATTATTATTAATAATGATGATACTAAAATCAACAGGCGCCTGAAATTTTTTAAATTTCATTCATTGATAAAATTGTAACTAAAAAAAAATTGCACTTGTATTTTTTAAAATCTTTTAAATAATTTTAATAATTTTTAATAAAAAAATTATCAGAGTTCTGCTATTAACATTAATTATTATTATTATAAATTTAAATTAATGTGTTGAATTTTTGTTAATGCAATTAAAGGCTTGAGTTACAAACTTTAATTAGTTTTAATAATAATAATAATTGTAAAGTGAAAAATTTTTCAAGGCGTTAAATTAGCGTACTAGACACAAATTAAAAATAAAATAAGTTTTATCTTTCATTTTTGAATTCTGGTGACGGGTTAAATATCTATATTTATACATTTATACATATATGTGCGCTCATATATCCAACGCGAATGAACTGCAGAGTTACGATGAAAAATAGCGCGGTAACTTTAAGTAATTGGATTATTACGTATAATTGTACAAAAGCCTGTCAATTGAATGGCAATAAAATAAAAGAAAGAAAGATAATAATTATTTTATTTTTATATTGTTATTATTTTATAATTTAAAATTGTAAAACATGGTACTGCACGTGTATTACAGAATAAATCGTATGTACGTGTATGTTTATGGAATAATTATATTTATAAAGCTAATAAATGTGTGTGTTATTATAGGAACTTGGCCTACGAATGATATTATTTTGGAGTACGGCCAATCCTTGAGAATTCTCTGTATACTGAATCAGACAATCGTCGACAAGGAGTTCCCTGGTAAAAATGCATCGAACTTGTCTTTCTACAGAAATGACAAAAAAATGGAACGAGAGTACATTCGTATTATCAACTCAACTACTATTGAAATGTTTGTCGAAAAACCGCCACCTTCCCACGACATGTATCATTGTAAATTACAGACCAGCGAATCTATCAAAGATGATGTCGCTGTTTGTCTGAATAATGTCGCCGTCGGTTGTAAGTTATTTTATTAATATTTATATTTTTTTTTACTATGGGATTATTATTTTTATTATTCAATAATTCAATGAATGCCGTGCGTAAATCGTTTATATTTTTATCAGTAGGTCACACAATACGAGGTCTTTTTAAAAGTAAAATAAAATTTATTCACGTGTTTTCACCACACGGATCTGTTAAACACTTAACTCGGCATCTCCATTACAATCAACCTTCTCAATCTTATATATTATGCTTTTCAATATAACTAAACCGTTATCGTAACTTATTTATTTACGCCGGTCAAAAGTCATCTCATGGGAAAAATACACATACGTGATTCATGCCGTCACATAATTATTATTTTTAACTATTTATATTTTTTTTTCGCAAGATTTTTTATCCGCTATCGGGGCTCTTAGAAGTCATTATTTTTATGTATATTATTAAACTAATAAATTTTACTTTATCTTTTATTTAATACTATCTAGCAGTAATTAAAATATTTTTTTTTATTAAATAAATAAATAAATACTAGCAACATGCTGTCACTATGCGACTGCCGAGATTTACGAATTATGAATAAGAAAATTTTGGCTTAATGATTTTTTTATATTTATAATCACTCGGTACGTAGTTTGGGTACTTGTTAAATAAATTTTTAAAATAATAGTGCTATCACAGGAACAATTAAAAATAATTTAATGGACAAATGTGACCGTACAAATTAATAGAACTAAAAAACTATCACTGAAAAATATATAAATTTTTGTCTCAACTTTTCTGATGATACCAAATTAATTACTTCATTTATTTATTTATTAACAAATAATTTTATTTTTACAGTTAAACCAGAGGAGCCGAAAAATTTCAGCTGCATCTCGCACAATTGGGAAAATTTGACCTGTACATGGGTCCCAGTAGATAACTTTATCAAGACCACCCACACGCTTACTTTCATGTCATCTCGCAAACTTTTCCCTTGTCCTAAGCACGAAAAAGAAAAGAATCTCCCTCTAAATTCTTGTCTCTGGGATTTTTCAACGGATCCTATTTATCGTCAGACTTTGGAAAATTATACTTTTTTGATGACCGTCAGAAATACATTGGGAAATATGACAAGACAATATAAATTCCAGCATTTTGCTAACAGTTAGTGTCCTTAATAATTCATTTATTTTATAAGACCATTAAATTAAATTAAAATGTGATTAATAAAAATAATAAAAATTATTATTTTAGCAATACCAGCCAAGCCGGACAATTTAACGGTAGTAAACAAAACAACAGAGAGCGCATTATTGTATTGGGCAGTACCATTTTCAATGCAAAATTTTCCACCAGGTTTACATCACAAAATAGCTTATCAACATCAGTGGGATCGGCTCAAAACATGGCAGGTAATATAAATTATTTATTTACATTTTTTGACTTGAATTCATCAATCACATGTCATAAATATAAATAATTTATTTTTGATATATAAAAAAGGCCATTCAGTAGCCGAAATTAAAAAAAAATTATTTTATTAAACAATTAAGTAGATTATTATTATTATCACGTTGGCGGCAATTGATTCTTAATTACAGATATCAGGATTGATAAAATAATTTCTATGAATTAAATAAATAATAATACTTCTACTGACTTCCTGCAAAGCTTTTCTTTGATAGATTTATTTTTAAAGTGATAATGATAAGGATAGAAAAATATTTGATATGATTACAGTGCTGTAGGCGTTTGTAGGAAATAAAAATTTTATAAATAGATTTGCAGAAGTCTATTTCTTTAATTTAACAATTTATTCAAGTTATAACTATACTCTTTACAATTTCCGAATGAAGTTAATTAAATTTCACAATAATTAATCAATCCCGTAGAATATAACTATTAAAAATCTAATTATTATAATTTTTCAGATAATTAACATTACTAATGGCATCCACGAGGATAAAAAATTCTACAATTTAACGGGATTGGAATACGCCAATACTGTTTATGACGTGAGAGTATTTATGAAGAGCGCTATTGCCAAAGGCGATGATAAATGGAGTCCATTTAGCGATATTACATTTCGTACACCACCTAGATGTGAGTATCGTTTTGATGTTTGTCTTTTGTTAACTTTATTGTTAGTGAATTGTAATACTAATATCTAATAACAATGATTAATTAGTGCCTGGGCGATTGCCGCGTACGGATATCGGAAGTTTTGAAATAACAGAGAACAACGCAAACAAAGTTCTTTATTTATACTGGCAAGTTATACCCCGTTATTTAGAGAACGGAGATAATTTCAAGTATCAAGTTACTTTGACTGAAGTAAACGGCCGTAAGACTCATATCATGCCCAATGAAACCACGCGCTCTTACGCTGTTTTCAAAGGTATCGATTTCTTCAACTATACTTTCCAAGTTACTGCTTCTAACATCGTGGGTACTTATCCCAAAAGTACTACCATTCACGTACCCAGTCAGTCCGACAGTGAGTATTTTTTTTTTTTTATCAAACATTAAGTAATTTAAAAATTTTTAATTTACTAAATTCTTGATATCAATTAATTTAATTTTTTTTTTAAATATTTTTAGTGCCTCAACAACCTTTGGCGGTTACAAAGATAGCGTTTGATGAAGGATTATACGAATTGTCATGGAAATCACCGTTAATAAGCAATCAAATAATTAATTATACTATATTTTGGTGTGAAAATGAACGTGATCGCCCTTATCAGTGTACCGTAAGTAAAAAATGAATTTATTTTTTATTAACAGCCGTTCCTTACGATTGCAGCTTTATATTTCTCTCCTACACGGAAAAAACAAGATGACACTGGATATCATCCTAGATTATACTCGATGATATCTGTGGTGAAAAAAATTTTCAGATAGTAGCTAGTATAATCCAGATTATACTGGGTAATATCTGGATTATACTCATTATAATCTGGATTATACTAGCTACTATCTGAAATTTTTTTTGACCCAGTATAATCTGGGATGATATCCAGTGTCATCTTGTTCTTTCTAAAATTAAAAAAAAAAAAATTTTAATTTTAATTTTTTAACCAGGGATACCTCGACTGGGTTCATGTTCCCAAGTACACAACAATTTACAACATAACAGTCCCGTCTCCCGAGAAAGTATACCAATTCGCGGTGTCAGCAAACACGGAAAAAGCCAGCAGTGGGATGGTCTGGGCTTCATGTACAGTAATCCACAACAAAGTGTCCAGTAAAATGAAATCTGTGTGGATAAACACCATCGGCTCGGATGTGATCGACGTGGGATGGAAACTGGACTGCTCCGATCGTATCGGAGTTGTGGAAGGATTCGTGATTTATTACTGTCCGATCGTGTCCCCGAAGAACTCGACCTGCCGAGAGCCCAAGCAGAATACCACCATTCGAGCAGGCCCTCTGATGATGCGCAGTACAGTCACCGGTTTGAAGCCCTACACCACTTACAAGATAACAATAGCTTTTTGGACGAAGACCGGCGAGGGTCTGGAGAGCGAGCCGCTCTACAACACCACCCTCGAAAGCGCTCCAACGGCTCCTCGCAACGTAAAAGTGAATTCCATCACCAACAGCTCCATGTTTGTCACCTGGGATCCACCCGCCGCGATGAATGGCGTTCTTCTTTACTACGAAGTCCACTACAACCGAAATGTTCAGAAGGTTGAAGGTTCAACCACCAGCGTCCTGCTCGAGGACTTGATGTCTTACAAGAATTACACGATCACTGTGACCGCTTGCACCGTTAAGTGCAGCGTCGAATCCCTTCCAGTCATAGCCGCCACCAAGATAGGAATCCCCGGAAAAATAAACCGTCCACCTATCGTAAAAATCCAGGACTCTAACTTTGCAATTGTCGCTTGGAGTAGGCCCGCAAATCCAGGAGGCAAAGTCGATTATTACCAAGTGTCGGCTCGAGGGTACATAGTAATCAACAGCAACAGCACTGAAACTAAAATTCCGATTCCTGGATGCGTGGAAAATGAACGTGACACCACTTATAGATTTAAAGTTCGTGCTATGAATATTAACAGCGAAGGCGAGCATCTAGCTGGACCTTGGTCGGACATCGGAGAGACCAGCTGCTGGAACGTGGGAATTTCTCCTCGAATATACATCATCATATGGGTAATTTGCAGCATATTCGCGCTTTTGGTGATAGCCGCGGCTGTTATATACACTAAAAAAATGTGGCGCAGATGCAAGCTCATGCAAGACTGCGAAGTAAAGCTCCCCCCAGGTCTCGCTGCTGAAAAATTACTCCAGAAGCCCGGTGAACAGCACATCAGGCAGTCCTCAGCGGACTCCAGCGGGTGTTCCAGCGCCCAGGAATCCGTCACGTCTTCGCTTACTTCAAATTCCCACGTGTCAAATGACAGCGGGACGGAAACAGATCCGGTTTCTAGCTTGCAGAATAAGTTATTAGACACTACTCTCGTGTGGGAGTCCTCGAGTCTTCGTCAGCGGAATGTCAGCGGTGGAATCACTCGACCTGGTCCGGGAGCTTTGACCGAGGCGAAATGGGACTCGTATGTAAAGGCTGGAAAACCTGGAGAGAGAGAGTCGATAGAAAGGGAGGATACAATGTCGATGGCACGCTCCACGCCGAATTTGAGGGTCGAGGACAATGTCTGCAATGTTCCTCCCCAGACTTGGTCATCCACTGGGTACATCAGCATGCCGTCTTCCGAGGATGTTTCGACGACGAACTCGAGCCCAGTTTCGGTTGAGGCTTCTAATATCAGCAGCTACAGCGTTGTCGGGCTTCTGCCGACCAAGATATCGCCCACCAGGTCCAAGAGCAGCGAAGACACCACGGAGGAAGTTAAAGCTAATATTCCATATGTGAGTTTAGCTTCTTTGGATCACAAACTTACTTTTATTTCTCCGATTTCTAAAGAGCCGCTCAAGTCTGTCGACCAGAGCAGCAAGCCCTACGTTCAGACTGGACTGATAGACAATTTAAAGAACCCGCCCTTCACCCAGAGCGAGTTTGGGTCCAAGTTCATTCCAGCTAAGCCGGTAGATCGTGACTCCTCGATGAAGTACGTCACTGTAGCGTCCATCGCGGAAATGGCTAATATCAAGCCTGCTAAAGATAAACTAGTTCAGAGTACCACGGATGCCTCTCAAAAGCCTTATGTGCAAGCGTCCACGATGTTCCAGATGCTCCAGCAGGCCGGCTCGCAAGAGAAGAAACACGAGCCTCATATGTACTGGGAAACTGGGGGCGATGGGGACTCCAAGACTGTCGATGTTGTTGAGATTGAGCAACAAACTGAGAGGAGTCGGACTCCCCAGGTGTCCAGCAGCGGGGATACCAGCCAGCATATTTTAGACTGATGAAAATATTATTAGCGGGAGTAAGCTAATTTATAATATTGTTTTTCTTATTATATTGTTTTCTCTTATGTTCTTTAATTGTTCTGTTCTGTTTGTTTATCGTGTCGGTGGATGAAATTACGGGAAGCTTATCTGTGAATTATTTGGTAATTGTAAGTACTATATTTCACTGATACCTTTTGTTATCCAGATCGAGGTTAACTGTACTCTTGTCCATGATATTGATATTAATTGTAAAGATATCATATTACCTGGTATTATGTGGGTTTTTTAAGGCATTCTTAGATCTACTTGCTGTTTCTTTATTAATATGACAATTCTGAGTAATTTATTTAGGGAAAAAAAAAAAAAAAAAAAATTACAAATTTTAAGGAGTCTAAAAAATAACGCATTAATTACCAGATTTTTTTTGTTTGGCAAATCAATAATGATGGTTCGTATTTTTCTACAAATGATTTGTTATCGACTGTTCAATAGTAGTTTTAAAAAAATGAAAAATTTATTTAAATTTATATGCTGGACTAGAGTACTGCTCAGCACTTATCTGCAAAAGTATGTACAAAATACGTTTTATAAACATAAATATATATATAAATATAAATATATTAAATTATAAATTTTTTTGAGAAATAACGAACAATCAAGTAAGTTATAGCCATAAGAATATAATGGTGGTTTAAATTTAGGTGGTAATTAAAATTAAACATATCTATCATATCATTATTATATGTCATACATTCATTTAAAAATGATCATGCTTTTGTTACAATCAATTTATTTATATAATTCGGCATGTCACGGTGTAAATATATGCATGACTAACATTTTATCATTTATCGGATAAAATATTAATATTAATATTAACATAAACAATTATAATAAAAATAAGATAACAATAGCAAGTAAATATGCCATGTAAGTTAGACAGAATTTAATGACGGATCATATTGAGCAACCAATAGTATAATTATTTTTATTACGTTATTATGTAATTGGTTATTATGTAATTATTGAATTTTTCATTGCCATTTGACGTATTTACTGATGAAATATTTTTTTAAATTAATAAATAAATAATGGGAATAATTAATAATAGAAAATATGTTTTGTGCATAATATCTCTGAGCTAGTCATTGAGGTACATCAGTCGACAATTACTTTTTTGTGTTAAACAGTACATGCATAAATTATAATCATGTGAAACTGTAGTAAATAATTTTTTTTTTTTTCTCGTGAAACTTTATTGACATTTATTAATATTTATTTATTAAACAGTCAGACTGGTGGAATTCCCTTAAGTTACTAATTTTTTTGTCAAACTTGATTTATTTTTGGCCTGAGATTTGATATTATTAACAATATTCTGAAAAAATTCTCCGCTTTTTTTTTTTTTTTTATTGTTGAATTAAAATTTTGCAACAGCTTTCGGTAAAAAAATTTAAATATTTTAAATCGTCGTTTCTATCTCAAAATTAATTCATCTTATTTTATCGAATCGCAGATAAATTGTAAAAAAGTGGAGAGTCTTGAAACAATTTAAAATTAAAAAAAAAAAAATGACGAATCTTTAATTAAAAATAAATATAATCGATCAAATTTAATTATAAGTTACTTGATTGCAACTATAACAATTTTACGAAATTAAAGTTCGATTTGTAAGAAAAGAAAAAAGATAAAATTAATCGTGTATATTTTTGATTTAAAAATTAAAAAATAAGAAAAATTATTGAGGACATAAAAAAAATTTATAATTTAATAAAAAAATGTTAAAAAAAAAGTGCCTAGATATTTTATGCGATTGTAATTGATAAAAAATGTTATATGACAAAATTTTTACTTACAATTAAAAAAAAATGTGTCTATATATAAATACGCTGCGCAAGTAGTTTTGATGACTAAAATTACATTTATTAATTTTTTATACAGAAAAAAAAAAATTTATAAATTGAGCTTTGCGTATATTTAAGTCTTGCAAGGTAATTAAGATATAAAAATGCATAAATGGATTTAATTGTGCCTATTAGTAGTGATAATTATAATTATAAAAATAATAATTCAATTTGATGTTTGAAATTTATTATAAAACACATATAATAAGTTTTATAGATTTCACACTTGTATATAGGCCAATTTATCCCTATATTTTTGTTATATATTTATAAATAAAAACTAAATAGAGCAAAGTTATTCTATATCGCACTTTAAATAATAAATACATTAAATAATTTAATTTAATAAATAAATAAACTATAAAATAACAATTAAAAAAAATATCAAGCATGTCTAATTGATAATTTCCTTGGATAGATTGCCTTAAACTTAAATTTAATAGTTATAATTATAATTTATAATTAACAATAAAAATGTACAACGGACTTAATTATCTGTAATTTGTATAATTGATAAAGTTTTTTATAGATTAAAATAAAGATATAAGTAAGATTATTTATAAGTTTAAAATAATTGATTAAATTTAAAAAATAGAAAAATTATAAAATAATTATTAAGTGCAATGGATATTATATTAAAATATAAGATAAGACTGTTTACACAAGATATGATTTTTTTTTTGTTTCAACAAATTTCGTCTCGCCGATCGCATGAAAAAAATCGATATAAATATATTATTAATAAAATACTTCAGATTTTAAAAAATCAGCCTTAATAATTGTAAACTTGTACAGAGTGATGTAAATTGTAATTGTCCTCAATTATTACTATATTATTTTCCTTATTTATTTTATAGAAAAAAAAGTTGATAGAAAATGTATATTGTGCGTTAATTATTAAGTTTAATTTTTAAGCAATTAAATTTATTTTTATTACTATCATTTTTTCATGTTATTATATAATTATTATTATAAGTTATAAGTTAATAATTATGCATGCTTATTTTATGTGGTAATAATGTACGAGGTAGACATTTGTTTCATGTTTACCATTATAATATCAATCATGCCATTAGGGTAGGCCATGAAAACTTGCCATCGTTTTTTGATTCATTATATTATATTATATTATATATTATATATCATTATAATTATTATTATTAGTTATAAATCATTAATAAAATATGTATTGGTTAAATTATTAAGTATATCTCTTAATTTTATTTGCAATATATATTATTATACGTATAATTGCATTAAGTATGACTTTGAATAGTTTATAATTATAAATTATATTTAAGAATAATTATATCAATTTGAACAAAAAAAAAATAATACTGTAATAGTTTTTAATCTTCCATTGATGGATTGAAAATATAAAATTTATATTATCAATATTTTCTTCTTTTATTTAATTAATAATTTTTTTTTTATTTATTATTATTAAAATTTTTCAGGGTGAAAAAAAAAATTTTTTTTTATGAAAGACTTCCTTAAAAAATTTTGTTATAAAAAAATTTTAAATAATAAATACTGAAATTTATTTTTAACGATCTGAACATAAAATGCAAGCGCATGATTTAAAAAAAAAAAATTAATGAATTGAAAATATTAAATTTTAAATTTCTAGTTAAATTCTTTAAAAAAAAAAAAAAAAAATTTTAATTAAAATTTTTCAGGTTGGAAAAAATTTTTTTTTTTTATGAAAGACTTGTCCTTAAAAAAATTTCATTAAGAAAAAATTCAAATAATAAATATTAAAATTCACTTTTTACAATCTGAAAATAAAATTCAAGCGCATGATTTAAAGAAAAAAAAATCAATGAATTGAAAATATTAAATTGTAAATTTCTGGTTGATTTGTAAAAAAAAAAAAAATAGAATGCAGAGAAAACGTAGGATCATCATATAAGGGCATAAGCTTATTTAAAAGTTGTGAGGCAGGTAAAAAAAGTAAATCTAAGAACTCTTTTCATCAAGTACTTTTATTTTCATTCTTGGCTGAAAGATCTAAAAAAGAATTGAATCTTCTATTCTGTATAATACATCTCAAGTAAATCAGCCAGTGGATAGGACCTGGACCCCAACGCCGATACTTACTACACCAACCCACTCTACCAAAAGATGAGTAAGTTCCAGCTGTCTATGTCTGTCGTATTTTTCAGAACTACTTCTCAGATATACACCGAAAAGCTATTTAGATCCAGAGATCTATTCTGCTGTGAAAGTACGATCCACGATTTTATGTCCTTGTTCAGTATCATAATATTTTTTTTTTTCATCATTATAAATGGAAGTTTACTTAAATTTAATGGGTGAAGCTGATAAAGAGTATCTGCTAGAAACTTGGACTAATGATCAATAAATTATAGTTTTATTGTTACTAAGAATCCATCAACTATTATCATTAGTAAATAAAGTAATAATAATAACGATAATAAATTTGATCATAACATAGTCACATTTATAGTTAAAGAATTTAATCTTCAATTACTAGATATTAAATTTTTTTTTCTAATGACTAATGTTGTCAAATTTTTTTTTTTTTTTTTTTTTTACTATTAGTAAAAGAAGTTGTTATTTATTTTTAAACTTTAAATTAATTTTTATTAATATAAAACATTAATTAAATTTTTTTGACTTAATAATTTTATCTATTGATTTTTTTTAAGATATAAGCTCATCCCGATGTTACTCTCATCAAGACCTTTCATTTGAGTACCCACATCAATTTTTCATATATTTCATATATTTATATATATTACATATATGTATATATGAAAAATATACCAAAAATGCATGTGGGTACTCAAATGAAAGGTCTCGATGAGTGTAACATCGGGATGAGCTTATATCTTCGAAAATGTCAATAGTTTACAAGATACAAGGCCATTTCTTAATTATGTATCTAGAGAAAATTTCGCTTATTCTCTTAATAATATAGATAAACAAAAAACGTAAAAAATTTTATAAAGAATTTTAACAAATTATTATTATCTTGGCAATCTGCTTTATTGACAAAAAAAAATCAACGTATATACATTATATTATTTATAATGTTTACATATATACAGTATACATGAAAAATATGTAAATTTTTATAAAATAATTCCAATAAAATATATGGATGTAATTATGCATTGAGTACGCTGGAATGAATTGTCGAAAAAAAAAAAAAATACTAATAAATGTACGTGAACTTTTTATTTGGTTTATCAACCAAGTCGTCGGTACTTTAAAATTGAATTTTCTAATTTAATAAAAATTGATTCTAACATTTAATCACGGTGTTACAAAAATATTGGATTTTTCTATTATTTGTTCTGTTAAATCTTCAAATTAAGTTGTTTCACATAATTTGTAATTGTAGCAGATCTCTACTTATAATTAAACTATTACACTTATATTTTGATTTAGACTATTTTTTACAATTCAATTCATACATATTTATTTTTACAATTGATGATTGATAATTTAAAAAAGCTGAATTACAAAATCAAAATTTTCAAGTTAAAGTAATGTGCATAAAATTTCATTTTTAGGCCAATTAATTTTTTTAATTATTATTATTATTATTATTATTATTATAATTATTTTTTTTAATACTTTTAAAGTATTTAACAGGTAAGTTAAAATTGGTGATCTAAAATTATTGTACAATAGGGTGGGTCAAAAAAATCGAATAATTTATTTTTGACTTTATACTCTGAAAAATAGGTTCGTAGACACCTAAAAAGAATTCTCTCCAAGTATAAGCTCTTAATTATAACGGGAAGGTCCTCCGCTTTGCGGGTTTCTAATTTTTTCGAATAATCAGATAAAAAAATTTATATCTCGCTTCCAACTGCTTGGAAAAATATTCCGTGGCATAGATTTTGTGAGAAATTGAATGCTTTACAAAAAGGTCTCTTATGACTTTTTCAAAAACTCAACCGATTAAAAGATATTCATAGTTGAAGTTTGGCTATTTTAAGGAAAATATTCGTTTTTATTATGAATTTTATAAGTCGATGAAAAAAATTATTTCGGATTGCGGAACTCATGATTTTGTAGGAAATTTACTGCTCTACAAAAATGGTCTCTTATGATTTTTTGATTAAGTGAAGCCGTTACGAGATATTCATCGTCAAACATTAACGAATATCAATATTTCCAGTTTTTGATCAATAATTCGATAAATTTTAATTTAAACTATGAGTTTCAGGAAAATTTACATAAATTTGAGTTTCGATCGATAAAGAAATGTTATAATAAGTTAGATAAAGAATTATTGGAATTATCATTGATTTTCCTTGGAGAAATGCCTCAAGAAAAGATTTCTTTCAAACGTCCTGGTGCTGTTCATCATGCTAGATGGATGGCTAAGGCCATTTATAGTTTGAAAATGTATCTATTCAGAGATGAATTCAAACTCTCTCAGAAAGAATTGCATGGTCTTCGTCATTTCTGTATTTTTATAGTCACATTGTATTTAAAAGCTTGGTTTTCATCAACTTCTGCTTATCATGACTTGCAGTTTATGAAAAATTTATTGGAGTACAAACATATCAATCCTTTGATTTCTTCAGCTACGTGTGAAAAAATGATTTCGCACTTATGGTATTTGAGCGATGAACTTGCCATTTTATCACTGTTTGACGATGGCGTTCCATTAGAAGTAAAAAAAGTATTGTTGAAGCTGTTAATACTCGTGAAGGTACAGATTCTAAAGCTAAAAGATTTGTAATTGCTAAAAAGATTTGAATTCATTGGCGCAGAGAACTCTGAGTGACTTTGTGTCTAAAAAGTCATTAAATCTTTTCAAAATCTTCGATCTACCGTATGACTTTCTTGATGTCGATGTTGAATTATGGCCTACTAATGAGAGTTATCTCGAAAATAAAGAATACTTTCAACAACTAAAAGTTGTCAATGATTCAGCAGAGCGAGCTGTTGCATTAGTCAGTGAATATAATCAATGCTTGACAAAAATGAAGAACAATTCCAGTACTTATTGCAAGTTGTCAAAGAACATCAAAAACATTCCCAAATTGTAATAAAAGAAATTATTTATAGTAATAGCGTACTGTTATGTTAAAAATATAGACAATTATATTGCAATTGATAATTCAATAAAAAATTTATCTATAAAAAAGTTAAATACTGGTTGTTTCTCACTTGATTCAATACTTTTCATATTAAATTTGACAAAGAAATATGTCATTCACTTCAAATTAAACTAATCATTGGCTATATGTCGAAAAAATGCTCTAATTTCTTGTTTTAATGCAATCAAACAAGCTCAAGACTGAAAACAATATTAAAAAAATTGTTTATAACATTTCTTTATCGATCGAAACTCAAATTTATGTAAATTTTCCTGAAACTCATAGTTTAAATTAAAATTTATCGAATTATTGATCAAAAACTGGAAATATTGATATTCGTTAATGTTTGACGATGAATATCTCGTAACGGCTTCACTTAATCAAAAATCATAAGAGACCATTTTTGTAGAGCAGTAAATTTCCTACAAAATCATGAGTTCCGCAATCCGAAATAATTTTTTTCATCGACTTATAAAATTCATAATAAAAACGAATATTTTCCTTAAAATAGCCAAACTTCAACTATGAATATCTTTTAATCGGTTGAGTTTTTGAAAAAGTCATAAAAGACCTTTTTTGTAAAGCATTCAATTTCTCACAAAATCTATGCCACGGAATATTTTTCCAAGCAGTTGGAAGCGAGATATAAATTTTTTTATCTGATTATTCGAAAAAAATAGAAACCCGCAAAGCGGAGGACCTTCCCGTTATAATTAAGAGCTTATACTTGGAGAGAATTCTTTTTAGGTGTCTACGAACCTATTTTTCAGAGTATAAAATCAAAAATAAATTATTCGATTTTTTTGACCCACCCTATTGTACAATACAATTAACAATTTTATTGACTTATTCACGTCTTTGCAAACTGCATAATTTGATATTTAATTACCGATCTAAGTACAGTGGGACCACAGTATAATTAATATTTAAGTTTTATTAAGTGAGCGACAACCTTTTAAAACAGCATTTATTCACAACCTCGGCTCGAACTTAGTTTCGTTCATTAAATTCAATATTTTCAAAAATACTATTGGTCTGATATTAATAACGACTTATTATTTATATTTATTACATGAGCAAATTAATGCGGTGATAATTTTAAAATTTAATAAAATTTTGTTGTCAATTTTTTTTTAAATAATTAAATAATAATTTTATAAAGATTCAAAGTTTCCACACATTTTAAAAATAGACGTAACATTAAATTAATTACAACAATAAATTTTAATAATTAATACTACTAAAATAATTAATTTTAATTTGGCTGAATAAATTTTTTTTTTTAATTTGGCTTAATTATAAATTATTTCTAATGCAAATTGACAACAATTAAAATTGTTATTTTTAACTAAAAAGAATTTTAAAAATTGCTTTGAAGTTCATGGCACTTTAAAATGATTAATTGACATGATTGATTCATAAATAAATGATGATAGTATATTAATACTTTGTGTATTTTATTTTCAGATGGTTATTTTAATTATTTAAACTAAAGCAGGTGCATAAATCATAGTCCTTGATTAAATTATTCTCATACAAGATTGCCGCATTTTATGAGTGCTCTCTTGCTTTTTTAACTAGTAACTGAAATTATAAAAAATACATTATATATGAGTTAAATTTCACATATTTTATATTCAAATATTTATATCACAAATAAAAACTCTTACCGGTAATAATTAGGTTTAAAAGGTCCAGCTTTGTTTAGACCCATATATTTGGCCTGTTCATCAGTAAGTTCTGTCAAATGTGCGTCAAATGTTGGCAAATGTAATGATGCCACATACTCATCTATTAATTGAAAAAAAAAAAAAAAAAAAAAAAAAATTAATCGCTATAACAATAACTAGCAACCTTGCAATCAATATGTGACTGCCGTGACTTGTGAACTATAAATAAATGGAATTTTGCTTTATTAAATAATGAATTTTGTTAAATTGAACTGTACTTTCTTAACTATTGATCTTTTTAAAGATATAAGTTCATCCTGATGTTACACTCATCAAGACCTTTCATTTGAGTACCCCCATCAATTTTTCATATATTTATATATATTACATATATGCATATATGAAAAATATATCAAAAATGCATGTGGGTACTCAAATGAAAGCTCTGGATGAGTGTAACATCGGGATGAGCTTATATCTTTAAAAATGTCAATAATTAAGAACTGACATTGCTATCTTGTGAACTATTGACATTTTTGAAGATATAAGCTCATCCCGATGTTACACTCATCAAGACCTTTAATTTAAGTACCCACATGCATTTTTGATATATTTTTCATATATGCATATATGTAATATATATAAATATATGAAATAAATAATAATAATAATAATTACCCATTTTTTTAGGTAGTAAATAAACATCACTCTTATAACGTCCCGCGGGGGCATTAAAGAGTTCAATAAGGGCTAAAGCCTGAGTGGCGGCGGTGATTGATACAACGAATGACGGAATACTGGAGCATGATAAATTAACTAATCGTCCTTGAGCTAAAAGCACGATACGTTTTCCATCTGGCCATATTACATGATCTACTTGCGAGCGGACTTTTTCCCAAGTTAAATCGGGTGTTCGTAAACTATTCTATTATAAAAATAAATTCATTATAATTATTATTATTTTGATTAGTCATGTAGAAAAAAGTTACATAATTGAATTAATAAATTAGAGAATAAATTGTTAAATAAAATAAAAAAGTGACATACGACATCAATTTCAGTATTGCTATGACCCATATTACAAACAACACAACCATTTTTCATTTTATCCATGTGCTCACGTGTTACTACGTTTTTATTGCCAGTAGCCGTGATAACGATATCGACGTTTCTTATTACTTCGTTGAGTTTCATAACACGGAAACCATCCATGCTGGATTTGTACCATTAAAATATTTTAATGTTAAATATTAATCTTAATTAAATAAAATATATTTACCTGGCCTGCAAAGCGCAGATCGGATCGATTTCAGTGATATAAACAATACAACCGAGACCTTTTAGAGCTTGACAACAGCCTTTACCGACCTCCCCGTACCCGCAGATTACAACTTGTTTACCTCCAAACATAACATCCGTTGAACGTTTTAAACTGTCAATTATACTTTCGCGACAGCTGTAGAGATTGTCAAACTTTGTTTTTGTTACACTGTCATTAACATTCATCGCGGGAACTGAAAGCTTTCCTGCTTTTGATAATTGGTACAGTCTATGCACTCCGGTTACGCTCTCCTCAACGATTCCTGTAATAATATTAACATTTATAATAAATACAAGCAACCTTGCGGTCAGTATCAATCTTTTTAAAGATATAAGTTCATCCCGATGTTATACTCATCAAGAGCTTTCATTTGAGTACCCACATGCATTTTTGATATATTTTTCATATATACATATATGTAATATATTTATAAATATATGAAATATATGAAAAATTGATGTGGATACTCAAATGAAAGGTCTTGATGAGTGTAACATCAGAATGAGCTTATATCTTAAAAAATGTCAATAATTCACAAGATACAAGGTCATTTCTCAATTATGTTTCCCATTTTATAATTTTTTAAAAATAATTGTAATACCTTGAATAGATTTAAATATATTATTATATTTCTTGAGCATGAGATGAGTAGCATCTCCACCGTCATCTAAAATCATATTTGCTGTCCAATTTTCAGCGCAGACACACTTGTCGATGCACCACCAAAAATCTTCCTCGGTTTCGCCTCGCCATGCAAAAATAGGATACCCCGCGTGAGCAAGAGCCGCTGCAACTTCGTTTTGTGTTGAGTAAATATTACAGGCAGCCCATCGCACTTGTGCGCCTAATTCTACGAGTGTCTCGATCAAGACCGCTGTCTGTGCGTTTATGTGGGTACACCCGACAATCTTGGCATTTTTTAGAGGCTGAAAAAAAAATTGATATGAAGAAATACCAATAATTAATTGGGTGTAATGAAGAATAATAAAATGAAATAATTACTCTGTCTTCAGCAGCGCGTCGACGCAACGCCATTATTCCAGGCATTTCTTGTTCAGCAATTTCTATTTCTCGTCTTCCAAATGCATACTGATTGATATTTCTCACACAAAAATCCGTAAATCCTTTCTCCGTTTTCTGAATTTTTTCCCGCGGTGAAACATCGTCTTCTCCAGATGAACTTCCTGTATAAGACGCTGAGATTTAAGCAAATTACAACAAAATGATTTTATTAGTTTCACTGCATGATCCTGCACATTGCGAGTTGATTAATGACAATGTTATTGTTATTATATTATTTTTATTTCAATTTATTCAATGAAAAAAATTAACAATAAATTTATGACATGACTTTGGACTGTAAGCGACTATTGCATGTGCCGAATTTTCAGTCAATAAATTCGTCTCTAACATCAAGGTACTAATTAAAAAAAAAATTTTTTTTCATGGTAATAAATTATTAGTTTTCAGTAGAGTGCAAATTTAACATAAATATTTAAGAGAAGGCCGTAGTAAATTTATTTCACAAAATTTTATTTTTGTAACAATTTTTGAATAAAAAAAATTTATTTTTTTTTCAACTCTAAAATTTTTTTATTATTATAAAAAAAAAATTTTTTTTATTATAAAAATAAAATTGAAAAAAAAAAAAAAAATTATTTTTTTATACGGCCTACTTTTAAAGTTTTACTAAACAGTGGTTAATTTTCTAATTATGTGAAAGTGATTAATTGACAAAAATTCTAAGCAAAAAAAATAAAATTAATATTTTTATATGCAAGAAGAAATTTTACATCAGATGGTCTTGAAAAATATACATGGACCATTTTACCCCACCTACTTATATAGTATTCAAAAAATTAATAGATTAATTTATAATAAACATTATAAATAAATAAAAAATTGAATCTTACCAGAACTATAGCTGTCATTACTGCTAGCTGACAAAGACCGGCTTCGGTATCGACTCGATTTTTTTAACGCTCCAGATTTGGATTCCTAGAAAAGAAAAAAAACAAAGTAATTTAAGCTTATTATTTAACAAATAAACAAGAATAAAATTAATTATAAAAAAAATTAGCTGTGACACAGGATTGCGATGATTAAAAACTACTAAAAATCAATGCGTATGAAACTATAAATATAATTTATTTATGTTGGAAATTAATTATGATGTATTTATTAATTATTAATTATACCAATTAAGTGAATAATTATAAATATTGGTATATCTACGTGCTTGTTTACCAAGACGGTGATTAACAGTTGTATTAAAATAAATAAGCTTACCATTAAGACTTGGTGGGGTGAGTTTGATTAAATGATTAATGATTAATAAATGACATGAACAATTGTTGATTTATTTTTATTAAAATTTGATTGATTTAAATTACAATTATTTCAAAAGTTCCCTAACGATTCATATCATTATATAAATTAATCATGCATCAAAGCATTGTTATATAATTATTAATTAACATTTTAGTTAATAATTAATAAAATATATAAAGAAATAAAATATTGCATAATAATAATCTATGATAGATTGTGTCAGAAAAAAATTATTACTTAATTTATCTCAAAATTTTCTTCAAAGAGGAAATAGAAATTAAAAAAAAAATTTTTTTTTTCTTTGGAAAAAAAAAAAAAAAACTGTCGATAAATTAAAATAAATTCAAGTGAAATATTAGTCGATTAAATTTAATAGTTGTTAATTAAAATCAGTTACCCATGCCGATAAAACGAAGACATGTAGGCAGTTAATTGTAAATAATAATTAAAGTAATTGATAACACATTGTGTTTTAATAAAATTTTTAAATTCTTAATTTTAATCACAATTAGTATTTATATTAATATTTAATAATAATAATAAAATAATAATAATAATAATAATAATAATAATAATAACAATAATAATAAATATAAGGAACGAGCATACTCTATTTGCAAAGGGAATAAAAAATTTATATAGATATATATAAAATAATTTACATATATATTTTCGATTAATACACAAATTTGTTGTATTTTCTTACTTACTAATTTTGTTCTCGGGCCGTGAAAGGCATTATTTGAAGCCTCTAGGCTCTGAAATCACAATAACCAACCATTTCATAATAGAATCGCTTTTTTATTCGATTTTATTTATTTTTTCTTTTATTATTCAATACACCACGTTTTTTTTTTTTTATTTTTTTTTATTTTTAAACTGTCCTTGTTCTTGGTATTAATTTTATTTCCAAACTCATAATACAAAATATAATTATAATTACAATAACAATAATAAAGAATAATAATAAAATTTATTAACTTGACCTCGTACAATAAAGGATGCAAATTTTTAATCAAAAGTTTACATTAGCCAAGATAGAATAGAATAGTAAAATTAGTTACTGCCGTAAATTGATCTATGTAAGAGAAATATTTATATTAATTATAAATTTATGACTTACTTTTTTTTTATTTTTTGTTAGCTAAAAAATTCCAATTAAAATTCTGTTAATTATTTCCACAATTCGTAATAATAATAATGAATTTTATTTTCTGTGAAAATGAGACAAGTTTTTATGAAGTTCGAATGTGCTGGTGTGTGCAGTAAATAATGATAACATTTTTATGATTACGAGGAGGTATTATTACCACTTTTTCGACTGTATCAATTGTTTACATTATTTTTATGGATACATATTTTTATCACGTTATTCATAACAGTTCGAGTAACTTAAGTCGTTTCGAGATTATTTATATTATGTCTTTTTAAAATTTGGATTATTAATTATTATTATATATAATGCCGCTTTGTTATTCATCGTGGTGGGTATTATAAATTATACTGGAGAAAAAATTTCTATTTTTCTCATGAAATTGTAATCAATTATTGATAAGTTCAATTTTGAACAGTTTAAAAATACAAGAAGAAATTTTATCCGAGATTTATGTAGACTTATATAAAACAAATACATATTTTATATTTTGTAATTGTTAAATTTCACGGTCGCGTTTTTTTTTTTGGCATAAAAAAATCGAAAAATAAACATTTCTATTTTGTAATTTTTATTTTTCACAATAGATCTAAGAGAATAATCATAAAAATTTGTGAGTATAAATTTTTAAATTAGGTCAAAGTTTTTTATGTTGAAAAAAAATTCTACCTCGTTATAATATTTTTTTAAATATATAATTTAGGAAAAAAATGTTAATTTTTTAATTTTATTAATGAAAATTTTTTATTGAAAAATTGAGATTTAAAAAAAAAATTCTTTTTAATATTTAATTAAATACAGATTTATACAGCGACTTAATTCCGGATAAAATAAAATCTCGCATCAATAAATTGACCCTTATTCATGAGAAATATAATGATTTTTTTCTCAGTATAAAAGTAACGTAGATTGGTAAAACTTTTATCTCTCGAAAAATTTTCTCTTGATTTATAAAATTAATCCTGAAACCAAATATATCTCAATTAACTGTCACATCTTCAAAAAATTCGTTCACTAAAATAAATTCTCCCCTTACTTACTCAATTTTGATTACTCAATAAAACATCAAACATATAAATAAAAATAACAAATTAATTTCTTGACATTAAAAATATTCCCACAATAATTTACACAGAAATTTTTATACATAACTTTTAATTGCTAAATTTTTTAGAAAAATAAACAATTGATACATTGAAAATTATTGATCTACACTATGACTATATTAATTTTCTTGTACCAAATGAGTAATTTTAATTTTAGTTGGGTCTACTATGAATAAAATGCTCTATATGTCAAAATAAAAATAAAGCAACGTTAGGTAGTTCTTATGTACCATATATACTTATTATTAAGTTTTAAAAATAAATACAAATAAATTAGAGCATGCACTGACATTCATGTCTACTATAAATGTCAGAAATAAATAATAAAATATAAAAATAGTCTTGCAACAATAATAACAATAAAAAAATAACAAATTTAAATAATAAACTAAATACGCGTACAATAGATAATACTGAAGTAAATGACAATGAAGTTAGCAGACGTCTGAAAATTTTTAATTTTTTTTATTAATAAAATTACAACTAAAAAATTACACTTATAATTTTTCAAATTTTTTTTTGTATTTATTTAATTGAAATTTTTTCAATAAAAAATTTTGAAATGTCAGCTAACTGCATTTTTATTGAAATTAGCGGTCAGCTGTCAATTTTCAAAATTTTTTTAACAAATTAATGACAATAAAAAAATACTTCTAAAAATTTTCACTTGTAATTTTTATTAATTTTCACAAGTAAAAATTTTTAATTAAATTTTTTTTTTAATAATTTAATTGCTACAATATTCTAAAAAAAATTTTAATGTCTGTCAACTTCAGTGTTATTACAATAGAATAAATACTTATAAATATAATAGGTCTTCATATCTATATAAATATTCAATTAAACTCAATTAAAAAATTAGACAAATAAACATACACTGGTACTCAATAAAAAAACATCTGTCAACTGTTTTAAATTCAAGATACATACAATTACGTAATAATCGCATGTGACAGCTTATTATTGCACTAGTTAAAAATTATTTTTTTTATTTTATTATTACATATAAATTATTTAATTTATAAAAAAAAAAATTGATAAATAAATATTAAATTTAGATGTATTCAATATTATTATAGATTGTCAATAACCGCTTACATTAAAGTTGAGCGTTATTTTTTAATCAATATTTAATTTTTTTTTATTATTAATAAAATATTGGTGAGTTCTTACCTTGATTGTTGATGCTGGATCAGTTATTGGACCATCAGACACATTTATTCTTGTATTTTTTCCAGAGGATGTATTGCTTGGACCATCCCCGTTGTCAGCCATTTTTGATACTCCGCGAAGAGTGAGCATTGTGAGAAGACACACGCTTATATATATATATATACACATATACTGACATCCTTATATATACATATATATGTGAAGCTAATATAAGCCGTCAGCTGGTTCCAATGACAAACTTGTATCGCTCAGTAGCGTAGTAAATTTTTTGTACTTTATTACCGACTCGGCTTTCTCAGAAATTAAATAAAAAATTGACATTAAAGTTAGCTGTCACTTGACTGTTTTTTAATTTTTTTTAACAAATAAATTTGTTCCAAAAAATTATTTTAAAAAAATTGCATTTTTAATTTTTTTTTAATCTCTAAATGTCAATTTTAAAAAAAAATTTTTTTTTGCCATAATTTATTTGTTAATAAAAATTCTAAAAATTATTAAATATCTACTAAATTAATTTTCATTATTTATTAATTAATTTACGAGATATTTAATAATTTTAAAAACTTATGTAAACAAATAAATTGTGGCAAAAAAATAAGAAAAAAAAATTGACATGTAGAAATTTAAAAGAATTAAAAATGCAATTTTTTAGAATTAATTTAGTCGTTAAATAAAATTAAAAATTTTTCAAGTGACAGCTAACTTTAATATCATCATATTAATTCAATCAAATTGTCTGATACACTTTTCAGTTGAAATTTAACTTTACTTTGATTTTTTTTATCAACTTAATCGACCGTCAACGCAACCGTGAACGAGCAATTACATGAACATTGATTGAAATAATTATAGACTTATGTCAATATAAAATATTTTATTTACAAAATGAATTAAAATTAAATTAATAAATTAATAAATAAGCATAAGGAATATTAAAGGTTTTTGTTAAATATAAAATGTACAATGGTTATTTATGTAATTAAAAATTCTCTATTTATTGTGAGATGGATTTACAATAAACAGAAAAAATTTACTGAGCAGCAGCGGTCGAGGGAGCTGCAGCAGCAGTTTGGGCTTGTTCTTCGCGAATGCGGTCTTTCTTGAGGAGACCCATGAAGGAGGCCTTGTCGGCGGCGGTCTGGAAGCGACCGTGACCGAATTTGGAGCTGGTGTCGATGAACTTGAGATTGATTTTCTCAAGAGCAGCACGTTTGGTGTGTACCAATAAGGACTGTAAATAAAAAACAAAAATATTATTAACAAACTGCTCACGTGTTGTTCAACAAAATTTATTTTTTGTTGTTATTTTATCAGTCCTATCATTCAAGATCACAAATTTTTCATACAGATATTTTTTGGCTCTATCTGATATTCATCATAGAAATTATTTTTCACAAAATTATTCAGTACATAAATCATTATGATATTTACCTTACGAAGAGTGATGATACGTTTCTTGGGTCCCATGCAACAACCTTTGATCATGACGAAGTCGTTGTTGACTTCTCCGTAGTGAGGGAAACCTCCCATGGGTGTGATTGACTTCTCAGTCAGATCGTATTCAGTGGATGCATTGTTTTTGACAATCTGTAATTTATTTAAATATTTATTAATTCATCAGTTTTTTTATAAATTTATATTCATTAATTAAAAAATTAATGAACTATAATTTTATCAATTGGACTAGAGACCCAACTTGACCAATCAAGCTGAGTACTATGACACCAATTATTTAATCTAGCCCCATTTCAATTATAAAAATCAACGCTTCTCGCTAAGAAGAAGAATCAACCTGTCTAGAGGCATAGTGATTTAAATTTTAATTAATTAATTTAGACAATTAAAGTACCTTTCCGTCTTTAGTGTGGATACCCTGTCCAATTCTGTAGATCTTTTTGTTCATTTCTGTACGGTGGTGGTATCCTTTCTGACCAGCACGAGCTACAGTGAAGGATACACGACTTGGATGCCATGCACCGATACAGGCTACTTTTCTCAAACCTTTGTGGGTCTTACGTGGCAATTTCTTTGTGTGCCAACGAGAAGTGACACCTGTTGATAAAAATAAATTAAAAATTACATAAGTCCTAAAATTTTATTAAAAATTGATAAGTAAATAAAATACGAATTATTATAGACTTCAGTAGGAAGGCAGCATGATTGTATCGTCAAAAAAATCAGATAATGCACATCATGTTTTTTCATCATTTAGTCTTTTAATAAAATGTTTTTGATATTTATTTATTTATTTTTTTTTTTGGAAAATTAATTGATCATACCTTTGTATCCTTTTCCCTTGGTAACACCGATGCAGTCAATCATCTCATCAGGAGCGAAGACGTTGGTGATAGCTACGGGCTTTTCGAAGTGTTCTCTTGCCCATTGGACTTTTTGTTCGATGGTTCCACCGTTCAATTGGATTTCCATGATGTTGGCTTTCTTTTGACGTTGTCTCAGGAGTTTCATCTGTAAATTAAGACCAATAATTAATTAATTAATTAATACTTGATAACTGAGTTTATTTATACTTTACGTTAATTAAAAAAAAAATAATTAAGAATAATTACCTGAGTGTGAGCAATAACACGAATGACTTTGCAGTACTTGATCATCTTGCTGAAATCTTTCTCAATAGATTTGCGTCCCAAGTCGTCGGTCCATTTTTTGCTGGCTTTAGTGAAAGCCTTCTTCTTGCTCTTGTACCTAGTCAGAAGAAATGACAAACCGTCGTAATGTCGTCTGAAATAGTGACGATCTCATCGAGACGAGCGGAGATCGAACACTAATTTTGGAATAACCAAGAAACGAGACCGAGTCTCGTGGATAATTCCAATTATAATCCTCTCATCTTACGAGCGGAGAGCTGATGATTTTTTTAGATCAATTTTGTTCGATAATAAAATTGACTATTTTATTTAAAAAAAAAAAAAAAAAAAAAAAAAAAAAAATCTACTCATTTTTTAAATTAAGTATTTTTAAAATAATTACCAGTTCTTGTAGAAACGTCTGCGACAGTCCTCTGACAGATGCTCAGCCCACACAGTGGTAAGAGCACGGAGACCATGAGGAGTCTCAATGTATCCAACAACACCAACGATCATCATTGGTGGAGTTTCGAGGATGGTTACTGCTTCGACAATTTCCTTCTTGTTTACCTCTGTAAGTAGAGTAAATAATAATTAATAAAATTCATTTTATTCCAAGTTAACTTGATTGTTTGATTAATAATAAAAATAAAAAACTGAGAGAATGTTTAAGGAAAAATGTACTCGACATGGTTTTTCTAATTTGTCCCTGTCCAATGGACTACAAAAAGATCAGAATAATGCCGTGCTACCGTACATTCCTATTGAAAATAGGCGACAGATTTTATTTCCGACATCGTGATTGGATTACTGTTACGGCCAAACAGGTCGGAATCACTATCTCTGGAAGAGGATTCCAAGAGATAAAGACATCGGGTTTTAAATTTATTTGGAAATTAGCAGACATTTAATTTTGTTTAGATTTTGAAACAAAAAAAATTTTTTCTTCTTTCTAGTTATTTCTCATCATATTTTCGAGAAAATCAAAATTTTAGATGTTTGCTCATGAGTGTCAATATAAAATGACGATTAGATAAAATTAAAAAATATGATACTAAAATTAACAGACATTTGATAATGTTTTTGTATTTTTTTTAATCAATAAACAAATATTTTTAAAAATTGCACTTAAAATTTTTCAAATTTTCTACATGTCAATATTTTTAATTAAAAAATTTTCCGACGCGGGCTTATTTAATTTTTATATGAAAAAAAAAATTAAAGATGGTGAATTCAACAGATAGCTAATTTTTGGATTAATTTTAACTTAATGATTGTAAAAAACATCTAAAAAATTTATAAAAATTTTCATATGCATTTTTTTATACTACTTCTTCTGTAACAAATAAATTGTTTATAAATAATTAAAAATTTATCAGATATCTGGTAAATCTGCATACTAATAAGAATTTTCATTTTTAAAATTTCAATTTGGCTATTTATAATATAAATTTGAAATTAAAAATTTTTTATCGATTATATTCACACTCATTAAAATAATTTCCAATCCAGTGATTATGAATTATTACTTCAACCACGTGGTTTTATGCTAAGAGAAATGCTAAAGAGACTGTACAAGCATGGTCTGCCCCAGTGGTCATTGCCCAATGGACTACCATGAGGCATATGGAATATGCTGTGCATCTACACGACCGCCGAAGCAGGGCAGATTTAATCTCCGACACCGTGACGACGAACATACCGCACGAGATCAAACGGCTCGTTGCCACTACTCTGAAGGACCAGTGAAACACCTATCCAACAGGAGTATAAGCGTCGGGTTCTTAAAATAAAATTTAAAAATGCTGGTAAAATTATAGACTGATGCTTACTTGAACCAGGACGGTCAGCTTCGCGAACCACATGGGTCATACCGGCTTTGTAACCGATGAAAGCGGTCAAATGCACTGGCTTGCTTGGGTCATCTTTTGGGAAAGCCTTTACTTTACCACGGTGACGTTGGGATCTTTTTTTTGGGTAGAATCCCATGGACCCATGACGGGGTGCACTGAATTTACGGTGAGACTGAAATGTTAAAAAAAAATTAATTAGTACATTGAAACTTAATAAAAAAAAAAAATTATTAATTTTTTTTATTTATCAGACCGCCCTAGAATAATATCTTCAAGGTTGTTCAGTTTAAACCATAAACTTTTAGAATCTAAATCATCATGTTAAATTTTTTGGTTACACGCGTGGCATTGCAGCCATTGCATGGTAAAAAATTTATAATTAAAAAATAAATCTTAAAATAGATTTAATCAAATAAATAATTATTTAATTATAAATAATTTAATTTAATAAAAATAATGAAATAATTTTTAATGGATATTTATTAATGATGTTAACAAAAAAATTAGATTTTAAATAAAGACGTTTACCATGATGAAGTCCACGAGAAAATGAACGAGTAAAAGGACTGGCTTCGCAGTTTGAGCTGAAATTCTTCTCAGTGAGTAGATGTCGCTTTTTAATGCCAATTACCACCTTAATAAAATTAGTCACGTGGGGTACCAACTTGTAAATAAAATAAAATCATTGAGGAACTTTTCACTCATGTTCTCCTGGTGTTATTTTTCCTAATGATTAAAAAATAAATTGATATTTTTATTGAAAAAACTGAGGAATTGCTGAGAGCACTTAGTAGAATAATTTTAATTTTTAAAATGCAATTTTATGATTCAAGCGAATAAAAAAAATTCAAAATATAAAAGACGTACATTTAAATTAAATTAAGTTAAATTAATTATTATGTAAAATTAATTAAAATAAAAACTCGTAAATTATAGAAAATTCAATTGTATTTCTTTCATAATATAAAACATAAATTATAATTACAATCGGGTAGAAAATTTTTTAAATTTATACATTAACTATCAAGTAAAAAAATACATTCAAATATAAAAGTTTTTTTGAGTAAATTATTCAACTATAATAAGAAAATTAAACTTAGATTAATTAATATAAAAATTATCATTTATTCCTACGCGTTCTTAGAGAGCGCGTCGATGGAGTTGGCGATGGGGCCGATATAGGCTGTAAAATTTTATTATTAATTAATAAAAAATAATTTTTTATTTTTCATAAAAAAAATTACCTCAGGAGTCGTTGAAATTGCTATTACTCCGTCTTCAACCGCGGTATATAATCTTCTTCCCCGAGTTTTTCTACCTGTTGACGGACACGCTTTGGCTGTTGTTTTACGCATAGATCTTCTGAAATTACAATTAATAATTTAATTAATTGAAAAAATATAAAATTTATATTGAAGTTTTACAAGTACATACGAAGATTCAGTCTCAGATATTTCATCGATAGTAACATTCGGAATGGGAGAAGTTGGCTCGAGTACTTTGCGCGCTCGCCTGCCTCGTCGTTCGATTACTGACTCATCTTCAGAAGTTTCTTCTTTAGGAGGTTTGTTTTCTCTTAATTTATACTAAAAAAATTTTTAATTAATAAAAAAATAATCCAGATATTATTGATACTGAAATTAGCAGATATATGTCCATTTTTTTAGATTATTATAGGAAGTAAATTATTATAAAAATATTTTAATAAAAAAATTCCATGTCTAGGAACTAAAAAAAAAATTTGAAGTGTAAATTTAAAGAAAATATATTTTTTTTAATAGGCTTATAATTTAAATAAAAAAAAAAAAAAAATAAATAAATAAATACCTGAGATCGATCACTGGAAGGAGCACGGAACTCATCTCTAGGCGTGTGGCCTTTGACTAGGAAAGTGTCCTGCATTTTTTTTACTTCTCTTCTGTGTTTTTCCCCCTCATCAGTTAATTTTTTAACTAAATTTTCATACTTATTAATCATTTCTTCTTGATTTTTTTTGAAAGTTTCCAACTCGTGTTCTTTAGCTTCAATTGTCTTCTGATAATTAGCTTCAAGATCATTTACTTCATCCAGTTCTGCTTTGTACTTTTTGACCGCTTTTCTAAGCTCATCAATTTCGCGATCCATGTTATTGATTTTAGTCTGTAACTTTTTATTCAACTTATCAAGCTCAGACAACTTTTCTTTCGCCTCATCGCGCTCTTTAATCATCACCTTTAACTCCTTCTCAGTGACATCATTTGCTTTTAACTTAATCGAGTCTTTTATTTCTTTCTGGAGATCATTAATTTCTCTATCCTTCTCCCCCAGTGTCTTCTCCAGTTCTTCAATCTTTCCCTCCAACGCCTTCTTTGCTTTCTCCAATTCTTGTTGCTTAGCAGACAATTCTTCCATCAATTTATCCATATTATTCCCAAACTCTTCTTTCGACTCCTGCAAGACTTTATTTTGTTTATTAAGTTGATCTATTTCTCTGTTCAACTCTTCAATTTGACTTTCCATTTTTTTCTTAACCTCCAGTTCCTCTTCAACTAAACTTGCCAAACGTTCTTTCACCTCTAGGTCATTTTTAATAGAATCTATTTTATTTCTCACTTCAGTCAATTCTTCATCCCTCTTTTTAAGTTCGCTTTCACGAGCTTCTTTCAACTCTATTAATTTGAGATTTTCTTCTTTAAGATCTTCAACACGCTGCTCGTATTCCTTCAACTTAATCTCCAGCTCAGCCTTTACATGCTCCTTTTCAGTCAATTCATCCGTAACTCTGACAATCTTCTTCTTGGCTTCCGACAGTTCTTTTTCAATATTACCAAGATCACTCCTATAATAATCCCTAGAAGTTTTCAACGATTCATTTTGTCCTTCCAGCTCCTCGATAGTCGCCTTCAAAGTCTCAATCTCAGCCAAGTATTCTAAAATTTTCTTTTCATTAAACTCACTTGATTTCTCCGCCACTTCCTTCTTAGCCAAACGATTTTTCACGTTCTCTAATTCATCAGACAATTCCGTCACACGCTCCAGTCCTTCTTTGTACTTGGCCTCCATTTCAAATAATTTATTCTTTTCTTCTTCCAACAGGCATTTAATAACATCTACCTTGTCACCGTCGACATTGAACGATGTCTGAAGAGATTTATGATCAACTGATTCAGTGAAGCTCGTCTGATTGCTCTGGCTTGCAGTGTTTGGTGAAGTAGTTTGACTATTCCCGTCACAAACTTCCTTAACATCCTTAATATCATCCTTAGAGACTTTAACCGGGCTGGTCTGCGTGGCAACTTCCTCTTCAACAGAGGTATTTGGCTTAGCCATCGTGTACTCCATGATCTTACCCAAACGCTCTTTCAAGTCATGACAATTATTCTCAGACTCCATTAGCTTACGCTCAAGTTCATCAATCTTCACAATTTTATCAGATACTTTTTCTTTCAACAAAATAATTTCATTTTCAGCAGCCTCTAATTTATCTTCCAGCTCGCCTATAATTTCATGAGCATCTGAATTTCTTTCTTGAATTTCCAGAACCGTTTCTTTAGTGCTCTCCTTGTAAAGTTGTTTCAAGTTTTCATACTCATCCGTAAGCTTTAGCAGTTTCTGGCTCTGATTGTCTATAATTTCTTCATACTCTCTAAGAATAATTTCTTTCTGGCTCAGAGTATCTTCAGTATTGTGATACTCTTGCCGTAAATCGCAGAGCTCTTCATCTTTATGTGCCAATTCAATCTCCAATTTATTTATCTGGGAATTTTTACTATCAATTTCATTTCTCATTTCAATAAAGTCTTTTTTAGCTTCGTTTAATGTGTACTCGTGAAGTTTCTTTTTCTTTTCGCATTCACTGAGCTGTTGTTTTAGCTCTTCTATGTAAGCTTCATTTTTTCCATTGACATGTGAATTTTCTAATGCCACAACAACGTTCATTGTTGTCTTTAGTTCTTCTTTAGCAAGACCGAGTTCATAAGTAGCTGAATTCTTTTGAACGAGTATCTCATCTTTTTCCTTCAATGCCTGCTTCAACTTATCCTTGAGTTCATCAACTTTTGAATTTAGTTGCCGTACTTGTATTTCTAATTCACCTTTGGATGTATCCATGTCATCATCATCGTTATCCTCATCTTCATCATCATAATCTTCAGAGCGTTTGCGCTTACAGGATTTAACTGCCTGCAGTTTGTTTTGATAGAACGTTTCAACTTTATCCAGCTCCCATTCATGAAGAGTCTGATGCTCAGCTTCTATATTACGCAACCTTGCTTGATGGTCTTCTTCCATCTTTTTGATAGTCGCCATGTAATATTTGCTGATTTCCTCGCGCGTAGCAAGATCTTTTTTAAATGCTGAAGATTTTATCTGAGCGATTTCTTTGCGCAATTTTTCATTTTCTTCCAGAACTTGTTCGTAATCTTCAGCTGGTACGTATCCCATGTCTTCAACAGAGGATTGATCATCAATACTTTCAAGGTAACATTCAGTAGGTGGTTCATCCCAATCAGTGATAGTATTTTTAGTTTGTAGAACAAGATGCGAAAATCTGGTCTTTGACCTGCGAGTTTTCTTCAATTTTGGTTGTATGACTATTTTTTTGGCTATCGCAGCAAAATTTAGGACGTTTTGTGTTTCAACGTATAAATTTGGCGATGGGTTTACATTTACAATCAAGGCAATCGGTTCCTTGCCAGACAAAGCCGTCTGGAAGAGTCTGGTTAACTTTGACTCACGGAATGGTCCAATTACTTCACTACGCTGCTGCTTCACCGTCTGTACATCGTAGATTGACTTTAAACAACGTCCTAATACCATCAGACTGGTATTAATATTTTGCGCCTCTTTTAAACGATCTCCAATGTTTAGAGTTTTCTTCAATCGTTCAGAGCCAGCTAAATCGCAGAAAGTGAACCTGAAAAATATTCATTAAATTATAACAGTATATTAAACTTTTTGAATTTGTTATTAAAAACTAGATAGCAACATTATTATAAAATTTTTGTATTCTCAAATTGAGGAAAAAAAAAAAAAAAAAAAAAAAAAAATTAATAATACTCACGTGCTCATCTCGACAGACTTAATATCATTTTCAGAAAAATATCGCAACAGCCTGATGGTGAATATACAATGAGAACGTGAACTACGCGCATTCAATGCCGTAGCAGCAACTTTTAGATTATACTGTCCGGCCATCAAAACTTGGTAGGCTTCGCAGCTAGAATTTACAAAAACTGACTTCAATCCTTTGATATAAGTCGCACCTTGGTTGTCAGTCGCGAGCTTCAAAATTGGACGGCGTTTGGATGTATCATTGGACAGTAAGTCGTAAATGGTCTCATTATAAATTTCGGCGAACGAAACCCAGACTGCACAGTGAGCGTCTGTAGACTCGCGAGCTTGAAACTCTGGAACTTCTTTTTCAAGTACTTGTTGCATTTTTTTGAAAGCGTTTATATATTGATTTCGATCTGTTGATCCGTAGGTCAGCAGTTTGTTTTTATTCTCTATTTCCAAACACTTTTCAGATGAGGATAATTTAATTACTTCGCTATGATTCAGTGGCTTAAAGTGGGGTGCTTCTTTCGGGTTGATGTGCGCAAATATGTGCTCCAGACTTCGAGGAATTAGGCCGGGTTCCATAGCAGTTCCTTGAAGAGTAAAAGATTTCCCGGAGTTTGTTGTACCTGTAATAATATTTATTATATATTATTCTGAGAAAAAATAAAATTTCATGCAAGTTATTCTGACAGAAAATATCATCAAAGTTAATCGAAATTCATCAACATTTTACCGATTATTTGATTTATCCATTGAAAAATAAAAGAATAATGACACTTATAAAAATCAAAATAAAAATAACTTACCATAAGTCATAATCGTAGCATTTTGTCCTGTCAAAAAATCAGGCATTTGTGGTTGCAAAACACGTTCAAAAAATTGTCCCTGCGAAACTTCAGGACCAAAAGTTTCAGTGAAGATGTACTTCCGACACACCAAGTCAGCTGACGAAGACCTGATAGAGGAATGTGAATCTTGACTGGGTAGCTTGGTAAGCAAAGTCGTGGGACCAGTGATACGGTAAGCATCTTCCTCCTGGACCGTAAGCTTCACATTTTTGTTGAATGGCTTTAACCTCAAGTATACCTTAATTGTTTGCGTCGATGACACGTCCAAACTTGCAACGGTTTCCTCAACCTCGTACACCGAATACAGGTTTTTCTTCGTTTCTACAGAAGGTCCAGGTCGTTGTCCATATGACAAAATACTCGGATCTCTTCCGTAAATGTATGACATCTCTCCAGTTCCTATAGACAGAGGTCTGATAGGGTCCAATGTCTCGTCCAGCTACAGGCACCGGCAAATAACACAGACATTTATTTATTTAGCATGAAAACAACTACACAATTGTCATTTACTTACCTTGGATATATGTTCATCTGTCCCACTCATTTTTTTTGCGTTTGTTTATAAAAATTCATTTAATAACTATGTTTAAACTGTCTAGAAAAATACTAAAACATCAGCGCGTCATTTTTATGCTCTTTCCCTCTCAAATGTATCAACGTAAGATGGTGTTATAAAACGGTTGTAAAAGTTTTTAAAATCCTGGCTTACTATTGGTCCATACTTTCAACTATTAGCATCCAGAATTATTTCACATCTCCATCTGTCGGAGTTTTTGACAACTAATCATCAGTACTGTTTATTTTTATAACACTAAAGTTGACAGATATTAAAAATTTTTTTAGAATTTTATAGCAATTTAATTATTATAAAAAAATAATGACATTAAAGTTAGCAGTCATTAGAAAATTTTTTAATTTTATTTAACAAAAAAATTAGTTTAAAAAAAATCATTTTTAAAAAATTGGATTTTTAATGTTTTAAAATTTCTAAATGTCAATTTTTTTTTCCTAGTATTTTTTGTCATAGTTTATTTGTTAAAAAAAATTATTAAATATCTGCTAAATTTATTTTCATAAAAAAATATTAAAAAATTTCACATGTGAAAATTAATAAAAATTACAAGTGGAAATTTTTAGAAGAATTTTTTTATTGCAATTAATTTGTTAAAAAAATTTTTTAAATTGACAGCTGACCGCTAACTTTAGTATAGTTTTTTTTATTTACTTTTTTATCTTCTTTATCAATAGAGATCTTCGTACACTCTGTTGACAAGACTCAGAAATAATTATCGTGTCTATTTTGTGTTTTATTTTTTTTTATTATTGTTACTATAATAATAATAATAATTTTTGGCAAAACCTTATAGTTAAAGAGTAAATGAAGTGTAAGGAGTGATTTCTCGGATTACAGTGTGAATCGGTATTTTTTGGCAATTGCGAGACTTTAATTAAATGAATTTAATAAACAGGGATTTAATAAGTTCAAGTTATTATTATTTTTACTCATTTTATTAATTTGATACCACACAAGGTTTGTAGTTATTTTTATTTAGAAATTCAAAAATAAGGTTATCAATACGTGATAACTGATGTACACATTTTTTATACTGAAAATAATGTGTAATTATTTGAGTAAAATTTTGATAAAATTCACCTCGTTAGTATTAAAAATTATTTTATCTAATAAAAAAATTTTTTACTTGCTATTTTCAGTACTTAATTTTTTATTTATATATTTATCAGTAACAGATAAATTATCATAATTAAATTATCTCTTAGGTCGCCAAAAAATATAAAAAATGTCACAACAATTTGTCGGCTGTATGGTGTCAATAAAGTGCGTTGATGATTTGGGTACTTATCAGGGTCAAATAATTAATTTTAATCGGCAAACTGTTACTATTTCAAAGGCATTTAAAGATGGAATTCCTCATTCTTCGCAACAGGTTACTATCAAGTACGTATTTTTTTATTATTCATATTTATATTAACAATATTATTTAATTAAATTATATGATATCTTGGATAAATCAATTTTACTGATATTTTATTGTTTATTAGTGCCAGAGATATACAAAACTTGGAAATAATCTCAACAGAAGAGGCTGGAGCTAAGGAAATACAAATGCAAAATAAAGTTACTGTTAAAAAGCCTATCGCTAAACGTGCTAACAGATCTGTCTCTGAGTGTATTCCTCCTTCGACGCCTCCTTCAGTAAGCCAAAATCAGAATCAGAATCAGAATCAGAATCAGAATCAAAATCAAGTACAAAACTCGGTAAAAAAAACCACCGAGCAAAGTTATCCTGAGTACCCAGTTAATGGACGAATTGTCGTTGGTATTTTATTATTTTTTTATTTAAACTTTCTTTTAAAAAAAAAATAGTAGAATTTTTCTAAATTTATTTTATTAATTATTCACAGCAGAGACGAATGCTAAATTTAATCAAAAGAGAGTCACACAGAGACAAAAGTGGCAGGAGAGAGATGAACAGGCTTTTGGAACTCCCATTGATCAGTCTATGAATCAAGATTTTGATTTTGAAAAAAATCTTGCTTTGTTTAATAAAGAAGTAAGTTCGTTGGAATAAAAATTAAAATAAACATAAGTAATGTATATTATTAAAAAATAAGCAAAATTTTGTGGCCAATATATTTATATTTAATAAAATTTTTTTCTTTTACTTACAGGCTGTATGGGAGGAAATAAATTCATTGAAACCAGACATAGTAAGACAGTCAGAAAGTAATAGAGGAAAATATCGTCACGACGAGAATATTATTGTATCTAAACCGACTACTCTGAGACAAATAATTGTCCCAGTGAGTGACGAGCGTGAATATGTGACGGACGACGGTCTTGTGATACCCAGCATCACTGTAGATCTTCACAGACAGTTAATCGGCGCCGCTGACCGTCTGGGAATCAGTTGGGAGCGACGAGCGAGTTTTATATTTATATATATTTAATATAATATAAATAGAGAACTTTAAATTTATTACATCTGTAATTTTAATAGGTTGAATTAATGGGCCGAGCCGGAGCGGAAATAATAATTCAATTGCTGGGTGGCGCTCATCGTTTAAACCCCAAAAATGCTCATCAGTGGCCGACAATCGTAGCATTGTGTGGACCTCACCGTACTGGAGCCGCTGGAGTTAATTGTGCACGACAATTATCAACTCATGGTATTAGAACAGTAGTTTATGTTGAAAATTCAGAAAATATTTCGCTACTTCAGGAGTTGTCGTTGTACAAAATGACGGGAAACAAAGTTGAGACTAAAATAGATAAATTAGCGTCGGTTGTAGATCTTATTATTTTGGCACTTTATGACGAGCATTCACCTAAAAACAGTATTCCAGCGGTTGCCAAATGGGTCAACAGCAATAAAGCTCCTGTCCTTGCTATCGAACCGCCTTCAACTGGGACTCCCGGTATTTTGAGTAAATTTAGTCTTGTTGGTGGATTACCATTATCACATAGTCCCGATAACGGTAGATTGTATCTTTGTAATTTGTCATTGCCGAACAAAGTTTTTACAGATGTCGGAATAACTTATCGATCACCATTTGGCCCCAAATTCGTTATTCCACTCCACTATGACGACTCTTAACAATATTTTTAAAATAAATAAGTTTAATATTAATTACAATCCATTTCATGACACTATAGTGAGTTTAATAAGACAGTAACAATTTATTTTAATTATCAATAATATATTGTACTACTGTCATATTTCATTCTTTAGAATAATTGTTCATTACTTCATTTTTTTTGTCCATTAATTCATTTGATTAATTATCTTTATTATTTTTAATTGTCAAGTTTAATAGAATTAGATTTTTTTATTTAGTTAAATTTGCATTTTCAATTCATAAAATTAGTCATAATTTTTGTTTTTTTAGTAGATTAAATTGATTTGAAAATTTTTATCTTACGCCTTAATAACATTTCAAAAGAGATAATGATTTATTTAAAAATAATATAAATATATCTATTTAATAATAAACATTAAATTACTATAAAATATACGTTGACAGTACGTATAGGTACCATTTTTTAATTAAGTACTAGTAAGATAAATTTGTTCATTTGGTATCGTGTTTTTTTTGTTTATTTGTAATCGGACAATTTTCAAAAATAATTTTATAAATTTAACCACTGAGTGTATGACAAATAAATTTATTGTAATTATCGTTAAAAAAATTAATTATTTTTTTTTATATATTGTAAATTAAATAATTTTATCGCTAAAGATGAAAAATGTCACTCTAATAGTGAATATTATAATAAAATTAAAATCAACAAATTAATAACGTCTATCAGTTTTAAATATAAGTATATAACTATTTATTGTTATATTGTAAATTTTATCCTTCGACGTCCCTCTTCTCAATATAAATATATGTACATTATATATAATGTAAGTTATAAGTGATATGACACAAATGAAAAGTGAAAGCTATATGTCATCACAACAGCGATTACTTCAGTCTTTGGCTTTTTATGTTTTATGTTAAATGATAATGGGCAACAATATTCGATGCTTGTTGTGTCTTAATTATTAACTATAATTATAATAATAAATAATAACAAATAATGTTTGTATGATCTTTTTTAACAGTTATGATTGCGAAATAATTCAAAGCTTTCCAAGATGAAGAATTATCGATAAATAGATAGCCAGTTATTAAGAATTAGCTATTAAGATTATGGTAATTATCGCATAAATAATAAATTTAATTTATGGATAATATATATTGAAAATACTTCCGTTTTGATTAATTTTTATCAATGGTAACCTTGGCCACTGTGGCGTTATTTTCACATTACCGTTAATTGAGATTATCGAGTGATGTTTCATGACGATATTCATATGTACAATTATCTTAGTTTCTTTCAGTATTAAATTTTTTTTTCTTTCATATCGTATGCGTTATCTTTATATAGGATTAAAATAAAATACTGTTATCAATTCATCGTCGTGGCAGACAGTCGTATGTTGATTCTTGTGAAAAAGTTATTTTGTGAAAAACGCCGTTAAGAGAAAATTAATTAACACTTAAATAATCTGCAATTAAATAATTAAATAATAATTATTACTGTTAATATAAATCATAAAAAAAATGTACTGTTGATTGAGCATAAACAAAAAAATAGTAATAATTGTTAAGTAAACTTTCGTATTACCTTGATGATTACTTCAATGTCACACGATTATTTTTTTTTGTATCATTACAAAAATTTAATTCACGTTAATAAATCAAGTGTATCAGTGTACTCGATGAGTAAATTAAATAGCTTTTATTGCTACTCACCATTTATTGTTATTCAGATTCATTTTTATTTCAATAAATTGTTGTTAAGTCGAAACTGATACTTGGACTGATTACTCTTAAGTTTTGTTTTGTTTTTTTTTTGTTCTTTAACTGTTGTTGGTAATTGTAACGACTAAAATGCCTGGTACATTGACTTTTCCGATGTACGTTGGAGTTGAAAGATCAGGTCATCGTAGAAGAGCCAACACTTGGGATTCTCGAAGTCGGAGAAGATCTACTGTAACGCATCAACATGTTGCGCCACAACGACCTACTCGATTATCTCTCGCTGAATTAATTGTAAGTATCAGTTTATTTTACAATTACTCCTTCATTATCATCCTCATCTAGATTAAAATAAAAAAATTATTTATATAAATCACTCTAATTCGTATTAATAAATTAATTAATGTAAAAATAACATAAAAAAAGCCACTTTTATGGTTTCTTAATCTATAATCTTGCGTGTAAATATCCTGTATATCATAGTTCAATAATGACGTATTTACTCTTGTAGATGTATTTAAATTAAATTTAATTTATACCTGATTCAACATTTTTTAAATCATAACTTTTTATTTTTTAACAATATTTTATCGCAGAACTTTTTATAAAAAATCACTCTTTTCAAACATTTTCAAGTCAATTGATAATATTTTAATTATCAATTATTTTAATGTTAAAAAAAAATTTGTTGTTTTTAATATTTCAATGTCGAGTGTTTATCTTAAATATTTAATTAAGACAATTTACAAACTGTAAAAATATATTAGAAAATTTTTTAAAATTATATTAATCTCAAATTAACAAACCTCTGATCATTTTTAGAATTCTTATTTTACAAGAAATTATAAGAAAAAAAATTTTTAATTACTTACGAAGAAATAAAAAAAAAAAAAACTTTTTTTTTATTGATAATTTATTATAAAAATGATATTGAAATTGATGACATTAAATTTAGCAGTCACTAGAACATTTTTTAACAAACAAATTTGTTTCAAAAAATTATTTTTAAAAAATTAAATTTTTTATGTTTTAAAATTTTTAAATGTCAATTTTTTTTGCCATAATTTATTTGATATCAAATTTTTAAAATTATTTAATGAATGATATATTAATTTTTATTGAAATTGAGAGACGTGATAATTTTTAAAATTTTCTAACACACAAATTACAACAAAAAAAATGTATTTGAAAAATTCCATCTTTAAAAACTATAAAAAAAATGACACTGAAGTTAACAGATATAAAAATTTTTTTAGATATTTAAATTAGAAATTAAATTAAAAAAAAATAAAATTGTCAAGTATTTGTTAATTTCAGTGTCATAAAATAAAATCAAAAAACAGTCAGATGTTTACTGGTTTTAGAAAAACAAAATTATTCAGATACAATAAAAAAAAAAAAATTCTTAATTTACAAATGATTAATTACCTCAAAAAAAAGTTGTTGATCATTGAACTGTCAAAAAAATGTAATTTTTTCAATGTTCAATTTTTTATTTGTCAACTGCTTCTACCTGCATAAAAAAAATAATCAATAAAAATTTTAAACCAACTACGCTTACAGTCTAATTAAAAATAAAAATAACCTTACAATAAAGAAAAATAAATTATATAATACAAAAAGAAATATAAATAAAT
This sequence comes from Cotesia typhae, assembly GCF_013202065.1. Classification (NCBI taxonomy): domain Eukaryota; kingdom Metazoa; phylum Arthropoda; class Insecta; order Hymenoptera; family Braconidae; genus Cotesia; species Cotesia typhae. The sequence goes on along the minus strand of NW_027423729.1, from coordinate 3,969,809 downwards.
AATAACATTTAAAGATTGAAGTAATGTTGCTGATGTCCCGGTTTAGTTGCCATGTTTGAAAAACCCGATGTCATATCCGTTTTGTCATAAATATATATGTACACATATATAAATATATGTAGGTATAAGTATATATATACGTAGACAAAGTAAAAGGTAGTGGGGTTAACACACAAAATAGGTTTCTTGATGGCACATTACATATGAAAATAGTGATAACTTTATTATTAATTATTAAATCATTAAAAAATTACCGCAAGTATATTGAAACAAATAATATTATCGTAAGGAGTATTAATGGCAGAAGAGCATTTATATGGATATAATCCAACGCCCGGCGTTGACGACGACAGTGTATGTAAAATTTCTGTGACATTTTTTGACAAGTAGAGGTTGGAATTTAATGTCGACTAAAAAAAACGTTGTTTCTTCATATTGTTTGTTTTAAAATAATAACGCGGATTACACGTGATGCTCATTATTATTACCGAGTGGATTTGTTCAGCACACGGCAGTCACCAAGTGATGCAATAAAAATTTCCATTGTTAATCAATTAAATTTGTGGTTGAAAAAAATACGTGTTATTGACGTCAAACAATTTATTTAATACGTTTTATAACCAGTTAATTATATTGATTACCAACAGTGTCTATTGATTGTTTACTTAAAAAAAAAGCAACCTAAAACTTTAAAAATATTATTTTTATTTTTACTCTTAGTCTTAATTATTTAGGCATTCTGCTAAAATTAGCATTGACTAATTATTAAATGTTTGCAGAATGATGAATCCATCAGAAGGCTGAGGTTGAGAGTGATTGCGGGGCATCAGCTGGCTAAGAAGGATATTTTTGGAGCCAGTGATCCTTATGTCAGGATTGATTTGTATCCTATCAATGGTCATGAGACTGTCGACTCAGTACTTACTAAAACTAAGAAGAAAACACTTAATCCTGTTTGGGAGGAAGAATTTTTATTCAGAGTACGTCGCCTTTTAAATAAATTTTTAAATAATGCTGAAGTTAGCTTTCAGCTGTCAATTTTTTAAATTTTAGTAACAAATCAATTACAGTAAAAAAATTCTTCTAAAAATTTTTACTTGTAATTTATAATAATGAAGTTGACAGACATTAAAAATTTTTTTAGAATTTCGTAGCAATTAAATTATTAAAAAAAAAATTTTTTAGAAGAATTTAAAAATTTTTAATTAATTTTCACATGTAGAATTTTTCAATTTATTTTTTTTTTTATAATAATTGCATTATTATAAAATTTTAAAATAATTTTTAATGTCTGCCAACTCCAGTGTCATCTTTTTAAACAAATTTTTATCTATTAATTTTCCAAATAGGTTAAGCCATCAGAACACAAGCTGGTGCTCCAAGTATTCGATGAAAATAGACTAACACGAGATGATTTCTTGGGCATGGTCGAGCTGAACCTGATGAACTTGCCGAAGGAACAAATCGGTAGAAGTATTCCTACAAAACAATATATTTTACGTCCACGCAGGTACTTGTTAAAAATAAATTATTAACAACTATTGATTGGAATTAGATATTAATAATTCACTGTGCTGGTCTATGTCCAGTCATTCCAGTCAGAGACCCAAAATAAAGGGTACTCTTGAACTATACCACGCGTACGTCACGGATGATTCAGCAGCTGAAAATGGTAACGGCGATACTGCCTCTGATTCTGGTGGATGGGAATTGCTAGACCAGCCGAGTCCGACTTCGAATGACAGTCCAGTTCAACCGACCGCTGAAGTACTTGGAAATTTTTTTTTTTTTTTAATTTACTGTACGAAAATTAATTATTTTGGAGTTGACAATTTTTTCTTTTTACTCTATTAGCCGTCGATGAATGGTCCACTACCATCTGGCTGGGAAGAACGTCAAGACGCTAATGGCAGAACTTATTATGTCAATCATATAGCTAGATATACTCAGTGGGAAAGACCAACGACGTATGTATTTTTTTTTTTATTGAAATTATTTAATTTTTACTGCTTATGTTTATTTATATTGATCAATTGAAATTGAATCTGTGCTTAATCATAATATTTATATTATTAATGAAAATTAAAGTAGCAGATATTTTAGAATTTTTTTAAAAAATTAATTACTGCAAAAAAAATTATAAAAAAAAATTGACATTTAAAAATTAAAAATGCAACTTTTTAAAAATAAATTTTCAGAAAAAATTTTATTGTTAAATAAAATAATTTATTTTATTTTAGACTAAATTCAGCGCCTGTTGGTGGAGTAACAAATGAACAACGAAGCTTAGATACAGCAGCAACTGAATTCCAACGACGATTTCATATTAGTGTTGATGACGCTGAAAGTAGACAGCATCGCAGCTCAACAATTAGCCAGGTAAATAGTAATTTTTTTTCTAAATAAATTAACGGTAACTTTTGGTGTACAAAAATTAAATTTTAATTAAAAAAGTAGACTAGTTATTAGTAAATAGAGACCAATTGTAAAATTAAAACTATTTAAAATTCACGTACAGTATCGTTTATTAATACAGTAGTTATTAATCATTGAAGCATGTTTGGTAATAAATAATTGATTTACTGTCAATAATAATAATTAAATTAAAAAATGTTTGATAAAGTTAGTTTGCTTTTAAAAAACTATGATCAATATGAGGTCTTTAGGTATTAAAAAGTACGAACAGTTAAATAATTTAACGAATAATAATATTAATAAGCATAAGTAAACTTTAAAGTTTAAACCAATTGGTGTAAAGTAGCATGTGGAATGTTGAAATGACGCATGTGTGTGTAAGGATCGGGAATTAAATCGTCAAGAAGATGATGGCAATAACGGAGAGGATGATAGTGAGGATTGGGATGAGTCGGTCGGGGTGAGAGATCGCGAGTCTTTAACGCGTCCCGGTGAATCTACTTCGACGTCTTCTACCTCTGGCCAGTCGGTTGATCACGACGGCTATCTGGGAGAGTGCGACGATCAGGTATTCCTGAATATTCAAAGACAAATATATTTATTGTACATGTATATATTATTCAATGCTTCACGGTTATATGCATGCATCGTTAGATTTTTAAATTATTTATTAACAATTATACACTCACTAGTTTATTTTATTTACCATTTCAAGGCCAAGTGTGATTTTTATGGTTCATGGAAAATGGCTTACATCGAATGATTTTTTTTTTTTTTAAATTACTCTTTTCATTTTGTAATTTATTACCAAACATCACAAACATTTGTTCTCATACTTTGCCCACAGACTGATGACAACGTTGATAGCCCAGCTGGTTCAAGACGATCTTCTGAACAGGTATATTAGTTGATATTGCTTCTTGTATATTCATTTAATTTATTTTATTAAGAGAATAAGAAAAATTTTATCTCGGACAGTCATATTGTAAAATCGTTTTTTTTTTTTTTTTAGAAATTACCTTCTATCTTGTGAACTATTGATATTTTTAAAGATATAAACTCATCCCGATGTTACACTCATCAAGACCTTTTATTTGAGTACCCACATCAATTTTTCATATATTTTATATATTTATATATTTTACAAATACCTTATATACAAAATATATATAAATTGCCATGTGGGTATTTAAATGAAAGGTCTCGATGAGTATAACATCGGGATGAGCTTATATCTTTAAAAATATTCATATTTAAGAAAGTACAGTGCAATTTTATTTATTTATAGTTCACAAGTTAATTAAAAAATCCAGTGGTTTTTTTTGCATATTAGTAAATTTTTTTTTTATTGTATCGACTAAATAAAAAACTTTTTTAGCCTGTGGACAGTTCTCAGCATCCGATTCCCAACGGCGATGGACTACCTCCAGGCTGGTGTATGCAGCTAGCTCCAAATGGTCGTATGTTTTTTATCGACCACAATGAACGCGCTACGACGTGGGTTGACCCAAGGACAGGAAGACCGAGTCCAATGCCTAATCATAATGTGCCTTCGGCCACTTCTCGAAGTGATCTAGACCAGCTGGGACCGCTTCCAGAGGGCTGGGAAGAACGTGTACATACTGATGGACGGATTTTCTTCATTGATCACAGTGTGTATTCTTTTTTATTGATTTTTTTTAAATGTAAATTAATCCTCATTGTCTTTGACACTTTGATTAAATAAAAAAACCACCTTTTTTTTTTTTTTTTTTTTTTTGTTACCGAGCAGAACTTTGCCAATACTCGTAATTTATTTAATTAATTTATTCTTTCAGATACACGGACAACACAATGGGAAGATCCTCGTATGTCTAATCCTCAGATAGCTGGACCTGTGAGTTAACTGTGAAATCAATAGCCGTAATTGAATTACATTAGCGATGTACTTAAATGAAATTAAAAATTCCTTTTCAGGCGGTACCTTACTCGAGAGATTACAAGCTGAAATACGAATATTTGAAGTCGCAATTAAGAAAACCTGTGAGTATTTAACAGACGATTACCGAGGTGTTGATTATTTGATAATGAACAATGAATAATTAATAATCTGTGACTTTTATTTTTATCCAGAGCAATGTACCAAATAAATTTGAGATAAAAGTTGCGCGCAATAATATTTTAGAGGACTCGTATCGTATTATAAGCTCGGTAAACAGAGTTGAGATATTAAAGACAAAGCTCTGGGTTGAGTTCGAAAGTGAAGTAGGATTGGATTACGGTGGATTAGCACGTGAATGGTTTTTCCTATTATCAAAAGAAATGTTTAATCCGTATTACGGCTTATTTGAATACTCAGCTATGTACGTAAATTTATATGAAACTGTCCAGTTGATAAATTAATCTAATTTATTTAATAATCGACTTTTCCTCTGACACAGGGATAATTATACGCTTCAAATAAATCCTTTTTCGGGTGTGTGCAATGAAGAACATTTAAATTATTTTAAATTTATTGGTCGTATTGCCGGGATGGCAGTTTATCATGGAAAACTTTTGGATGGTAATTATAATAATGTTTTCTTTTTAATTATAATTGTGACAATTTATGAAATAATTTTTTTTTTTTTTAATTTAGCATTCTTTATAAGACCATTTTATAAAATGATGCTGGGCAAAACAATAGACCTGAAAGATATGGAGAGTGTTGATTCAGAATATTACAACTCGTTGTTGTGGATAAAAGAAAACGATCCAACTGAATTGGAGTTGACGTTTTGCGTCGACGAAGAGAGCTTTGGTCACACGTCTCAACGGGAATTGAAATCAAACGGAGCAAACGTACCGGTGACAGATGAAAACAAAGATGAGTATATAAGTCTTGTAATACAGTGGCGATTTGTGTCACGTGTACAGGATCAAATGAACGCATTTTTAGAGGGCTTTAACGCTCTGGTGCCATTGACACTTGTTAAAATATTCGATGAGCATGAATTGGAGCTGTTAATGTGTGGTATTCAGCATATTGACGTTAAAGATTGGAAAAAAAATACATTATATAAGGGTGACTATCATGCGAATCATATTGTGGTGCAATGGTTTTGGCGTGTTGTACTATCGTTCAACAATGAAATGCGAGCTAGATTGCTGCAATTTGTCACCGGTACATCGCGTGTACCCATGAATGGCTTCAAAGAGTTATATGGCAGTAACGGACCTCAATTATTTACTATCGAGAAATGGGGAACACCTGAAAACTATCCACGAGCTCACACATGGTGAGTTATTTTTTATAGTTTTACGTTTTTTTTTTATTTTATACTCAAGCTGATTTATTGTTATAATTATCTCCTATTATTTTATCTCTTTATTTATTGTTTTATACTTTAATACCTATCCATAACGTTCAAGACCCAGTTATTTCTCAGCTTCATCCTGAAAAAGTTATAAATTGTGACCTTGACCTCTATAAATATACTTAACTTTATTTTTATTAATTAGTAAAAAATAGTTCTCATAATTAATCTATTTTTAGTTTTAATCGAATTGATTTACCGCCTTACGAGAGTTACCAACAGCTCAGGGATAAATTGATCAAGGCTATCGAGGGATCACAAGGTTTTGCTGGAGTTGATTAGCGCGAGATACCATTTTTTATGATTATACCTGTAATATAATGTATATTTATGCATATAGATATTATATTAAATTCAATACGTATTGTTTTTAATCGCTTTAAAAAAGATATAAGTTAATTAACACTTATTATTATTATTAATATTTTATTATAACTATTGTTATAAAATGTTAGGTGATGATAGCTATCATTTTGTTAATTGATATTTTTTTTTGTCTAATATTTTTATGCTATTTGCACTTTTAAATATTTTATAATACGCCGATTGGGAAGTGAAATTTAATTTCAGCGCTCATCTTGACAAATCAGCGATTAAAACAACAGCATTCCGGATTTAAATTTTTTAAAATAATATATACATTTTAATAATATAATAATAATATAAATATATATTTTATTGATGTAAGGTGAAATATTAATAGTCACAAAAAAAAAAAAAAAAAAAACATTTATTATTAATAATGACTTTTATTATCTTACGCTAGTGATTTAATGCACTCCAAGAACTTGCTATTGCTAAAAAAAAAAAAAAAATAAAAAAAAAATAAAATAAAAAAACAATTATAATAATAATGTACATATCTTTGTAATATGATGGCTTGAATTTTCGATAGGCAAATTTCAGTAAAAAAATGTAATTGGTTAATTTTAATTATCTGAAATTGTATTGCATATTGTAGGAATTTTATCAAGCGTTAGAGGACATGTAATGTTGTAACACTAATTTTGTTAATTAATTAATTTTAAAGATTAATAATTTTTACAGTCGGATATTTTTACCCGATTTTTGTTTTATAAATTAGTGTTGTAAAATTACTAAAAATTGTGACAATTTATACGATGAATTTTTTTTTTGTAAAATAATTTTTCACGCTTTTAGAACTTATACAAAAAAAAAAAAAGCTCCGTGGTTGAAATTAAATGTAAATGTATTTTTATTTATCTTTTAAATAATTAACAGTCAGAAACAATGTGGTAGTTGTTATAACTAAACTAAATGATCTTTTACCGATTTTGTGTACATAGGAAAGAAAAAATTGCGTAATTTTTATTAAAATTTTTCTTTATTGAGTAAGCAGAAAATCAACTTATGTAAATTAATATCAATTGCATTAAAAAAAAAAATACACGAAGCTAAAAATAAAAATGCTTAGAAAATCAGCTAAAAGTGATGAAAAAATTTATGTTATGTAAAATAAATAACACTGGTTATGTATTAATAAATAATATTAGTATAAATCTAAATATATGTAAACATATATATTTTTTGAAATGTTAATAATATTTTAAGATTTATCGGGAACATTTTGGGACTAATAGAATTTTATTTTATCCAATCACTTGAATAGACTTCAGTACAATATTTTGTTAATCCAAATAAATAAAATAACTGTCTATTATTATCATTTACAGTAAATTTTGCAATTAATACTTAATTTTTAGTGAATTTTTATTAAGTAATTATTTTTTTAATAATTTTTTGGGCCTTATAAATAAAACAAATAATACAAAAAATACACATGTCCCGTCCAGTTTGGAAAAAAAAAAATAAAATAAAGTTAGTCATCTATCGAACGTGCATAGAAATGGAATGTTTGATAGTTTGTTTGTTTGTTTGGATAGAAATAATAACAATAATTATAATAAAAAATAAATAATAAAATACAAAAAAATATCAAGATGTAAATTGAATTTTCGTATCAACAATGCCGTTAAATATGAATGAAATTTTACGCCACCGGGTGATAAAGTTGACATCACAGTGTTCGATATTTAAAAAAAAGTATTAATAATACATAATAAAAATAAAACAATACATGGTCGTTGAATTGGATTTATTCCATAATTGCGAAGACTGATTGCGTATCGAAAATATATATGTCTCTAGAGACGTGACTTTTATTTTTATCTTACTTTTTTTTTTTTTTCCTAAGTTAATTAATTTTTAAAATCCATCTTGAATTTTAAATGTAACATAAATAATTCTATGCAAACATTCCTGCTTAAACTTTCAATACGTTTGTGAAAAAATAATAATAATTATTTGCTTTATTTATAACACAATATTATGGATTAAAATTTTTAATCAATGTATTCTAGAAATTTTAGATTTAATCATAAATTTATATTATTAATAAGGTGATTGAAATAAGGTCAATTCAATAATAATTAAAATTAAATAAAAAATGTCTTTTGTAATATTTAATATAAATTATATACACTAGAAATTTTTAATCAAAATATAACTGTTAGATAGATATAAATTGCCTACAAATAAAATCGAATTAATGTAATATTAATAATAATTATTATTGAATATCCAAAAAAATCATTTAGGCTTCATTAGAGTTTGCAAAAAAAATTATAAATATTTTTGGTAACACCTCAAATTTATTTACTGTAAATACCTAAACCTTGAAATAAACGTCGCAATAAAATAATTTATCTCAACAAAAATTTTAGTGTATTATTTGAAGCATGTAAGCATTATTATTAATAAAAAAAAAAAATTCCAATGAATATATAATAGCAAATGTCCGATAATTGATTGATTTTTTTTTTATTATTTTATAAAACCACTCATCAGAGAAAATGATACTTTATTTAAAGAAAATAGTAATTATTTTTTATTGAGAAAAAATCAATAATTGTTTAGAAAGTAACAATAAAAAAAAATCCAATTTTTAATTTCTTCAGTTCATAAAATTATTTATTTATTTTTCTTATTACTTTTTATAATTATCAAGTAAAAACTTTTTATAAAAATTCTAAAAATAATGATAATAATTTTAAAAATAAAATCAAGAAAAAAAGTATTTTGATTTGAATTAAAAAAATTTAAAAATTCCCGCGTAAATTTAAGCGCGCATGTGCGAAATTTAAAAAGTTGACCACAAGATGGCGTCTTTAATGTGACTTCCAGAATCAAAAAAGACAGCTCGGAAGTAGGTAACATCCACACATCGATTTGGAAGCCCTACGTGTTCGAAAAATTGCTCCGTTTAACTAAAGTATGTATATTTACACAACTATAAATATAAATGAATAACAACAGTAATGAACACAACAATATTATCACCGACAGTAATAAAAAAAAACGGGAAAATTAAATAATGTTAAAAATTAAATGTTTAGCGTTAAATATCAGTAGCAAATAAAAAAACAAAATAAAATAAAGTTTAAAAAATAAATAAAAATAACAGATAGTAACTAAACGGAGTTTGAATAATAAACGCGTGTGTAATGTGTGTGACGGACTTTAGTTCAGTGGTGGTTAATGTTTTATTTCCAGTGATATAATATCTGATAAAATCGATTGTCAGGATGTATACGGTCATGGTGATTTATAACTATAATAATAAAAACTAACAAACTGAATAAAGCAAAAAAAAATCTGAGTAGAGGTTTCTACTACCCGGACGTAAATTTAGCTGGTGGCTGTTGGTTATGCGGTGGTTCTGCTCGCCGTCAGCCCCCGTTCAACCCTTTAACTCGCTTCTTGTTCTTGAAGCTACTGGTTATACTATTGGAATAAAACCGAGGCCGAAAGTGAGTACAAGACCCCGACCGAAAACAAGACGAGCATCTTTTTACCACCGGGTTCACTGCATTGCGGTGAGTCTTCTTCAATATTTACATTTTTTAATTAACAAATCATCTAGGCTGTATTCGTGTTGCCGAGTAGATTTATTAATTCTTTTTTTTCAGTATTTTTCTATTAGTTGTGATATATATTAAGTTCATTACCCTCTGTCGCGTGAAACAATATAGGTTACGGTTAGTTGTCAAGCTTCTTTTTTTTTTTTTTTTTTTTTTAACATTATCATTATTGTTATTGTTATTATTTCTTCCCTTCAATCTAGTCTATCTTCTGTATTGTGTCTCTCGTGCTTATGAATAATTAATATCCACCACCGTCATCAATATTAAATGCGTAAGTCAGAAATTGATCTATTACTTTTTAATAGAAATATTTTAATCTATTTAATTTTGTTTTTTTTTTTTTTAAATTAAATTAAATAAAATTAATATTTCGGGAGCTTACAGTGGTTGTGATTATTGGAGCGATAATTGAATCTGAGATCGAGGGAATTTTAATCGAGGAAAACTTCCAGATACGATCAATTTTTTAACGCGAGCGTGCGTGTGTGTCGAGGGTGTGCGGTGCGGCATTGCGGCTTTTGCGAATTTAGATGTTAGATATACATTTGTGTATGTATTATATAAATGCGTGTGTGTGTGTGTGTGTGTGTGTGTGTGTGTGTGTGTGTGTGTGTGTGTGTGTGTGTGTATGTATAATATTATGAAGAGGAGAAAGACTTACACATCTTACGACTCACAAAATAAGCGTAGTCGCTACCCTCAGCTCAGCAGAAGCTCTGAGGCTTTATTATTATCCATTCATTTAAACTGGCGTTAATACTAATACGTCGCATCTGCGACATCAACATCAGCTTCAAAGCCTCAAAGGACGCTCTCAATTGCACAATTCATACCCTATTCTCTTGTATAATAATCTTTACGGTGATCTGCAAATAAAAAGCTTCTTTACACGCCCATGTATTTATACAATAATGATAAATATATATATGGACGTATATTTTAGCTCTATTAAGTATACTGTTGGCTTATCTTGTCAATTAAGCTGTTTTGTTATTATTCATTTTATTTTTAAAGTTTGCGTATTTTATTATTGATATTTGCTGATACCCGACAATTTTTATTGAATCAAATATTCTTGAAATTTAAAGAATGCATAAAAATTCTCGGCTATTCCTTTGACATGTATTTTTTAAAAATTTTTATTGTATTTATTCATGCAGATTGCATTGTTATTTTTTGTATTGTATATTCATAAGTTTACTTTGGTTTTATCGACAGTATGCATGAATTCAAATAAATGGATGACCAAAATAGATCTTAATCATTACGTATTTAATCTTGAAATTGTATTGTTAACTAAAATTGAAACTTAATTTTCCGAACACGTGAAGCAATAATAGTCATCAAATTTAATAGATTGTAAGTAATGATTGAAATCTATTTTTGTTGCTCGCGTTTTCTGAATTTATATACGACTTCCATTAAATAAATTATCAAATTTATTTATGAATAGTAATAATACCTTATAATCTCAAAAGTAGAATAATAATGAACAATTCTGCTGATCGATTTAAGATATTTGTATCATAATGGAATTTTCTATGATTTTAGGAGATTTAATTTTTGATAACTTTAAATGCTATTTAATTTAACAATTTCAACAATTGCTGAAATAAATTCATAAAAAAAATATTAAAATATTTTTTATTACTCAAAATATTGTTTTATAATATTTTATTATTTAATTTAAAAATAATTATAAATTTCTGTAAGCCATCGTTCTCATTTTTATTATTATTTCGAGTTTATAAATATTTCAATGGAAATGTTTTTGTTTTAGTTAAAAAAGTTTATTGTAAAGTTACTTTTAAATGGATTTAAATATTAATAACCAGACGCCGGGCATTAATATTTAAATGGCGGACAGTGAATAGAGTTTAAAAAAATGTATAGAAATGTAGGAATGTGATATGAGTCAGAGAATAAAATTTATTAGTTCATTGGCCTCATTGAATTGGCATGGCAGCGTGACGCGAAACTCTCAGACTCAGAACCAGAAGACAGGGATGAATTAACTGCAGAATGTATTTACGAGCAGACATGGTATATAGCCTGCCCTGGCGTGTATAGGGTATAGTATACGATATACAGTGTACGAGGGCCAGTAAAGGATACTCAACTATAGACGGACAACAATCGCGGGAAGTCACGATACGAGATTGAAGAAGAACGGATCTATCATTTGGTGGAAATCCCGAAGGGTCGGTGTGGCTTCTTCCGCTTTATATTACTCGTTTTGAGATGACCAGTGTGTGTAGTATTATACACATAACAGTCTGAAGGGACAGCTCCATATCCGATGCATTGCACCCTTCCTCGAGGAGAACTATAACAGCCATTAAGATTAATGGATTAGTAATAAAAAAAGTATGAGATAATAAAATGCCATAAAATAGTTATTGTGCTTTTTATATTATCATTTTTTACTTTATTTTTTAAGGGATTAAAAGTAGTGGCCAGAACAGTTTTTTGCTCGCTCTCTACTATTTTGGACGTTATTAAATGTTATGAAGAGGCTAATTTTTGGATATTATTAGGGCGGTTCAGACTATTGGTTAGGGTGGGTCAAAAAAATCGAATAATTTATTTTTGATTTTATACTCTGAAAAATAGGTTCGTAGACACCTAAAAAGAATTCTCTCCAAGTATAAGCTCTTAATTATAACGGGAAGGTCCTCCGCTTTGCGGGTTTCTATTTTTTTCGAATAATCAGATAAAAAAATTTATATCTCGCTTCCAACTGCTTGGAAAAATATTCCGTGGCATAGATTTTGTGAGAAATTGAATGCTTTACAAAAAGGTCTTTTATGACTTTTTCAAAAACTCAACCGATTAAAAGATATTCATAGTTGAAGTTTGGCTATTTTAAGGAAAATATTCGTTTTTATTATGAATTTTATAAGTCGATGAAAAAAATTATTTCGGATTGCGGAACTCATGATTTTGTAGGAAATTTACTGCTCTACAAAAATGGTCTCTTATGATTTTTGATTAAGTGAAGCCGTTACGAGATATTCATCGTCAAACATTAACGAATATCAATATTTCCAGTTTTTGATCAATAATTCGATAAATTTTAATTTAAACTATGAGTTTCAGGAAAATTTACATAAATTTGAGTTTCGATCGATAAAGAAATGTTATAAACAATTTTTTTAATATTGTTTTCAGTCTTGAGCTTGTTTGATTGCATTAAAACAAGAAATTAGAGCATTTTTTTCGACATATAGCCAATGATTAGTTTAATTTGAAGTGAATGACATATTTCTTTGTCAAATTTAATATGAAAAGTATTGAATCAAGTGAGAAACAACCAGTATTTAACTTTTTTATAGATAAATTTTTTATTGAATTATCAATTGCAATATAATTGTCTATATTTTTAACATAACAGTACGCTATTACTATAAATAATTTCTTTTATTACAATTTGGGAATGTTTTTTGATGTTCTTTGACAACTTGCAATAAGTACTGGAATTGTTCTTCATTTTTTGTCAAGCATTGATTATATTCACTGACTAATGCAACAGCTCGCTCTGCTGAATCATTGACAACTTTTAGTTGTTGAAAGTATTCTTTATTTTCGAGATAACTCTCATTAGTAGGCCATAATTCAACATCGACATCAAGAAAGTCATACGGTAGATCGAAGATTTTGAAAAGATTTAATGACTTTTTAGACACAAAGTCACTCAGAGTTCTCTGCGCCAATGAATTCAAATCTTTTTAGCAATTACAAATCTTTTAGCTTTAGAATCTGTACCTTCACGAGTATTAACAGCTTCAACAATACTTTTTTTACTTCTAATGGAACGCCATCGTCAAACAGTGATAAAATGGCAAGTTCATCGCTCAAATACCATAAGTGCGAAATCATTTTTTCACACGTAGCTGAAGAAATCAAAGGATTGATATGTTTGTACTCCAATAAATTTTTCATAAACTGCAAGTCATGATAAGCAGCAGTTGTTGCAGAAGTTGATGAAAACCAAGCTTTTAAATACAATGTGACTATAAAAATACAGAAATGACGAAGACCATGCAATTCTTTCTGAGAGAGTTTGAATTCATCTCTGAATAGATACATTTTCAAACTATAAATGGCCTTAGCCATCCATCTAGCATGATGAACAGCACCAGGACGTTTGAAAGAAATCTTTTCTTGAGGCATTTCTCCAAGGAAAATCAATGATAATTCCAATAATTCTTTATCTAACTTATTATAACATTTCTTTATCGATCGAAACTCAAATTTATGTAAATTTTCCTGAAACTCATAGTTTAAATTAAAATTTATCGAATTATTGATCAAAAACTGGAAATATTGATATTCGTTAATGTTTGACGATGAATATCTCGTAACGGCTTCACTTAATCAAAAAATCATAAGAGACCATTTTTGTAGAGCAGTAAATTTCCTACAAAATCATGAGTTCCGCAATCCGAAATAATTTTTTTCATCGACTTATAAAATTCATAATAAAAACGAATATTTTCCTTAAAATAGCCAAACTTCAACTATGAATATCTTTTAATCGGTTGAGTTTTTGAAAAAGTCATAAGAGACCTTTTTTGTAAAGCATTCAATTTCTCACAAAATCTATGCCACGGAATATTTTTCCAAGCAGTTGGAAGCGAGATATAAATTTTTTTATCTGATTATTCGAAAAAATTAGAAACCCGCAAAGCGGAGGACCTTCCCGTTATAATTAAGAGCTTATACTTGGAGAGAATTCTTTTTAGGTGTCTACGAACCTATTTTTCAGAGTATAAAGTCAAAAATAAATTATTCGATTTTTTTGACCCACCCTACTATTGGTGCATTGCGATGAATCTCACTGGTACATTTCAGGAATGCACCGACACCAGCAGAAATAGGAAGAGTCTGTGGCCGGTGGTTACTACTAAAGCGACATGCGTGCGCAAAAGACACGCCAGTGTGTGAAGAACAGAGAGAGAGAGAGAGAGAGAGAGAGAGAGAGAGAGAGAGAGAGAGAGAGAGAGAGAGAGAGAGAGAGAGAGGATTATATTACACACTAACTTGTTCTCTACTCGCGTTTACGTTTGGTCCATTGTTAGTACAGTACTATAGACGCAATCTTGTCGCTTGCAAAGTCCCGGAAACACGTACACGCTCGTCCTGTAGCGTCGGCGCGAACGCCAATTTTCCTCTACTAAGTCCCGGTGGGTGTATGTGGACCGGTATAGTCCTACTATCCTGTAACTGCCGCTGCTACTGAGCAAATTTATTTTTCATCGTCATTACCACGGCTACTACTGTTACACTGTTATATTCTGTCTGCTCCAATCTACAATCCTCTACTCGGTTATATTAAAAGTATGAGTAAGAAGAGAAAGAAAAATACACACTAAAGGAAAAAAAAAATTGGACTGGAGGATGTCACGGAAAGAAATAATAATAATGGTAATGAGTAGAGAAGTGTGGATAAAATTTTGAATTTTAGTTTTATTCATCTAACTACATTAATTATTAATTAAACATGTCTTTTGATAACGCCAAAATGAAAATGCATTTTTTAAAATAGTTAATTATTTAATATTTTGATTATATGAAACTCGGAATGATAAGTCACGCGGACTTTTTATTACAATTAATTTTTTTATTAGCTTAAGTGGCCTCATTTAATCATCAAAAAAATTCATAAGCCGCGGGATATGTCTTTTTTTCTCTCAACGCTGTCATATTTTATTACGTGACACTTGACGAGACAAAAAATTAATTTTGGTCTGGTGTTACTGTTACCACCACCTCCCTTTACTGGGAAACCCACACCAGTGGACAAGACGAGCGAGGGGGGTTTTTAAAAGTCATTTCAAACTTCTTAATGGCCGGCGTTGCCAGATGGCAACATATGAAAAAACACTTTTTGTTTTCATATATGTATATACATATATGTGTAAATGTGATTTTTTATTATTATTTTTAGTTTAGATTTATTACATCTTTTTCTTTCTTTTTTTTAATTTTTATTTTTAGTTCACCAACTCGTGACTTTTATTTTTACTGCTGTTTATAAGGAAAAACGTACTTGCTTTTTTTAATGGCTACTTGTGAAAAGTTTTATGGATAAATTGATATCGATCTGTGGGATACGCGATTATTTTTTTAAGAGCTTTTACGTATCTCGGATAAAAGAGTTTGAATTTTGTTTATTGTTATCTGCCTCGTTATTTATTTATACAAATAATTCAACAACTTTGTGGAATTAAAAACAAATAGGAGTTAAATATAAATACAAATTACAATTTATAAGTCTTGAATGAAATTAGTTATCTGCATTTTTAAAGCTTTAAATATCGGGAAATAAAAAAAAGAAATCCAGTTGACTATAATTGAGATTGAAAATAAAATACACTGAATAATTTGACACTTTTTTTTTTTTAAGTTATTGCGCAGTAAATGATTAAATTAAGATCACTGAAGAGGTTATATAATTTATTAGTAGCAGATAAATTTGAATTGTGACGTTAGATTCCATGATAATTATAAATTTGAAACTTTATTTTTAGTTAAATAATATTACCGGAAATAAATTCGAATAATAATATGTCTGACCTGAATAACAAATGAAGATGAATTTTTAAGCCAATAATTCTCAAAATAGTTAACGAAAAAAAATTTTTTTTTTTTAATTGAATAATACCAAAAATAATCATAGCTTATTATGATAATAATAATAATGCTATGGAATATATTATAAAGATGTGCCGGTAAAAAATAGCTCGAAATACGAATAATTAACGGATTTCATTTCTGTAAAATAAATCCATACAAGCAGATTGAATTATTAATTTTTGTTCAATACCAACCGGAGGATTTGAATTGTAAAAATAATTCAATAAAAAAATTTTTATCTTTGAAGCATGACAGACATTTGCGCAAAAAAGAAATCAATAAATCAGTTAGCGACATGATCAAAAATATATCGTGAATATTTACTACACAATAACACGCAGATAAGTTTGTCACTGACATACTGACATTACGTTCACAATTTTTTTTTGTAAGCTTTTAACTAAAAACTTTTATTTATAAACGTTATCAGAGAAAAATGTATCCATAGACAGATAAAATTAAATGTCGTGTCTATTTCCCGGTGTCCCTCGCCTATTTGAAAGGATTCAGGGGAGGCTTTCAATAAAATTGTTTTCGTTTTAACGCATACTTTTTCATTCAGCATTCCATAACTAAAAGCATAAACCTATTGCTTGGGACACTACACTAAATTCAACTGTTACACGCACTCAACACCTACCGGCTTGATTGGTTAGATGTCCCGTTGAATTTTAAATCAACACCAATGAAACACATCAGTAAGTTACATTCTTTACGTACTATTCATCCATGGGAACAGATAGTTTCCTGCCCTGAGAGAATATAAATATATACGTACACATTTATTCATTTTTCATTCTTGCTCATTGACTGAATTTGTAAATATGCTGTAAAAATTCCGGGGGTGCAGGAAATTTTTAGTCCAAGTCAAATTATTTAATTAATTATTAATTTGATAATTAATATTTCAAATTAAACGAAAATTGGTTTTGTAGTTGATTACACTTAAAATCAATATTAAATAAACTTTCTAGGAGAGTTTTTTAAAAAAAATTAATATTCTGGAATATAAATCTCCTATAAGGAGACGGTTTAGCGATCATGCGCCACCTGTTGAAAATTTTTAACACTAATTTTGGCAGAAAACTTTATATGGGCATGTACCAGGTCTGATATACAAAGAAAATTTAATGTTTATAATTATTATTAACCTGATCGTAATTATTGTCATCTATAATTATAATATTAATCATAATATAATTTCACTCAATAATATTCTAAATAAAATTTTCTTGAATTTTCTCAAAACAAAACCAAAAATACCATAAAAAAATTTTATAAAAAAGTCTCAAATCCGAGCATAGGATCTCTTTCCTCTTCCTGCGATTTATTAAAACGCGGCACCCCGTAGTAGACAGCGTACACTTTTCATGGGACCGCAATGCGGAGTAGAATAAGTTGAGCAAAAGCTGAAGCAAATGCGACAGTACCGGCAGCCCATTCTCAAGATTAATTCGTCAACATTCGTATTGTCTTTATCTCTTACAGCATCCATTGGAAACAATTTCGCGTTCAATTTCTCTGTATATCTATTCATCTGTCGGTCCAGCCCCATCTCCGTCTCTATCTGCGGAACTATTTGTGTCTGTGTCTGACTCTATAACACACCCGATATTTCTCTATTCCTCTTTTTATTTAGCATTATTGTCTTTATGTCCCTGGTTCCTGGATGGTGGATGGAAAATGCTATACAGATGTACGTGTCTTTTTATACCCATCACCATTATTCACCATTCACCTTTACAAGTCCCGTATATTGCATTGAATTGATTCGACCAAGAGTCGTCGTGTAAAATCCGTTTAAGCTCAGTGTATAGCAGTGAGCAGAGGGTGTGCGGAAAATAGGCAAAGACTTTGATTGGGACCGAAAGAATTTCAATTGTAGTCAAGCGAGCGTACAAGAGAGTGTTCCGATTATTCGTTTTATCGTCTCGCTCGATGGGAATAGAACGTTCGTTCGTTCGTTCGTTCCTCCGTTCCTCCGTTCCACTCGGTCCTCCGTTGTTCCTCGGTTCCTTGTTTTCTCGTAAATAACCTTCGTGTCCTTAAATCATGTTTGATAAAAATTCTTTGTCTTTCCATCATCTAATACCAACTTTTGAACGTGTAACGTCTGCAAGAAAGATGGTTAGATTATTATATATATAGATATAAATGTATTTCTCGTCATGTTTTACTGGAATGGTTTTATGACAGCCACACGGAACTCGTCCGTGGTCTAATAACTTTATAACTTGGTCGTAATCCAGCCTCGGGGAATGCAAGAGACGGTTCGACATATCTGACAATCTTGCGGTACGACCACGTTACACGAATGGACAATCAATAACGTCAATTTCAAATAGTTGCCCTACTTTTTTATTTTAAATTTTAACTCGGTGCTTTCTGTCTCTCTGTCTTTGCTTCTTCTAATTAATAATCAAAGAATCACGGGAAAAAAACTTTAACAAAAAAATAGAAGAAAAAAAATATATTGGAGTGGAAAAAAAGAAAACACTTAAAGTGAATGCTGTATTGAGGAGGAGAAAAAAATTTATTTAATGAAAAAAGAAATACATGTATATATAGTATATATATATTTTCCAACTATCATCTTCTCTTGAGTTTTTGAATAAACCCAATGGCTTTTTTCTCGCCTCGTTCGCGCTTACTCGATCGTAAATAAAATTTGTGCTTTCCACTTTGCGGAATTTTCACAGCGGAACTTTTGTAAAGCTCTCACTCGGTGCCTGTATATATATATACATAAATACATAAATATATTGGTATGTCTAGGTATATAAGCCTATACATTTCGAGTTTGTCGATATTCGGAAATTTTTCTAGACTACAACGATTTTAGGTCTTTACAATACCTAGTTTTATATATATATATGTACTAAGAGGCATTTGACTTCATTGATAGTCATGAAAATAGAATAAAATAAATCCAGGAAATTTATACAATTTATATATACAATTTAATTTATTTCTCTTAAAGTATCTTACTGGAAGAAGCAGTAAAGCTCGGACTTTTGAAGTTATAAGTTTAATTGGTTTTCATTGAAATTTTATTGCAAATAATCAATAATATTTTATATGAGGTAAAACCACCAATTAATTATTTTTCATTTTTTTTTTTTTTTTTTTTTTTGGTATTTCAAGTTAGTTTTATGAACTTTTTTTGTCTCTATTTATTTTATATAAAAAATTTAATTGTGAAGTTGATTTATTTATTTTAATAAATTTTTTCAAGTGATAAAATCGATTACGTATTGCCATTTATTGACACCGAATAGTGCAATGCATAGTCATTACATATATATTAATAAAATCATTTTGAAAATTTTTATTATTTTAATCTAACATATAATTATAAAAATCGTTTATGTTTGTTATAAATATGAAAGTTAAAGAAAATAAACATAAAATCAATAAGTATCAATAATAATTATAATTGGTGTTTGCACCTTATTTATAAGAGAGGTATTTTAAGAATACGTGGAAGATCTTGAAGGGTAAGTGAAGGTGACAATCGACAAGCAATTACCCGGGTAGGTTAACGTGCGTTTGTCGTGTGCACACGTGCATACGAAGGGTGGAGATGGCGCACGAGACGACTACTGAGATCCTTTACTCGTTTACATCCGCATCGACATCGACAAACATACATATGTATGTATGTATATTTATCGCTTCCGGAAGTCGCGAGAGTAGAGAGTAGAGAGTGACGTTTACGAAGGCCCGTCGCCATCCTCCGCACTCCATGCACCACATTTGATTCTCGATGGATTCTATATGTACAGAAGTGCTTAGCTAGCGCCTATTCCACGAATAGAACCCAACGCTTTTCCTTTACTGCGTATATATATTCCAATGAATATATACACATATGTGGCAAATGTCTGTGTACCAAGTACGAAGGGAACGCTATCCCGAGTAAAAAAGACAGAAATAACCCCAATATGCTGACTACATTTCGGAATGAGAGCTTTTTGTTCGATACATTGACCTAATAAAAAGAATGAGAGAGAACAAGATCCCACGCCCGCAATTCTATTCATTCATCTCATTTTTCCTTTCTTTTCATTTAATTTGTTTCCCATTTTTTTGGTGTTTTTTGCTGGTCAAGATTTTGTTTAGTAACTTTGTTAAAGATGTCTTCTTTCAAACTAATAAAATTACCTTTTTTCTTTATCTTTTGTAGACAATGAAGGTATGATTACTGTTCAGAATTTTTTTTAATTTAATACATTACAAAAAAAATTATTTGGTATGATATATGTTCATATGTAATTTTTTATACAGCTTAATATGAAAATTGGCTATTTTGTCGTTATTTAACTTGAAGTTGCTTAAAATGTCCTGATAAGTCTTGAAGTACTCCTGTTTAATTTTTCAACCAAAGTGAGTGTTGAAAAATTCCGACAGATGTCGCATGTTTTCTAAATCATCTCGTTATAAGAGAGTCATGTTTAGCGTATAACTTCTAAAATGGAAATTAATTTATTTTCCAAAAATATCAAGTAGTTTTTTAAACGTTTTCAACGAAAAAATTCATAAGATTTTATTGGAAAAAAATAAATAACTATTGACACCCTTAAAAAATTAGAATTTTTTTTCTATCACTAAAAAATTTTATTTAATACTACCTACAGCTTTAAACAAGACAGAATTTTCAGATAGATACACCCTAACAAACTATATGTCCGTGGTTGTTGTCAATGTAAACTTTTGTTCATGAGATTTAATAGGAATTTAGTGAATTCCAATATTTGTCATTACGTGCAGCGCGCAGTTTAAATGAAATATTTTACCGTATAAAATAAACATTTTCCGTATTTTGGTTTACTTGAGATAAATGTGTATTTTTCGGCTGTTACATAAACACTCGGTTCTATGGTACACTTGCTTTTCAAACATTAAAATTAAATTAAAAAATATGCTCCCTACAATACATCCATATAAATATACATATACATTTTTTTTTTAATTTTTACTCCAACTCTCTTCTCTGTTCCAGTTTCTGTAATACTTTATTGTTACGATTTTATTAAATATCGAGCGAGCTTTCCATCCAAACCTTTTATTTGCCGAAACTCTGATGGATTAACCCAATATTTTTTAATTAAACGACAGCTTCCTTTTTTACATAACCGCGAGTTTCAATTATCGAAACTCAAACTACAAAACAATAATCAAACCCTATTAATTAACTTATAATCCCGCAACTTAACAATTAACATAATTAAACAGCCCTGCATTGTGCCTCTTAGTCAAGGTTGCTGCGCGTATTATGTGTAAAGACTCTCATTAATACAATGCGTTGCGCATAAATGTATCGCAACATAGCATAAATACCGAAAACTAAAAATAAACTCGGTATCGCAGTACAGCAGTATAAGAAAATTGATAGCTTTACATCCAAGTAAAGATTCCTGAGCACTCGCGGATCGATTGTATTCCGCGGATTTAACACGAGACATTGCGTGCGTGCTCCACCGGAGTCGGAGGGAATTCATACCGGGGTTGTATTAAATTATTATGCAATACAATGTAATACATAGATTGCAGCTGCTCAGTACCGCATGGCAAATACGGTTTTTCGATGTGTGTTGTATGCGTGGTTAAAACAAAGCGTTACCGCATTTTAGCTGATCGTGCGACAGAAATTACTAGTGCATATCTGATGAAGCCGATAACCTGATAACCAAAGACTAAAGAGCGTACACTCTTCTGCTGGTTGTTGATTGTTGGTGTTGCTGTTGGTTTCTGGTTGGCGGTGTAGGGTACAGCTGGCTAATACCTGCTCTGACGGTGCTTCTGTTCAGCCCAACTCATTCCTGCACAGCCTAGTCAGAGCAAGAATTGAGGTAGAGATAGAGACAGTCAAATCTATTTGTTTGTTCTTTGTTCTCACATTCTACTTGATTACCGTGTGAAATATTAATGAGTGTGCCTGTGCGATTGGAGAATAAACAATTTGGACGCGAGTGTGTGCTTGCATGTGTCCCACTCTATAAATATGTA
Source organism: Cotesia typhae (assembly GCF_013202065.1). NCBI lineage: Eukaryota > Metazoa > Arthropoda > Insecta > Hymenoptera > Braconidae > Cotesia > Cotesia typhae. The sequence continues at coordinate 3,947,467 of NW_027423729.1, read as the reverse complement.
TATACACATATGTATGTTGTATATTTTGCTGGTTGCTCGGATTAAAATGCGTAGTTGATGTGGATGGAGATTGTGGTTGACGACTGCTAAAAAAGAAGATGACTGAAGATATGTGTCTCCATGTGGGTGTATGTGTGTTAATGTATGAAAGAAATAAAGGAAGATAGCATGAAAAGTGTAGGAGAAGAAACGACCCGTACTGTTCGAATGCGCTTCATGTACGCTAAAGAAAAGTCTAAGTCTCGAGTGTCGCTGAGAACAAAGCCAGATATCTTGTAACGTCGCATTTGCCACTCCTTCTTCCTTTGGTTATTTTTATGTTTTTTTAGTTCTTGGATGTGTCCATCCAATCTTCAATGAGTCACTCGGCTTTGAATTTACAATAAAACATTTTTTTTTTTTTTTTTTTTTTTCGCCAAGTACAACCGTTTTTCTACGATGACTTTTGTGACAATTACTGTAATTGTTATTTTTAATATGGATATTCTAGCACGGTTTAGTTTTTGATGACATTGCTTTTCTGCATTCTGACTTTTGTCTTATTACTTTTCACGGTTAACAATTGTTTTATTTTTTATTTCTTTTTTCTGTTATCTACTGCTGGTAATTGTAATTGTAATTAAATTCTTTATTTGGAGATGTTTCTGTTCGGGATACTTTTTAGATGGAAATTTATTCAAATAGAAGCCCAAAGGTGGAGATGGATTTTTAGGTTATTAATTTTGCGGTCGGTGGATTCGGGCACGATAGATGGATGATGAAAATTGATATCGATAAAAAGTCAAGTACTATTTATTTATATTTCAGTGGGCTGGCTTTTCAGGTAAATGGGTAAAAAGTTTAAGTAATTTTTATCGGTGATTTTTAATAGTTACTCGCGGAGCTCCAATTATTCTAGTTTTTTTTCGATTAATTCTTTGAGGTTTTTTTTAGAAATTTTTTATAGATCTGTAGATAAAAAAATTAAGTATAATCATAATAAATCATGGTCTTATTTTAAATTTTTAAAAAATAATTTGACATTATTTTCTACTTTATAGTGTTTTTTAATTTTCTACATTACAATTTACAGCAATTTTCCCTGAAAAAAAAAAATTAGAACAACTAAATTTTTTTAATTATAAATTTTAGTGTAAAGTATTTTCGAGCTTTGTAACTGAACTCTGATTGAACACGGATCTGCGATTAAAAATTAAAAATAGTATCGATATTAACAACCGCGAAGCTTCATTTCTTACTTTAATTTTTCAACCCGAGGTCGGTAATGTTGATTGACGTTGGCGAATTTATTCATGAAAATTTCTATTTTAATAAAAGTTACAACGTGATCATTGGGATATGATGATGAAAATGTAAATAGAAAATTAAATTTATCGACGAGCACGATTGAAAATAAATTTTTCGGTGACAGGGAAACTTCCGAACTTGTATTTAAATAGTGAACAAGTCTGGTATGAGTAGATATATACAGGCAATAATGAAGAGAAAGTTTGGTTGGCAACAAAAGGTCAAAAACAGTTAAGACGAGAGCGGAGGATTTAAATCGGTGAATAAATATTGAGTGTTGTGGAGATGGATAAAAAAGATGTATCCTGTAGAGGTGGATGTTAAAAATGATAATTGATAGGACCGTACACCCACTACGGGATCTATCTATATCCGGCGAGTGAGTGGGTAGGTCTGGATGAGCACAAAGGGAACGCTGAGAGCTTATGAGAGCGAGAGAGACTAAACCAGACTCTGTTCACTGTGTTGCAACTTTGAATGATTAGTGTGTGTTGGTATGTGAGGGCAATAAGGGTGTGGCGCTACCATCACTTGGATACTCGAATATCCCTTTTAAGTTTCATATATTTTTTTATTTTTTATTTTTCAGTCACGGTGCTTTTATTTTGTCTCGCTGGTAGAGGCAGACAAAAACGTGTACTTGAAAAGAAAAATATATAGTAGGTGCCGTGAAGAAAATGAAAAATTCTCCCGAGTTATTCTGTATATGCTTTAAATTAGATCTATTTGCACTTTGGTTTAATGAAAATTATTTTATTTAAATTTTTTTTCCAACGATGGATTTATTACATTAATTAAACCAGGTCTATATTATTCAAGTGTTTGATGTAATTAGTTTATTAATATTAAAATCAATCAATTTTATTTTTTTAATAACATTTTTAGAAATTTTATTAGATTAACCTTTAACGTCGACGTTAAAGATAAAAAGTGGCATTTTATTGAGAAATGATATGACTGAACTTGTTAACATTAGATTTAATTATCGATAATTGTAAATTAACGAGTTGACATTTTGAAGACTTTCGATTTATTTATTCAAAATTAATTAAATAAATAGATTGTGGAGAAAATAAAATGAATATTATTTTTTTATACAGACTTGAGCTATGTTAAATATTGATAAATATAAATTAAACACGATGTTTAAATATAACTTATTGACAGTTTTTTTTTTATTTACTGCAATAACAGTTTGACAAAATAATTAGCTTAATTTATTATTGAATTAAACAATTTTTTAAAAATTGTCGTAATAAAAATTCAATAGAATTTAAATTAGTTATTTTTTAAAATATATCAAAGCAATTTTTAAAATATGTAATTAAAATGTTAATTTAAATGTAATTATTCATTTTTGTGGTTACACAATCAATATCCAATATTATATGTAATTATTAATATTTAATCATTGTGTCGTACCTAATTTGTTAATAGTAATTAAATTTATGTAACATGGAATGGACTAACATTCTATACTGCTTTAATCTATTTCCCATAAATTATAGTGAAATTACTCTTTATTTGGTTACAATGTAGCATAGTCATTATGTAGCAATACTACACTGATAAAAAAATTAAATTTATTCTCGAAAAAAAATCTGTGAATCAAGACAAATATTCTGAAGAATTTAATTATCTTGAATCAATAAGAAAATTTCTTGAATCAAAAAAAATTTTTCTCAGTTCAAGAATTTTTAATTATTTAAATTAAAAATAAAATTGTAATAAATAGTAATCAGAATTTGAATAAATTTCAATATTTAGTTTTTTCAGTAAAAACGAAATTCCTCAAAATGATTTTATCTTGAATCAAGTTAATTTTTTATTCCAGCTTACTATGAAGAATAGTAAATATTAAATATTACCATTTTCTTTTCTCCGTGCAATAGAAATATTAGCATTCCAAAGAAACATCAAAATTGTTTTCCATTCTCGAGATCAAAGTCAGCCTAGATAAAAAAAAAAAAAAAAATGAAGATATAAAGAAATCGGGCAGTTAACTAAAAGTGAAGCAGCTTTTTATGTTAATAATTGAAATGATTTATTATTTTATCGATACTCATTCAGATTACTAATAAAGCGCTTTAAAAATAATATCGGACTTAATGAATTAAACCGGAATTACATTGAATGAATATTAATTTAGCGAATAATTAAAGCTATAAATTATTCTCAGCGTCACTAATAACCAATTGATTCAATTTAAATTTTATTTGGTATGGTATGGCGTGGTATCATTCAGAATATTTATAAATTTAAATTGATAATAACGATAAATTAGTACTCGTGAATAAGATACGCGGCTTGAGCAGAACTAGTACTAGCTAAATGAGTACCGAGGAGCCATGCTACTATAGACACTGGTATGCTCTTTCCTTCCGAAAGTCGGAAGTGACGTAACGAAGTTCCGCTTATGCCGGAAGCGAATCGGTATTTCATTTGGCTTGCCGTGTGCTAAACTGTACTCTCCACGACACACTACCTATATGCTAGTATTATGCAGTGTACTTCAAATTTATACATACATATATGTATATCTATATAAATTTTATATATACATATATATGTTGTTGTGGAGTAGGCCACCATGAAACGAAGCTTTTGGAACTTGGGAAAGAGAATGGAAGCTGCAGAGATATAACCAAAATTCTACTATATGTGGCTATATATACTCCCTCACACACACACACACATCCACTCGCCCTTCGCTTCTATTCCTTGCTGGTTTTCAAGTTAACGTGCTCGGTTTGGTTCGTTATGGTTACATACTACTACATCACTCGAAAGTGGTTTTCCAATGATGCCAGCGAGATAACAGAATAAAACTTTAAATTTATTTACTTTTATTTATATATTTTAGAAATGAAATTTCATTTACTCAATTTTTAACTTGCTTTACCGGCTGTGGAAAATTATCGATTTTAGCCAACCTGGTATATCTTCAACCGGCTCAGAAGCACCGGAAAATACTCAACAATGAGAGTTATTTTTCTGGCTATTGGACTTTACTGAACCTTTCAAATCACTTTGAATTTTAAAGTCTAGGTCAATTTTTTATTGAAACAATGATAATTTATTTATAAGTTTTTATTTGATAAATAATAATCAAATGTGGAGTACTATTTTTTATTAAGAATGCTGGGATGGTGTCATAAAAAATGTAACTCTGAATTTTCTTAGCTTTTTTTTCTCTCGATTTTCTTCAGTATATAAACATTTAAGAATTAATGACTTGGTGGTTTTTTTCGATGTTGATATTTGAATATTTCAAGAATATTTATTATGAAAATATTTGTAAGCTCGGCGGGTTTATAAATATTTCTCATATTAATGCATCAACCTTGTAAATATAATGAAAAGTTTCAGGGCTTGCCTACAGGGTCACTCGCCTATTTTTAATCCTTGATTATAAATATTAAATTTTGGTGAATATAATAAATAAATAATAATACAATTCAAGATTATTATTATTATTACTATTATTAATATTAATCGAAAACTTGAATCCACTAATAATAATAAAATCTAGATAAAAAATAAAAGCAATTTCAATTTGTAGGAATAAAATGAAAGTAAAAAAGCGTCTTATTGTTTGACTTATAAAATAGCGGAATCAATACTATAAATTTAAAAAGTCGTTATTGGGTACGAGGTAACGATTTATATTTTATGAATTCGATGAAAGTATTTTTATTCATCTTGTTGGGTATTCTAAAAAGCTTTTCTCATCTCTTTCATCCTTTTTAGTTGGCTCAACTTATTTATTTCGCCGTTTTTTTCAGTGTACCATATACCGTAATACAGTACCATAGTGTCCCGGTCTGTTCCATCTTCTGTCCTATTTTTTTCCCTTACGAGTTCTTTTATTTTACTTTTTATTTATTTTCCACTCACCTAACCCAACACAGTGCGACTTTCCAACGTCCTCGTCTCTTTCTTAAACTTGTCGCAGCTCTACTCGTATTTCTACGAGCGGAAATTGTTCTGAGCATAGTATACCCTCCCTTGGCAATCACCCCGCGTGAGCATCCCTTCACTCCTTCACTAGACTTTGCACCTGTTTCGAATACCAATTGTCCTTCTCATGCAATCGACACATCGTCTTCCCTTTTATTCTCCTCCAAAACACCTCCATCGTCTTCTTCTATTTCACTCTTTCTTTTATACTCTCTGATGTTTATACTCGAGTATTTACATTATAGAAATCTCGATTCAATTGTCGTCTAATTTTTATTTCGTTTCATATTGACTGAACAACTTTTTCTTTACTTTTATTCTATCGCTTCATTTTCATTTATTTATTTTATTCGAGATACCAGTGATTGAAAATAATTATTATTAAGCAGATCCGATCAGTTGTCGTTTGAAAGGAATTCAATATTAGATTACTCACGAGAAAAATATTCGCTGTCGCTGCATTTAAATTTTTCAATTAGTTTGAATGATCTAAAAAAAAATCATACGTCGAATTTTTCATTTTCAACAAACAATAATTTAATGTTATTTATATAAAATAAAAATTTCTTTTCATTCTTAAAAGAAATGAAATTGATAACTTTATTAAATATTTCCTAATAATAAATTTTCTACCATCCGTAAATTTTTAAGCTGCATACCTTGAACTCACGTGCAACATCGCTTAATTAAATAATATTTTTAATCTCCCCAATGTATTTTTACATAGCGAATATTTTAAAAAAGCCAATTTTTTCTCTCAGGCTAATTTCACATTTTTTTCTTCCTTGTGCTTTTATCAGACAATTAGACACATGGGAATGTGTAGTACAGTACACCGACTGATTGTAAACAAAAAATAACCTGAAGCTTGAAAAAAAAAGAAGAAAAATAATGGAAAAAAAAAACAACAAATAAAGCAAAACAAGTAAAAAGTCTTTTTCTCTGGCACATTTCCGAGTTCGATTAGTTCATACGGTATATTCAGACTGTTCAGTGTCTCTATGCGACACATAGAATCTCGGTGCACATCAGAGCAAGATAATGAACAAGAGAAGGAGGGAATAAATTGTTGAAAAAATTTGCAAGGGTAACTCTCACCCTAGTTTGACTCGACCAGTTTCCAGTCACGATTGCTTCTCGATCAGTGACGCAGTCCTTAACGGTTCATTAGACACTTCAGCACGAACACTCGGCCATTTGAGTCCCTTTCAATTCCCCATATAACGCAGTCGCGTGAATGTTTAACGCCGCTTTTCTCTCCCTATCTCTCTTTTCAGCAAAATCATAAAATGGCGCAAGCGAGATGACGCAATAATCACACCCTCGTAGAGAATCGTGAATTGCATATATAAAATTTACTGTTACCCACACCCTCTTGCCTCCATCTCAGTTTCTATATCCACTGTACATTCAATTTTTTATGACTCAAGTACGTGTGAATGAGCAATAGCAGACAGCTGAGTTTTAACAGGTAACTTTTGTACAAACGTTGATTTTTTTTTTTTTTTTAATGCTAAAAAATAAAATCAATGAAATAATTATTTTTGTACCGTGGAAATGATTCGCGGATGGTTATCGATTAATTTGATTTTTGATTTGAAAGGCGACTCTTCGTTCGCGGACCATTATTCTGAGTTTTGTTTTGTTATTCCGAATTTTTTTCCTGTTATTGTTTTAAATAATTGTGGATTATTATTATTATTATTGTAATCCACGCTCAACAATGTGAGTATCGATTAGTGCGGATCCTCTTCCTCCGCGTCGCTATAAAGAATCCTGGGACATGCATTGTTTCGCGATACGATCAAGATAACGCATCGTTAAACACAATGTCAAGCATAAAAAAAAATAAATGGCTTTGATATCCATTGTTTTCCATCTTCCTCCTTTCGTTCACCAAATATATATTTATTTTAACGTACATATCAATATATATGTGCTCAAATTTATCTATTATTTTTATTATTATCATCATTATTAATGCATTTGTTGGTTTTGACAAAAAGTTTCATGTTATTTTATTTATAAGTACAAATATTAAATTTTTATTTATTTAACATAGTTTGGTACCTGTTTATTTTAAAAGTAACAATAATAATCATAATATCGTAGTCAAATAACGAATGTTCATTTTTATAACATGGAAATAAGGTCTATATTTATTACAACCATTAAAAAAAAATATATTTTTCATTAATAAATATTTGCTTTCATTTTTTTACACAATATTATGTTCATTTATTGAACAGTAGATCCGGCTTTATGTACTTGTGTGTCAGCGACCACATAATTAGTTAAATATACTGTCAGAAGGGAGCCTTGAATTTTGTAAAAAGACTTTTTTTTATTAATTTTTTTTACAAAAATATTTTTTTTTTATTTTTAAGTTTGGTGAAAATTTAAAAGAGATCTAGCCGCAGCACAATAAAATTCATTTGAAAAATAAAATATATGGTGATAATAATAAAAAACAACTAAATGATTAATTGATAAATATTATTATTATTTAAAAAATATATATAAAATATTTGTCTAAATATATGTATACAGAGTAAATGAGTGCGTTGGTTCGACCGCTAGCTGGTCGATTACGAATGTATTTCGTGTGATAATTGGAAATTGATTGGTTGAACGTAAAGTCGAGCCGATATTGGCAGATCCCCGTGTACACGTTATCACGCGGTACTTTCCAAACGTGAGAGGGATAGTCTTTATACGTATAAATATATAAACCTTTATATATGTATTTATAGTCTACATACACATATCTACAAATATACATATATATATATATATATATATATATATATATATATATATATATATATATATATATATATATATATATATATATATATATATATATATAGAGGTATCTCTCCCAGTTCCGCATGGCAAACCGCATTCCCGACGTTTCCCAACCAAGTTTATTCTCTGTTGTATGTTCACCTATCGATCCCGCCAATACCAACTCTCTTTTCCCTCTCGCATCGCGTCCCTCCGTTCCCTCGTTCCCTCCGGTACAGGCACTACACACTATCAGCTGCACACCACCCACCGCCCCCACCTTCCCACTGTCCGTTCAGCTCAAAAGTGAACATTGACAAAAAGAATTTTATTGCATGCAAATTTTAACGTGATTGTTGTTAATAAGCATTAATTTTTGCTGAATATACACTCCATCGTTACACACACTCACACATCCACATTGCATTACATACATAAATACATTTACACACAATTATGGATATGTTTTTGGAGATATTTATACGTGGATCCTCGCTGTAAAATATAACGAGAATGGGTTGAATTAATAGGCACTCTTGTTACATTTTCATCACAAATATTTTCTATGCATATAAATTATCCTTTCGAGTGGTGGCTTATTCATCGCCCAGATGGATTCATATGTCTTCGCTGAAAAATTAAACGATCGTTCGCTCTGCGAATGGGCTGATGCTCTGTTACATTATTCCCCGGTTTGGTACTAAGGTTTGCTCCAAGAGACCCGGCTAGTTTAAAATAATTTAGTCTACTCACTACACTAATGTTTAATGCCTTATGGATTTTTTAATAATAAAACAATGTATATGTATATGCCTCTATACTATTATTTTATATCGTGCTGTGCAAGTTAAGTCTCAAGCGCCAAAGTAGGTTATTTTATTTCCAAGGGTCAAATGTGATTTATACTTGTAAGGTAGTCACTATAGTCTTGTTATAGATCGTGTCTGTCTTATTAAGGTTGATAAATGTGTTTCCAAGAGTTAAACAAAAAATAAAAATAAAAAAATTCTCAAGGCTCACAAATATGCTGCTCAATATTTAAAAGCCATTTTTATTCGAAAATATTCATACTTCACTTTGAGGAAAATTAAATAAAAAAAGTCGGCGATGTTAACCGAGTGTACATCAAGTAGCTCCTTAGAAGCTTAAAGCGAATACGAACGCAAACTTTAATCTTTAAAAGATGTGCTCAAATATAAATATATAAATATACATAAATATATATATGGTGGTATTAATGTACACACGCGTAATGCTTCTGCGCGGCGATAAGTAGTGAGAGTCAACACTCGGTCAGACAAGTACAGTCATGGCCTCTTGCTTATCCGACACACGTGCGCATTATGTTATATGTATAAATATAGCTGGATGTGGATGTTGAATACTGTATTTACCGCAACTGTACTTACAGTGTTACTTCACTACAAGTAATACTGGCTTACTGAGAATTTAACACACAGTACACAAGTTTTAATGTTGCGTTTTATTTTCTAATTCACTTGCTTCAAGATTTTCCTTACTTTTTTTTATGCGAATAAAAAGTTTTGTTATAATTATATTAATTTTTTTTATACATGTATGATTGTATCTTTTTATTACTGATAATTTTTTCTTTTTATCTTCAAAAAATTTATTCAATATTTTAATAAATCGTACGAGTAGTTTTTTGCTCTTTAATAATTTATATTTTTAAATAAAAGAAAACATTTTTTTTTATACATAAATCCGAATTTTTTTTAAGTAGAAAATTACATTTTTTTCTCGTGCTTTCATTTTACTCACAAGAAGATAATTCCGTGTGAGAATTTACAGCTCACATGATAATACCGAAGCAACAAGCGCCAATTGAACTTCTTACCGTGCTCATCGTAAAATATATGACTGTATCACGCTCTCAGATTATATATTTTATAACACTTCTGCAAAAACTACAGTTGGCACTAGTTCGCATTACCATCGAACACTGTAAATTCTTGTATAAAATATTTTCCTACTTTTTTCTTTTATCTTATTTTGCAAATAGTTCTTAGTACAGATTTATGTTAAAATCTCTGATAATACTTCTTATTCATTATTTATAACCGTCTCATATTTTTTTTAAATTCTCTTTTCTGATAAAATTAAAAAAAAATCATTTTTTAACTAAAATAGAAAAAATAAAAAATTTGGGGTTTTTAAAAAAGGTTTTATGAGTTTTTAAATTATCTTAATACAAAAACTTAATAATTTTTAAGCAAATACAATTTTTGTATTTTTATTAAAAAAAAAAAAAAAAAAAAAAAAAAAAAAAAAACAGAATTTATTCTGCTGAGTTTTTTTTATTATCAATAAAAATAAAATCCTTCTCTAAGTGAATTTCATCAATCAAAAATCATCCACTCTGCAAATTTCTTACAGACTAAAACAAAAAAAACATTCGACGCGTTAGAGTTGACAAAAGCCCATTATTCCTGCAGCCTCTTCATTTCCTTCACATACTAGTCCAAATAAAATACAGAGATGTATACACATAATACGGGTTAGTAATGGCCATAAGCGTGTACTAATAACATATAACACATATGTAGTCCGAAAGTCATATACAGATAGAGAGGGTAAGCCTTAGTCGAGACTCAAACGTAACGTAACGTAACCAAACGGTTCAGTAGATAGTAGATAGTCGGTAGTCGGTAGGACGGTGCCGAGATGAGACTGCGGAAAAGGCGATACGTATAGTACGGAGGATAGAGGATAGAGGATGGAGACTCAGTGCAGTAGCAGTATGAAGAGTGATAAAGAGAGACATCCGAATATGAGATGAGAAGAGTAGAGTTGTAGTTGGGTTTATAGCTGAGTTGAGTTTGAGTGTACGATGTGTACGCCTCGTACGTTATCCGTAATCTCTATATATGTGACTTGACAATGAGCCATTACGCGTCAGTATGTAACTACATGTATGGACCCATAAATATATATGTGTTAATCTATATATAGACTGTTGAGCATGAGTACAAGTCATATTCAACCAACAACAATGATCATCCGGTGGAGTTTATCGACTTCGGGTAATATCTGCGAGTACAGTACATGACCGGAGTAAACAATGTGCCCGGTCAATGCGTTACATGGGCCATGGGGGTCTCACTTATTCACTCCCTCATCTACTCTCAAACTTACTCCGTCGCCATACTCCATATTTCGTCTCTCTTTCTCCCTTTAGTCACCAGTCTCCTGTCTACATTAACGTATCCTCAGCCTAATTCCGCAGCTAAGTGTAGCGTCATTTAATTCCCATGGGGACTGTTTAATAAACACGCTCCTCTGTTTAACAGACATTTTATTAAGGGTATTTATTTTATTTAAATCTTCAGCTGACATTTCGTTCAAGGGTAGTTGTCTTGGGTAAATGTTTAACTAATATACTGTTAGGGGTGATTATTTTTTGTTTGGAGACTTTGGGGTGAAGAGAAATAAATTTTAAATTGAAAAATTTTATGTAATAATTTTTTCGATTAGTTTTGGTTTAATTATTTAAATAAAAAAAAAAAAAATCTGGAAAACGGTTGACCGTAAAGGCAATCCCTACAACTTCTCGCTAATTCCATATTCAAGCGCTTAAAATTGCAATTTTATGACGTTTTTGAGCTCACCAATTTTCCCAATTTAATTTATCTCGCCAATTAATTTTTAAAATAATTAAAATTCGTGTAATTAAACTTTTGAAATTTTTTCATTGTAACTTTATTACTCAATAAAAAATTAATTTGTTCGCTATGATTATACTCTATTATTAAAATATTTGCTAATAATAACGAAATCCTATTTTTGTTACAGATTGACGGCGTGACATCTTGTTTAGAAAGAAAACCATCGCTGGAACCGAGGATCCTCGTCGCGGATAATAATAAATAATAAAAGATAATACAACGATAACAATAGAAGCTAAAAAAAGAGTAAAAACGCAATTACCGTAGCCTTGATAAAGAAGAGAGAGTTTCAATTGTGTCTGTGGTCCTTTCGCGACTCCCCTTCTTTTATTCTCCACGTTTTGATCTTTGTTTCATTGTTTCCTTCCGGTTCTCCTCTCTTTCTCTCTCTCTCTCTCTCTCTCGGTTATTTTTCTCGATTTTTACTTCAACTTTAACCCCCTTCCTCCTGCCGCGTGGTGCCGCTATATACCAAACTCTTCACCGTTTCTTCTCTATCCATCCTCAACTTGTAAGTATCATCGAGCAGCAACCCTTGCGCAGAGCCCTCGCGCTGGCCCTCTGGCGGGCTTATCAGTAACTTTATCGGGGGTTGTCGTCGTCGCCAATTGCCGTCAGCCTTATAGCCGTCTCACTTGCGGCCGCGGCCGTTGTCCGCCGCAGACTCACGAATACCGAGTCAGTGGCTCGTTTGAAGTTTAAATAAATTTTCAAATTTGTATTGTGATTATTTATTGCCATTTAATTAATTATTCCTGGAAAATTAATTAATAATTAGTAAATAAATAAATCAGTGAAGTGAAAAATAATTTGAAAAAAAAAAAAAAAAAAAAAAAAAAAATTTAGCCGTACGGATAATTTGTGCAGTGAAGTGGATTGCGAAAAAAAGTGAAAAAAATATCTAAAAATTGTATAAAAAAATAAATAAAAGGTGATGAGTATGACCGCGCGCCGGACGTACGTTACTACGAGCGACCTCTCGTTCGTCGGTTCGGACGCGCTCGTTGAGTGAGAAGACTGGAATCCACGCGCGCATCGTCACCCAGAAGCACGCGTGACTCTACGTTGTCCACGCGCAGGCGCGTTCAACGTTTCCTCGTCCCACTAGCACCCACCACCCACCACCCACCGACTAATCCACCCTCGCTTTTCCCTATTTATCCTGCACACGTTTCCTTCCGTTTGTTTCTTTTCTTTGAATTACCCACCTCCCTCCTCCCGACTCTCTTTTTCTCTCTGGCGAGCCCCTCGTTTGCGTTCCGCGGTATCCAGAGAGGCACGCGAGTGCGTGGGACGCATCTACTTCGCCCCTACCCTGATTCGCGTCCGTCGGGCACGTGATTACTGGTCGCCATGCGGCCGCCCGTTGTGCAGCTTTTTCTCTCATGTTGGGCCGTTGCCATGTTCGGCTTTGCCATTGCCGCCTGGCAGGAAAATATCAGGCCGAAGATGTATGTCCAGCTTGGTAAGTTTTATGTTTTACTTATTTTTTTTTTTTTTAATTTATTTAAATGAGCAAAAGAGTCTGCAGGTGAAATTAAATTCAATCGATCCGTCTAAGCCGATTTGGAGGTAATTTATGGGCGGATTTGAAAGTCAATATGAGAAGGGGATCGAGGTGAACAGGTTGTACTGTAGAAATTTTTAGGGATGGTTTTTTAATCTGCTCGAAATTTTTAATGTGTAGGATTATGATCGAAATTTTTTGGGATTTAACTTTTGATTAAAAAGTTTATCATAAAAATGATTAAATTAAGTATTTGTTCATTTTTTTAAGTTTAAAAAAATTAAAAATTCATTTTCTAAAGTTAAAGATATTAAAATTATTTATTAAAAATTTTAAATATATTTTTTTTAAATGAAGACTATAATTATTTAATAGAAATCTTTAAAACCGGCTCTAAATAATAATTAAAAAAAAAAAATCGAAATCTTTACAGTTAAAAAATGATTATTAATATTATTTTAGTTGAAAAAAAAAAATTGAAAATAAATTTTTTGATTTAAAAAAATGAAAAAGTCAGTTATAATCTGTGATGAATTAGTCATAAGATGAATAGGTATTACGGGCTTGGTTATATATTTATACAATATAGTTGTTTAATTCGTGACTTAGCAGATGAGTAGAGAAGATGAAGTTGTGTGTTATTTATTATATATGAGCTCTCGTCATGGATACAAATGACCCGAGTGAAAGAGCAAGTGCCTCGCACGTGACACCCTAAAACCGTGTATGATATACCTGGACGATTATTATACATCGTCACCTCGTAACGACCTAACTTGTGCGCCATACTGTGTACACCTGACACTACAATAAACATTAACTACTTGACGTACACTCTCATGTTATATAACTATATCGCTCTACAGACTTTTAAATATATGCTCACGTAAATTATAAACTTTTTAGTTTTATTTCCGACGGTTAATCATTTTTAGAGCTCGTTAATTAGTGCTCCGTCCAAACGAAACTTAATTTTTTAAATTTAACTATATTTTAATCGTAAATTTTTTTTATCAGTCAAAATTTTTTTAAATTGAATAAATTTTAATTTTTATTCTAATTTTAAATTAAATTTTGATTAAAAAAAAGTTTTAAAAATTTTTTAAAATTTACTTTGGAACAATGTAAGTCAGAACTTGCAGTTTTAACTTTATAAAGTTTCAACCTTTATAATCCCCGGAAAACCTCTGCTCTTCTTAAAAGATTAAACTCTAATATTTATAAGCCAAGTCATTCTAATTTCAATATAAGTCCACCATTGTCACATAAGTTTATCATTTTGACGGTTTTTTTAATTATTATTTCAGGACTCACGATTATTTATCGTGATTTCTGAGTAATTCTTCCTGTCGGAAAGTTACTTACGTAAACTTGATAAACTTAGATTGAAATTACTAGTTACTTAATGAATTTATAATGAGCTTCAAAAGGGTTGATTAACAATTATAATTATAATTATGAATTGCATAACATTTAGAATTCAATCGTCTATCGTAATGTTATACAACCTTATTAGATAATGTTATGCACTCTAATGTAATTATTATTTAACATCAATATGAAATTAAAATTTCAAATGCTATGAAGTGAACACTTTATTTTTGATGTAACTCTTAAAATTTCACTGTTCTTTTCTGGTTTTGTCTAAAAGATCTCTGTAAATAGTTTTAATAGAGTTTTTTTTAATATTTTCTTATAAACTTTCCTTTTATTGTAAATATTGTTTAAAAGATTTAAAGTAACTACTTTTTTATTTTATGATTGGAGATTTTATAATTTTATTACGCTCTTAAACACTCGTTGAATGTTGACAAAAAAAGAACAAATGAAATTTTTAAGTGTGTGTTGAATTATTGTGACGTAAATATTGACCATAAAAAGAATGAAGTACAAAAAAAAATATTGTAGAGAGTTTTTCTGCATTTGAAATAATTTTAAAAGTAAGGCTTCATCTTTTTTTAGCCGTAAAATATAAAATAATGTTATTCATGATTTTTTTTTTTCATGTGTTTTAATATTCGAGAGATAAAAATTGGTTTGATTTTTAATAAATAAAATTTTATGGATATTTTTTAAATTTGAAAAGTCTTTAAATTAAAATTTGCACAAATGGAGAATATTTTGAAAAAATACGTTAAATTTTGGATTTTTGTATTGCTAAAAATAACAAGAGTCTAATTTTTTATATTGATCAAAATTTCTTAAGTCCATTATCAATTTTATAAATTAGCGATACCTCAAATAAATTTGTAATATACTAAAAGAAAAAAATTTGATTAATAACAGAACTATTAAAGCCGAGTAATTATTAAATCAGATTGGACTTAATTTAATTGAGCAAATAATGCCTGACAACTGGCTATTTCTACTTAAGTAATAAAAGTAAATTGATCTTGAGAGCTGAGATGCACTTTTCTCGTTAAATACAAAAACTCCGTGGTAAATCCTTTCTCATTGAAAACTTTAGATTACTTGATTTTTATTTTAAATTCAAATAAAATTCTCCTATCCGTCCATCCATCCGTACTTTTGCCTCAATCATACTCCATCTTTCCATCAGATACTTCGCAGATAAGAATAAATAACCATACTCACAATTACAATCATAATTTTGTGACCTAGGTTATTTACTTTGTGTATTAGGAGTTTTTTGTTTATTATTATTGACTTTCATTATTGTGTTATTTTAGTTAATATTATCAAATTATTATTACTGCAAGTTTGATGAAATTATAAATTTTCAGCAAATTTCGAGTCGAGAATTAATTAGATATTTAATTGAAAATGTGGACGTTACAATTTATTCCTAAAAATTCAAAAAAATAAACTTTAAATTTTAAACAAAAGCAGTCAAGTAGCATTCTGGAAAAGCGTATTCGACAGCTTTCTGAAAAACCTGCTGAATTCAGAAAATATAAACGTCGATTGATTCGATAAAGCTCTTCGACGTCGTACAGCTGACATTTGTGATGTTCTTTGTAAAAATACAGCACCATCCCCGTGTAATACCCCTTTTCTCGGGTTCCTTTTATCGGGTATTTTATTTATACATTATATAATATGTATTATACTTTTAGCAATCCCTATCTTTCCTTCTTCATCTGTCCTGTTTTCGTCTTCCTCCGTCGCGGCCTTATGTATGTGCACACGAAGCTTTTTATGCGTTGCGACGACAACAACAAGGGTGTACTTGAAACCGATCGAGTGGCTGTCTTTCATCGTCAACCGAGGGGATGACACGTCTTTTTTTTTTTTTTTTTTTTTTTTATATTTCCTTTTTATTTATTCAACCAGTGTCAAGACTTATACTTGAAGTTCGTGGGTTAATGAAATAAAAAAAGTGCCTTATGAGATCAGATAATTGATAAAAGGAAATATCTATACCTACAAGATGTAAAAGATCAAAGCTAATGCCATTATTTTCTTTTGATAGAATTTTGTAGACAAATACATACATTATGAGATAAAATAACATATATTTATTTTCTAAACTTATTGTTATTTATTTTGTAAAGTAACTGATGTCGCTGCCACGAACCAAGTGGCAATCGTTTCAATTTGTGAAATTATATTTATCCCTCGGGCAAACGAGACAGGGAAAATACTCTAATGCCTTTAGGTTTACAGCTCACCCTGTTATATCTCTATATCTGTATATCTATACATGGACTATAGGCTATATACATGGATTCCAAATCGTTAATTCTCAGCGTCATCCCCTCGGCTCAAGTCTAACCACGTAGTCTGTCTTTACTCGTTCGTCCTCTTCGTCAAATTGTTCGTATCGAAATTGGTTTATTGCGAAAAGAAAAGTATGAATAATTCAAATTCATCCTCAAATTTTCCTCGCACATACCAATCAATCTTTTGAGGATGTTTGTTGTTTGAGTTTTTTAAGTTTTGTGTAATTTTATTCCGTTGAATGAGTAGTTTCAGTATGGAAAGTAGAGAATAGAGGATGTGGAAGAGATTTTTTTTTTTTAATAAATAAATAAATGCAAATGGATAATTGGAAATTTTTTAAAAAGAGTTATTTGGTATTTGAATGATAAAAGAGTAGTTGGAAAAAATTTCTGGAACTGTGGGAAGAATGGTTTTATTTATATTGTCAAGTTATTGTTTGTTTGGAAAACAAAATTGTTTTAATAGTAAATTTAAACTTTAATAATTTTTTTCATAGAAAAATTTAAAAGAGAATTTTGAGATTGAAGTTTTGCAATAGTTTATTTAACTTCGAGTAATTTGCATTAAAATTTTTTTTAAATAATTTCAATTATTAATAAAGTGACAAAGTATAAAAATTCAACTGGGGACATGATTTAATTTTATTTAATTTAACTAAAAATTTTAATCTTATAAATTTGACTTGATATCAGAAAAATTTTTCACGGAAAAACTTGAAAAAATAAAAAAAAGCTTTGAATGTGTCTACAATAAATCAAGAATAATTTTATATTTACTTAAAAAGCGCAACGAAAAGATTAATTTTCGATAGCTTGAATTACCAATAGATCAAAGAATTCAACGCGTTGATTTTATTCATACATCATACAGCAGACAGCATTATTTTTTGCCTAACTAATCCCTTAGTAATGAAAAAATATATAAATTGCCAGCGGGTATTTTATTTGCTAGCAGTATAGAGTTCTGTACACACTCGGGAGGGAAAATAAGCAAAAAAAAAAAACCAGAAAGAGTTTGAGTTGGAGTTGGAGTTTGTGGTTTTTGGGAATCTGAGGAGAGAACCGACCACGTGGGGAGAAGTCGATAGGAAAAAAATAATGGCGGAACGCGCTTGCGCCTCTCTGCAGGCTCAGACAAATAGATATATAGATAGGAGGATATAGAGCTTTTTATGAAGGTTATCGCTGGGAGGTTAACAATGAACGTGTTCCTCCTTCCTTGCACAAGTAAAGCATCTACATCTACACCAGCTCCATTGTAACTCGGGTACAGCATTACAGTACAGTACACGTATATATAAATATATATAGCCGGACTCTTTTACTCTCGACAGCTTCGCCCCTCTTCATCTTCATCTTTTTCCTCTCATCCACTTTTTACCTTATTTTTATTTGTTATTTTTATTTTCCGTCTTTCACTTGCCGCGGCTATGAGAAATCCAGTTGCGAAAAAGTTTTAGACGCTGCAATCCCCGTCTAATCGTCTGTACGTCGCGTCGAGAACGATCGATCCAAATCCATCCATCGCTTTCCTCTTTTTCAGATCTAAAGTATAGGTATATTATTTACCATATTATATGTATTACTATCTTTATCATTATCATTGTCCTCGTCGTTGTTATTTCAGTGAAAAACTCTAGTTCTCATCGGAATAAAGTTACAGATAGCCTCTGGTCTGCTAGAGATGCTTTCCTCATTTTTCATTGTATTTAATTATAAGAACTAGAGAAAAGAGTTCGGTTATATTTATATATATACCTATAGATGACTAATATAATAAAATACCAGCAATTTAAAGTTGACCGAGTTTCATTTTTCTTAAATCTATTTGGATTTCCAATTTCAAAGTTGACAAAAAATAATAAACCCACTTTAGATTTTTTTTTGACGACCACTTTGGAAGAAATATATCTATTTATCGCTTAATTATTTACTTTAATTTTTTGGGAAACTAAACATTGATTGGTCATAAATTTTATTTCTTTCTTGGTCCTTAAGCTTGAAAATCTCTTAATTTCCCCAAAATTATTTCTAGATTGCAATTTTATAAAAAAAAATAATGAGTAAAAAATTTTCTGCTGTAAGAAAAATTGAGTCCTTTCAGTATATTCGATTTGAAATCGATCATTTGGTGGAAAAATATAAAAGAAGCTCGTTAAATAATAATCTGTAGGGGAATCAAACACACGTTGTATTATTACCGCATCAACTTCGCAACTAGGCCAAATATAACTGTCACCATCTAAGAAAACATGAGTTATGCAATATTACCTTCTGTACCTTGATAATAGTGTCTCATAACATTTTTGAAACCTAAAATTTACATCATATAGATATTTGAATAATTTGCGCTTCTTTGATGTAGGTCACATCACATCAAAAATCCCGTGATCGATTTAATATTCAAGATTACACTGCCACAAAGCACATAATAACTAAAATGAATAAAACTTTATCCCATAATTATTTCAAATAATCCCAAAATTAAATTACCAAAGATATAGCGGTCGTTAAATTAATCTGATTCTCTCGACAACAGATTAATAAATTCCCAACAAGTTTGACAGCTTCCCTCTTGTTTGAAGTTTCTTATCTTAATCGCTATCAACTACAAAGTACCCCACTAGCACACATTCCGTAATTAACTTTTTCCCCAGTTATTGCCCGCGATAAAATCAAAATCCAACACCTTATTGGCCACGAGCCACGTCGAAACCTAAAAACCACCCTCTAAACGTCTAGCTAAATTTTCCAAATTATTTAGAGCACATTGTTCTAAGCTAATGTCAGTATCATAATCATTATCATAAAAATATTTATATTTGCAAGCTTAAACACTCCTTTAAGCTTAACAATTTTTAGCAATTTAAAGCGCCGTTTTCGCAAACTATTAATTTCTTATAACTATTTAGTGCCAGGCACTAATTCCTCAACAGCTTTCACCGTAATTCAAAATTTAAAAATTAACCTCTCTTGAAAGCTCGCGTTTTATTTATTTTTAACCTTTTCACAGCGTAATTTCCTCTTTTGCGATAAAAAGTTGTCACAAGATGTGTGTCTATATTTCTACCTAGCACTTAACTCGATGCGGCACGTTAACCTCGAGAAAACACACTCGTCTATCTAGTGAATCCGTCGATTACGTTGTCAATGTAAACGTCGTCCCATTGATCATTTTTTCTTCTTTTTCTATCTTTTCTTCTTCCTCTTTTCTTATCATCATCGTCACCATCATCATCATCATCATCATCATCATCATTATTATTATCATAAATTTTTCCATCACTCTTCTATTAGCCCTCCTTTTTTATTCACTTACAAGACGTATTTTCAATCTACTTCTCTTCATCTGACTGGTCTTTATCTTCGCTCAATCATCATCCCCGTACTTAGGATATTGACGTCTATCATGAGCGTCTTTTATTTTTCTCTTCCTTACATCTTACATTTAATCTTACTATTATATCTATCTCTCGTCTTAAGAACTTTACATTTTTATCATTTTTACGTTGGTTTATTTAAAAAAAAAAAAAAAAAAAAAAAAAAAAATCACCCTTTCTCATTGGTCTTGCGTGCTAGAGAAAAATGGCGGAGCATAAAAAGATAGAAAATTGCAGATACGTCGTAGAGTCGACATGACAACGCCGAAGAAAGAGATACGTTACATCAGACATTGTTGAAGGAGAGCGATAAGGTTATCACTATTGTCCAGGGTAAAAGCCTTCTTTCTTCCTTCTTTCGATATGTCATTATATAAAAAATGATAACAATAATGATAATGATAATGAAAAGCAAAAGAAAGCGTAACATGGAGCGTATGAAGAAAATACGCGAAAAAGAATTGAAAAATAAGATAAAGAGTAACGATGAAATAACATTGAGGGAAAAAAACGTGCAAAAAATTATAAGAGAAAATCTTCAGTGAGAAGTAATGCCAGCTTGAGTTGTTTTGTTTCATCATATTTTTATATATTGATGTTGTTTTTTAAATTTATTTCTGCCCTTTACTTTAACATTTTTCTATTTTTGATTTTCATCACTCTCGTTTTTTACAC
Organism: Cotesia typhae; assembly: GCF_013202065.1. Classification (NCBI taxonomy): domain Eukaryota; kingdom Metazoa; phylum Arthropoda; class Insecta; order Hymenoptera; family Braconidae; genus Cotesia; species Cotesia typhae. Next base: position 3,926,502 of record NW_027423729.1, on the reverse strand, counting down.
GAGCTTAATTTTTTTTTTTTTATGTTTTTATTTTACTTTATTTTATTCGCTGATGTTGCTGCACTGGAAGGCAAGAAGAGCGTATAAACCATCGTAGTAGTTCAATTCTTAAAGGAACTTAAAGGAACTCTGGTAACTGGAATATCAAGTAAAGGCTCTTTGATTCTCATCGCGTTTATGACCACCAGTATACAGTGAGAGTGCATTGTGCTCCAGATATCGACTTCTCGGGTATTATTGTGGATATAGGTCCACATATTTATTCTATTTTATTTATGTATTGGTATAAAATAGAGAGAGAATCGCGAAGCCTGATAGAAAGGGCACTTCCGATGGAAAGGAAAGGAACTAAGCATATTCTTATTTTTCGCCAGACTATTTTTAGTTTCGGTTTTATATTCACATTTCGCGTTTGATTCTCTTCCTAAAATCTTTAAATTTTCTGGGTAGATTTCTTTATAATGTATGCCCTTTATAGTTGGGATAAATAGAGAAACTTTTGAAGGAATTTTTCTGGCAAAGAAGTTTTGTGCTCCATTTATAGGCTTTTGATATTTAAGTCACAGGGTTGCTTGCTTGTTTAGTAAAGGTCTTTTGATTAAGTAAACTTTGATAAAAATATATAATTCGGGAATTGTTGAGATGCATGGCTTTGGCGTTTTTTTTTATCCTAAAAATATCGAAAAATTAACTTATTTAATGAAAAAAAAATTTTTTTTTGGTGCGAATTTGTGAATATGATTTGGAAAATTGTTCAAATGAATTTTTCATTTAATTTGGACAACTTGAAAGTTGAATAATTTAAAAATAAAAATTATTTCAAAATTTAATTCTACAAAATTGTAAAAAAATTATCTATAATCTAATTAATTATAAATAATCGTAACAAAAAACAATATCACAATAAAAAGCTACATTATTTTGTTGGAATTTCATGATGTTTCAATTTGTCCCGGAAATCGACGAAAATATTTCTAGTGTAGTACTTTACAGTTCCCTTAGAGTTTTTGCTCAGAAATCAACAAATAATTTTAAAAATATATATACTCACCCCGTGAATCAAAGCTTCCACTCCGTCTTCTCTTTTTGCTGTAAATAACTTCTAACATAAGTAAGTTCTTAAAAGGAAATTGGAGTTTCTAGGGCTTGGAAAAATGAATTTATACCAAATGTGATTATAATCGATCGAGTAGATAGAAATAGGAGATAGGATATAGATGCACGTCAGAAGGCATTTAATTTTAACTCAAAAGTTTACTTCTCCATCATAACCAGCAAAACTAGTGAATCAAAGTTGAGTTATTTTATTCTTTTCTGTCAGAAAATTTCCCTCGCCGGCTGTTTAATTTCACAGGGGACCAAATTTATCCCCCCAAGTATCAATAATACGAATCCGACCCTCGTAAATTGAAGAGATGTCATTGATAGAAAAATTATCTCTTAGATTTATATCTAATAGAAATTTTTGGATCGATTTATTCAAAAAATGATTGAACATTTTTGGTCGGAAATTTTATTATCTTTACAATTATAAATTGGAGATAAAAAATTGGGCAGTGATTTGTCATCCAGCGTCAATCAAAAGCCACAGAATTCCATCAGAAATTCCATAGCTTGCGGGAAAAAATGAAAACTCAATACTCATCTCATCAGTCATCGTTGTCATTAATTTGATAATCTGAAAAACCGCGACAAATAATATAAATAAAGAAGCAATTTAAACCCGGGCTAGAAAATTAACGATCGTAATCTCTTAAGCCCTAAAATAAATAAAAAGCTTGAACTCATATGCCTGCATTAAACGACGCAGCTGTCTTTCATCATATCGCCGGATCCCGACTGCCCGTTCTCCATATGGACGGTAGATTTTATTTATTCTCGAAGAGCGCTAGACCGCTGTGCATTCAATACCAGATTATTTACATTATTTTTTCGCTTCCTTCTTTATTATATTTAGTGTATTCTCGAGTAGTGCCCTCAATATCAAGTATAAAGTGAACGAGGGTCTAATATCGGTTTGAGAGGTTGACTCTGATATCCGGATAGAGTCTACACTATACTGGGTATTGGGTTACCCCACACACACACACACACATGACAAACACCTTCATACCTTCATACATTTATACTTGCTCCAAGACTGTGCATTGTACAGATCAGCACACAACGTATACCACATATAAATACAATCCCATGATATTACTGTTCCTTATACCTTCTACCTTATGTTAACCGGACATTTGTTATCACATTGGGCGCCAAGGACAGACACCGAATTCATACTCAGACTTTATGTTCTTCTTATTCTACTCTGCTAAGGTATTTATATTATTTCCGGTGTTACATACGAGTATTACTTCGACTACATGAAAGCAGCAAATTTTAGTACACGAGTAAGAGGGAATTTTATTTAGAAGTGAGATTGAAATTTATTTTTTTTTTTTTACATAAAATATTTTATCAAATTGGTGTAGAGTTTTTGGAATAATTTTTTTTTTCATAAGAGTTGATGAAAAAATTTATTGCAATTTGTCTCAATTTTTTTTAAATTAAATTTCGATAATTATCTTAATAAAATTTGAACCATAGTCAAAATTTATTAGTATAGCTTTGAATTAATAATTGCATTCTAAATAGTCAAGAAATTTACTGATTAACGTCAGACTTTCAGTAAGTTTTGGTTCTTTCGAGGTCCTTAAATCATATAAGTAGTGACAGAGGTAGTATTCTATAGTAGTAGCAGTACTCCTTTTGGGAGCCTAAATCTAGCAGACAAATCCAGACACACAAGAGACATAACACGTATAAGTTCTTGGATCAGACTTGGAACTAAACCGTAGAAGGAGAAATAAAAGAGACGGCGGGCAAGGATGTGAAAGGAAAAAGGAGTGGGACGTGACAGACAGCCAGGCAGACGAAAGAAGACGCGGCTTATATTACTACACCACTAGCACTAGACTAGACTGTGGCTATGCCATTTTCTTCTTTTGTATGTATATACTCAACCGACTGAGAATAGAAGTTGAAGTGGAAATAAAGCGAAAGCGTGAGCAAAAAATGAATGATAAGAGGGAAGAAAAAGATAAAAAAAGGTTAAACAAGATAAGAGAGAAAAATGGACATAACAGAGCGTTGCGACTCTAAACTTCGGGCTCTTAAGAAATAAAAATACTGAGCAAAAAAAAAATTAAGAATGTGATAATAATAATTTTGACTTTCAATATTATTATTATTATTTTCCAAATTTACAATAATAATAATAGTTATTATTATCGTGAAAAAAATATAAATCGGTGTCATCCCCTCAAGATCATCATCATTATTATTATATGTATGAATCTCTTTTTTTTTTTATTTGTCTATATAATAGGAAGAATACAAAAGATCGGACTTTGGCTTTCTGTAGTGGGCCTGCATATTCCCACGACATAGTAATAGTAATAGCAATAGCAATAGCAATAGCAATAGCAATAGCAATAGCAATAGCAATAGTCATCGTCAGGAGATAGTCGCCATGTTGAGAAAGAGTCAGAGCCAGAGAATATATATAAGTAAAGCAAAGAACTTTTGGGGTGGAAGGTGGAAGGCGGAAGGGTGCTTCAATGTGGGAGAGAAAGACCGAAAAAGATGGAGGGCATGGCGGACGGAAAGCTAGATATAGTGGGGCTCGGCGAAGCACGAGATCGAGAGAGATAGCGATAGAGATGAGACGAAAGCTCACGAGGATGCCCGAATGGTTGTTCTCTAGCTGGTCCTCTCTTGGCTGGCTCTGTGAATAGCGATCAATACCCTAGCACGTATATACCACACTACACTCCTCTATATGTCTATCTATGAATGTGTATGCGTGCGTGTGTGTGTGTGTGTGGCAGAAACGGCGTGGTGGTGTGCCAAGAGAGCACAAAGTTATGCACGCGGTATTTCGGGGGTCACCCATCAGTGCTGCGGAACGCGACGCCAGGATCCGGGAGAGGGTTTAGTGGTAATCGCGGTGAAGAAGGATTGTCCTTTATGTACTACAATATTCAATGACACATTCTCTTAGACACTTTACTTTAAATTGTCATTGTTTACGATAAATTTTCGGAGACCTTCTTCAAATAAAGAGCATTTTTATGATACTTTCATTTATTGGTAATTCGAGAATCTTATAATTTTAGACAGAAAATTGAAATAAATTTTTTAATTGAGAAATTTTTAGTAAATAAAAATTTAGTATTTAAAAAAAAAATACTAATAATGTCTGTTAATTTTTATATCAAATTTTAACACCGTAAAAGATTTTTAAAACTTTAATTTTATTGAAAACTGCAGAATTTTTTACCAAAGTATCAATCCAAATTTTCTGTTCGCAAATAATTGATGTCAGTAATTTACTATTACTTGAAAAAAAAAAGTTTAAAAATATTTTCTCGACTCGAGAATCAAATTTCACTGTCATAAAAAATGAACGAGGATATTTTTTTAACATTTACGATCAAATCCATCAGCCCGCCGTGAGAAGTAAAAAATAAATTTAATGTCTTGATTTATTGATTTTTATAGCAAAAAATATATAAAGCTACAACTTCTATAATTGCCAATTATGTCAAATGTAATCTTTGAAATTTTTTCTGAACATTCGTTAAAAATTTTTTGACATCACAATAGATTTTAACAAAATATTTTGGATTACTATTAATAACATTTGTAAAAAAAATTTTTATTTTCAAAAGTATTATTATTTCTTTTTTTTTTAAATTATAATTGATTTTTTAAGCTAAAGTTTTACTTTTTAAGGCTACAGAGAAGACCCCTGGGAAAAGTTTGACGCTTAAGCTTTTATTCAGCCTTCCGTATTCGGGTTTAGTTTCATTCGGGGTATCGAGCGGCGTAAAAGACGGTATACATTATACATTATACATTAAATATATACATTGACAAGAAAGCTAGTGGTGGTTGTCTGAATTGTTACGAAATAAAAGTTTTTTATTGTCGGGGTTATTTATTTTTTAACTTTATCATTCAAATTTATAAAATCCATTACTTTGTTTAATGGAGGACGTATATCAAGGGCATCACAATGAAGCCAATCAGTGCGAGGAAACGTGTATAAGTGCATTAAAATTTACATTATGTGATGTGATATTGAATGTGAGTAGTCAGGAGCAGAATGAGAATGAGAAGGAAAAAGAAAAATATAAGAGAACTTTAAATAGAATATGACAGACTTGTTTAGTTACAATAGACACAGTATCTTTTTTATCTTAATGGTCTTTGGGAATACGTTTTCCCATCTCGATTATTGTAAATTCTTTTGTATGTTTAAGCATATACAAGGTAGTTTGCCGGTGGAAAAAAAATTACAAACTTTTAAATTTCTTTAAAATTAAATTTGAATAACTTCATTTCTTTTTTATTCCTCATAAATTCAAACTTCCAGTGGAATGGAACAAAAAAATATGTGTTTCATATAAATATAACAGGTATACAATGTAATTATTTTTTTGGAAGAAATTATATATTTTTATTTAGATACATTAATTGTGATAAAAAATAAAATTTCTATTAAAAAAAAAAAGAAATTTTAAATCTAATGAAAATTTTTAAAGAAATTTTGATTGATAAAAATAAATAAATTGTTTCAAATCAAATCAATTTTTTGAATTAAATTAAATGGAGTTTCTTTAAATTAATAAAAATTTTTTGGTTCAAAAATTTTATGCTTGATTTAAAAAAAAATATTTTTCAAAATAATTCTTTGGTTGAAAATTTATTTTTTAAAATCAAGTTAATTTTTGCACCAATATAGACAACTAAATTACCAATTTTCACTCAATAATTTTAGTATTAACACAACAGTACTACTCAAGTATTAAATCAAAAGTTTTATAACCATAAAATAGTTTTTTCCGATATTTATGTACGTAAATGAAGAATAAACAAGCACGTATGTACGTTTGTATCCAAAGTGTTTTATCAATACAAGCCAGTGATTTAATGCAATATCTCAGTAGGTAAAATAAAAAGTATATAGCAGAGTGTACATGCAACACAGATTGAACCAAACTAAATAAAAAAGTAAAACAGTCCTCGTATCGCCTAGGCAGTAGCCGGTCGTGGTCTCACCGGCGTGCGGGTGTTTATATCCCGTAATAATTTAGATCCGAAGTTATGATAAGATATAACAAGCCATTAAAGTGAGCTTACAAGATTTAAGAATGTTTAAAAAAGGTCCAAGAGAAGGCTCTTGGAAAAAAGGTGGAGATATTACGGAATAAAAGAGGAGATGACGGGTAAACGCTTAGAGATAACGCTAGTCGAGGAGAGGTAGGAGCTTTCGAACCCGTTAAAAACATGAGGTGTCTATTCGGATAGGATAGGATGATTTTAACCGCTCAGTATAGACGAGAAGAGACGAGACGTTCGATTTTCAACGGGAACGGTCTTCCCGTTCCTCCATCTCCTGCTTTTTGCCATAATATCTCTGAGCTTCTGCAGAGGCAATAAATTGTAGCGTGTGGGCCTCTGTGTCAGTTTTTAACCTCTCCCCGACCCCTACCTCATCCCCTTCTGGTTTTGCTCTACTCGCTCTTTTTGTCAGTAGCTCTCGCGGTCTCACTTAACACGCTATACTACTACTCCTACTTCCATTATTATTATCATCATTATTCGTACATAGATATACATATATGTATCTGTATGTATATATATATATATATATATATATATATATATATATATATATATATATATATATATATATATATATATATGAGTGGATTCTCGATGTACAGACACGACACTGCGATTGGATTTGCGGCCTGAGGCCGTCTGGATAAAAGCGCGGGAAGCGGGACTAGAAGTAAAGGTTACAAGGGTGTTCTTGGGTTGAATCGATAGGAGCCGATCGGGATTGTGTTGGATAGTACTCCGATATAGAATGTAGAATACTGTGGGATGGATACGCTCCATGGTAGCTTGGAAGCATCAAGCGTCAAGAAGGGGACTACAAAAAGGAGGAAGGAGCGGAAAGAAGTGGCGAAACTCGGCTACTTCTACTACTGTATTTTATGTATGTGTATATGTATATGTGTGTGATACTGGCATTGTATGAAGGGGGTTGCTAGTTGCTAGTTGCTAGCTACTACAGCAGATAGTTGGTCGATGGATGTGTAGAGGGAATAAACGGCGAATGCCCCACGCTATAGTGGAGGGGGAGCAAAAAATTAACAGACGGAGAGGGAATCAGACCACGGGGGTTCCTTTATTTTCCTGATGGTAAACTGTCGGGGTTTGTGCTGCGTATACATTTATGTGATGAGATTTACCGCACATGCTCTTCGTTCTTACTCAAATCGATTTTCGTTTTAGTGGAAGTTGTTATTTTATATTTATTTTATTTTCAAACGTCTCATTTAAAATTTTTTTTTTTAGCTAAGATTCAAGTTAATACTTATTATTTTTACATTTACAAAGTAATTGACCATATTGAGCTTAATATGGTCATTTATACCCATATACTTTTTTGATCAAGTTAGTGTCGAAAATATCCGATAGGTGGCTCATTATTGCTGAATCTTCTCCTAACAAGAGTTGAATTAATTCATTATTAAGTTTAAAAACAAAAATCAATGCTTTTGATTCTCTTAAAAAGTTTATCTGACATTGATTTTGAGTTTAATCAATTACTTGATTATTCTTTGCTTAATGACAGTTTATTGACGTACACATTTTGAGAAAAAATATAAAATTACAATGAATTATTTTTTATTTTCAAATATAGTATGACATAGAGACATACTAAAAATATACGTATATGAAAAAAATTTTATATATTATATATATATATATATAAATAATAATAATAATAATAATAATAATAATAATAACAAAGAACAAAAATTTCAAGAAAGACAAAAAAATAAAATTCAGATGACGTGAAAGTGACTAGGCGAATGTCGAGTGTTAAAGTCTCTTTGAAATGTCCTCGGGATAAGCCGCGTCGTATTCTGGTTGATCCACTCGTACAGTTCTTGGGTCTTGGATCTTGAGTCTTTCTTTCTACTCTACTCGTATCCCCGTACAGTAACGTAGGTTCTGCCCACCAAGGAAAGGACTCCAATAAAGTCGGTAGCCATCTCATTTTCACCCTCTACGTCGTATTATTTTATCTTGTAGTGTGCGTTTCTCTCTTTATTTTATTCAACTTTATTTTACTTTTGCTTCTTCTTCTTTTTTTTTCCTTTATTTCTTTTCGAGCCGTTATAGATAGAGACGGTATCCCATGTAATGGAGAATTTTCTCGTTTTCACCTCGAATGCTTTTTATCATTGTCTACCGGCAACTTGACCTATAAACCAATTATTAAGTTAATGACTCTGGTTTTTAACATCTCTAACTCCCGACAAAGGTTACTTTCTAGAATTATTATTATTATTAATATTATTATCATCAACATTTATAGTTTCCACAACTAAAAGCAAAACAAAAGTAAAAGCTTAGTAAATTGTATCAAGAAAATAATACTTTGATTTTTTTTATTATTTCATAATATTTTTATTTGGTAAACACAAAGCTCCTCGAGTACTTTAATCCCATTATTATATTTTTGTTCCTTTTATAATAAAATAAATTTATTTAATAAAGTGTTTTAATTTAATAATCGGGATTAAAGTAATCCTGATAACGAATACAAATTAAAGGAACACTGTTATAGATAATTTTACAAAAGTATCTAGCTAACTTCCTTTATTAGAGCGTTCAAACTTCGGTACATTTTACTTTGTTATATAATTCTTAAAACAGAAGAAAAAAATAGAAGAATAAGAAGAAAGAAAGGTTTATTACAAAGAGAACTTTCTCAAGTGTATTTCTAATTATATTTCCTCTCATCTTTTCTTTTATTATTCCTCCGTCATTATTTTTTCTATTTTTAAAATATCTAATTATATGTCTAATATGAAACTCTAAAAATAACGAACAGAAATAATAAAAGTGAGTACTGTCAAAACAACTTTATTAACTTAGACTCTTTGTTGGTCCTTGCATTACTGGCGTCGTTCACTTTCCATTTTACCGGCTGCTGCGCGATAACAAAAGCCCGTGACAATGTCTTTAATAATAATAATCACAATAATAATAAACACAGAAATAATAATAACAATAACAATCAGTGTTGACTAGTACACCGTTGGATTAATCTCTGTATTGTTTGTGCTTTTCTCACATCGCTTATCCTTATTTTGAACAATTACATTACGGTCGACGAATAAGTCGGTTAATTATTCTCTACTCTATTCCTTTGTAATTATTCTCCTGTAATTCTCTTATTTTGAATTAGAGCCAGCAGGGGCAAAAAAAACTCGCCAGAGTTAGAGAGGAAAAATTACTCGAAAATAAACCAGATAGAGACGATTTACACGAACTAAATTTTATTTGGATCCTTCTTTTATTTTTTTAACAAATCAACGCATTTCTATTGAGTTCTTTCAAATAAATTTCATTTTAACACTTTGAATGAAAATATTTGTTCTTCTTTTTACACAACAACAAATTGAGAATTTCTTCTGTTGTTGAAAGTTCTTTTTTAATGTAATAGAACGATAAATTAGGTGTTTTATTATTGCAAGTCTCAAAAAGTGAATCAATATTTTTGGTAATCTTTAAATTTATCACGTCTTTGGAAATTGATTTTGAATAATCAAAAAAAAAAAAAAAAAAAAAATCTCCGTTTTTTTTTTTTTTTTTAATCAATAAATTCAAATTTTAAAGTAATTTTTATAGTTCATTTATTTTTTAAAAATACCCAAAATAAAATTTATCTCCGTTAAATTTCCATCCATATTGCTCTGCTCTCCGTCAATATTTTTCCCTCCGAAAATCGAAACTCCTATTTTCTCTTAATTTACCACTCACCCACACTTTTTATTTGTAAATCAGCGTAGCAGTCAGTAAACACATTTACAACGACTTGTTATCGGTGAGTTGATCTTGACTAAGATTTCTCTATCATCGTATTGGCGAGGTTGCAAGTATAGATCTCAGTAAGTGTACAAGGGATCGGAGGACGAGCAGGTTTATTGGCAATTTTCTAAGCTACGCCTTGAGATATAAATCATTTATTTTCTCTCTAGCAACATCGCTACTCGGTTTTAGTAAGTCGAATACTCAACTTCATACATACATACATTATCCGCGTACATATACATTGTGTAAAGGAGAGGGATAAAAGTAAAGCAACGGAGAGAGAGACAGAGAGAAAGAGAGAGAAAATGAGAGAAGCTCAGGAAGTTAAGGAAATCCCGTCGCACTTCCGTTCAACTATTAGATTCTAACTGTTACGAATGATGTCCGGATTCAAAGGCTTGGACTGGTAGTTGTGCCAGTAGCTTCGAGCTTACTTGTGTTTATAAGAGGAAATACAACGTTCCGTTTCATCGGATCGATTTTACACCGAGTTACCTCCTTGTGCTTTACCCCAAGATATAATATTAATCCCAAAATCTTGTTAAACTTGTATTTATAATTATTAATTTATGTCTACTTTAGAATTCCACCAAGTATTATTAATGCTTGTCATTATTTATTATTCATTACATTCATTCTTAATTAAATATGAGTTGGAGCACTAATTTTGTTGTTAATTCCGAGATTCAGAGTTTAATATTTCAATGTTACAATGTAATGTGAATGAATTACTCAGAGCTATCTCTTGATATAACTAAGACGACTGGTAAGATATCAATCATTAAATAATGCAATAAGACCGATAAGTATCACATTAAGGATTAATTTAAGTGACAGGTACACTTGGATTTTGTTACGAATTAAGTCGACTTATTGTATCAATATCGTATACTCGAAAATTAACTCATCTTTCGACGTCAAAATTCAATTATTTGTATGATAATGATAGCAATGATCGTGATGATGGTAAATGATAGTTATAGCTAGAAATGACGATGATTTTAATGTAATATATCATATGAGGTAGATACGTTTAATTTGATATGGAGTAGACAAGTCGCACGTCATATTTGCCTCCTGGGTCTTGATTAAGATGAGCTATTATTATAATATAATGTATTGTATGAGTCTACTATTTAATGAATGTTACATTAGATTTTAAATTGACGAGCTCTTATTGTGCCAGATTGATGGTAGATATTAGCATTACATTTTAGAGAAAAAATTTCATTTTTAATTATTATTATCGTTTTTGATATTAAATTTTTTTTTCTATCCATCAATCAAAAATTTATGAAAAAGTTACATCGATATATTTTTATTTAATATTTTAATAAAAAATTTTTAGATGAATAAATAAATTAGTTGAAAAAATTGTGTAATTAGTATTTAACTTTTTTTACATATATATTCGTTTTTAAATTAATTATTTAAAAAAAAAAAAGAAAACTAGATTAAATATTTTATTAGTTTTGAATTAATGGCAATAATTAATTAACTTTTCAATAAAAAAATACAATGCAAGATTTTTTTTATTAAATGAAGAGATTAAAAAACTTATTGACAGTGAAAAAAAAAATGTAACTCATTGTAGTGCTAAAAAAAAAAATAACAATAACAATACTGACAATAAAAGTACTAACAAGTAAAAGTGTGAGTTTATTCGTAGATTTTGTTTACAACGGATAGTAAAAATATAAAAACAAAGAAAAGAGTAATGTTAAAATGTTTACGGCAACATTTTCACAGTGTCACTGCCAGAAATGGTTTAGATAAAGGTAAAAAATAAACATTTGTAAAATAAAATAAAAAAGTTAATAAAAAGGACGTGTATAGTGCAATTTAAGGGTGTCTCTTTTTAGTTGTGCTAAACCTGGTAATATTTACTGAGAGTCTATTATTTTGAGAAAAAATGTATACACACACATACACACACACACACACACACACACACACATATATATATATATATATATATATATATATATATATATATATATATATATATATATATATATATATATATATATATATATATATATAAAATACGTAAATGTTAGTATGAAATTTCCGCGGTTTACCAGGTACACCAGCGCGCATTTAGTCTATATATTCGCATTCGGGAATGTGTATATTGTTTTAATCCGGCGCACATTTGCAGGATTTGTACAGCAATTGAAACCAAACGAAAACCAATCAAATGTATAAAATATTTTAGCGGTTTAATTACACAATTGTATAGAAAACTAAATCGTATAAAAGAATATAAACAAACAAACGAATAAATAAATAAATAAATCTACGTAGATGTAGATGTAGGTAAAAGATTTAATAATAGTATTTTCTAGCCTGCGGAAATTTTCTTTGTTACAAAATAACATATTATCGTAAAATAATACCCTCGTGTTTATTCAGTAATTGTTATTATTATTTATTATTGCAATGTTGTTGCTGGTGCATTTCAAATTCTTTTGTTTAAAATTTAATAGGTTATCAAATATTAGTACCTGTTGTTAAAATTAAATGATAATACTCTTATTATGTACTGCTGAAGCAAAGAGAATACATGATACAATAATTTGTCACCGTGATACTGTTCTGTAGTACACTGTACTGTTCAGTAGTGGTAGAGTGCGAATTCAGGAGTATCTCCCACTTTCCACTTGTCGACAATTAGAGGGTGTGTTGAAACTCTCTCTCGAAAGTTCTTCATTTGTAGAAAGTGATGTGCTCATTATCTGCCTCAATTTCACTATCATTGTTGCTATACAATATACTTTGTTATTATTATTTTATTTAAAAAAAAAAAATGCGTTGAAGAATAGTAGGTAATTTTTTATCTTGTATTAATAATAATAATAATAATAATGAGTTAAAATTTTTTTTATTATTATTCTTAATTGTAAATCTGAAAATTTCTTAAAATAAACAAAAACAGTGACAAAATATCGGCATAGACGAGCTTAGTTTGTCAGTTTTTGAGTAAAAAACGAAAGCCGAGCTTAAAGGTACCACGAGGTTGTGGGTAGAGGGCGGAGGGCGCAACTCAGGGATATAGATGAGTCAGGGGGTGAGTTGAGCGATGAGGGGGTGGTTGGGGCTCAGAAGAGGAGGATTGTCGGAGGATGACTAAAGCAACGGATTTTTTTTATGGCGATATGAATATTGATAAAAAGGAAAGTTTGGACAGAGGGTCGAGATGCAGAGAATCTGCGATAGTATTGGTGCTTGAGGGTTATGTTGTTATATCCATACATCCGTACATACATAAGTTATAATGTAGTAGTATTGTGGTAGAGCTTCTGTCGAGTTAGTATAGCCGTTGTTGGGGGTGCTGGGAAAAGGAGGAAAAATACAATGGAGAAAGATGGAAAGCGAACGCGTCGACTAACGAAGCGTGAAGCACGTCAGACCGGACGTCTGGCGTGTCGTGGAATCGGCTTGACGGTAAAGCCGATGTGGCTTTTTTAAAAAAAAATAATTCGAAAAATCGGTGGAAAAAATTATTAGTATGAGGCGAGGGTGGGAGGGGGAAGGTGGAAGGTGGATAGGTGGATAGGTGGGTGGCTAGTGGGTAGGCGCACTCACAAAGCTTTTGTAGCTTGTGTATTGAGTTCATGTTATCCCTGACAAGTGAATATAGAAGAATCTCCTATCCGCGCAAACACATCCTCGGTTCTCGGCTGTGCTCCGCTCTATTTCCACCTATCGATCCTACCTAGGTCATTCACTCGAATCGGATGTGCTTGCCATTTACCCGGTTTAATCTATTGTCGAATTTTTACCCGTATTATTGTCATTTTCTGCTCGCTTATCGTAAATGTCATTGTCGAGATCTTAGTTCAGGTTTATTTATTTATATTTATTCTCTTAGTTTGCTTTTTTTACTTTGCTCCAATGAACAACTCTACATAGAAAAAACTAAATAGTTGAATTTACTCGGATTCTAGTTGGCATAACATTAACTATTACCAAACATAATGTGAAAAAAGTATAAAAACCAGCATTTATAACTTGATACAGAAAAAAAATTATTTTTAGGGGTTAGTACAGTAAAAAACGACTCTCACTCTTTAAAAATTATTGTTTCAAACAGTAAAAAGCGCCCTAACAATAATTATAGTTCCATTTTTATTGTTGGGCTTAAAATTTATTATTTAACCTTGTAAATGTTAACGATGGCTTCATTAAAATGTTAAATTCTTAATACGATAACCTTTTGCTTGTAAAATGATAAACATTGAAGAATTGCTTTGGATTGACCTAAATTGGAACTTTTTGATTGAAATATCATGTTTAAATAATAAATATCACAAAGTAATTGTTGAAATTATGATTTTCTGTTTTAAATATTATTTATTATCAATTGATTCGTATTTATTGAAAATCCTTCATCATTAATTTGAGTTTATTGCTTTTTTTAATGGACCAAAATAATCAAAGTGACTTAAAATTAAAAAAAAAAAATTTTAAATGTAATAAAAATTTTAATTCCATATTTTCATTACCGCTTCACAAAAAGTTTTTCCATATTAATTTTATTTTTTGTGTTTAATTAATAACGACAAAAAAAAAATATAAAAAAAAAATGTATTTTGTAGAAATAATTTTAATTTTGTTTATAATTAAAAAAAACTCATTTAATTTGTATAATACTGCCGGGAAATGAATAAGCTGAATAGAATTTTATACTTATTAATATAATATTTCGTTCGAAGCCTCCACTTAATTATTAGCTTATAAAAATAATCTTGTTATGGAAAAAGGTAATAGGTCAGCTCTGAGAATCCTTTTCAAAAGCTTTTATATAAATCACACACTATAAAAACACCCGGAGGATTTGTCGGAAAACAAAAAATTAAATAAGTCCTTCTAGAAAATACTTTTGCAATTTAAAATTATTATTATTATAATCATTATTTTATCCTTTTGAACTAGATAATGTAATCATTAATATCATCTGATCGATTGTGACATTTCTGGTAATTTATAAATACATCAAATATTCAAATGATTTTTTTAAATTTTATTTTAAACTTTCAATTTAAAATGTCAAATAAAAAAATTAATTTCTTTCTTCAATATAAAATAACGGATTATTTTAAAATTTTAATTTGTTATCTCAATTTTAAAAATAAAAAATAATCCTTACATTTTCTGTAGCAAAGAAAAACGATGACAAAAGAAAAAAATTATCAATTTAATACAGCTAAAGCTTGCTTTAAAAATAATAAAAAAAAAAAGTATCTCGATAATTGGTCAGATAACGAAACAATCAGACAATTATCGATTGGTCTCATTTCATCTGCGTGATAGATATATTTTTTTTTTAACCAAAATAATCAAACAAATACTAAGTTAAAATAAATACAATATTACAAAACAAAATAATTGATCGCGTGTTTACATAAACTCTCATTGTACCAATCAAATTAGCAACGCGCTAAATATGATCTGATGAATCAATAATTCCAGTTAATTACACTAATTGCGCCGTAAATCACTTCAAAAGGAGGATTAAAAAATAGAGAAGAGATATGGGCTAAATCCCGTTTAATTGCTTGTGAACTTGATTTTGACAAGATGGCCGACCGGTTTCAAAATGGCCGACTTATTTTTTCAAAGCGAAGGCCTGTAATTTTATAACGAAAAATAACGAACGCGTTTTTGTTTTTATCTGCGATGCAAAAACTAAAAAATATGACGTGATAAAAGAAATTAAGAAGGGGAGGGAGTAGAGTAGATTTAAAAGTGTTGTGTTTAAAGAGTAATACGACACATGAATAAACCAAGTTGAAATAAAAAAGAGATGATTGTTGAGGGAAAATGGAGGTACTTGATTCAACCAACGACACAATACACTCTCGAAGTGTGTACAGACGAGCGAACACGGTGGAAAAGGATCCCAAGTTTTCTCTTTTCATTACTTGAGGTCTCATAATACACGAGAATACCTTTGAAGGATTTAGTGCGCTCATTTTTTAGAATTATAGTATTTTATTTATAATATAAATATTTATCCTATTGATGAATTTCATTGTCTTGTAATTTAATAATACATACATTAAAAAAAAAATTTCATTCAAGACATAAATTTTTTTAAGTGAATTTTTAGGGTCAAAAATTTTTATCGAAAATCAAGTCGATTTTTTTTTTTTTTGAGTGAATAAAATTTTTAAATTTAACATTTTAATAATAAACAAACTATTAATGATTCACGGACTCATGGAATAGCCAGCGTAAATATTTAATTTTAGAAAATCGATTCAGTTTTAAGGTCTAAAATTTTAATGACTCGATAATCATTCCTTAAAATAGAATAGTTTCTATTAAAGTTATTAAACGTCTAATAAATTAAAAATCTTATATGATTTATAACAAAAGATTGAGTATAAAGTTATTTATCTATTAATAAATAAATCACAGTAATAATGATTATGATAATGGAAGAAATTTATTAAAATATGATAATATATGGAAAAATATAAAATTAAGATGTCAACCCGTATTTGATCTTTTCACTTCTTTCCATAGCAATGAGAATATAAGTTAAGTTGGTAGTAGTTGATCTGAAACTTTTTGAGGATTATACAAATGTACAGATGTTACTTTTCACACTTTTCACTCATTAATTATGTAGGAAGTAAAACCTTTTCGTATAACTTTTTCCCTTTAGATATATTTCACTATATTCCATCTCCTACTCCCATTTTTTATTCTTACTTTTTAAGACCCTCTATTCACATGATCGCTTTTGCCGAGTACAAAGTTGTCACCTTTTTTTTGAATTAAAATCGAAAAAAAAAAAAAAAAAAAAGTTTGACTCAGAGTAATAGTAAAAATAAAAGTCAAAAAAGATAAATTTATTAAACTAAAAAAGTGTAGTAAAATAATAAAGTGAAAAAAAGATTTCAAGTGTCTTTTTACAATTCTACTAGCTTGCTCGTCTCTCGTCTTATCGAGAATTCAAGAACGTACGCGTGAACGAATTTTGTTACTACAGTGTCGATTGAGCGATTGAACATGCGACCCTCGACATTCCATAGAATTCCAGCGGTTGGATTTTCATCCCCTTTATACTTACTCATCTGTTAAACTTTCAGTTACATTATCGTTATCCTCATAATCTTAAAACGTTTATTGTTATGTTCTCAAAAAATTACTTTTATATTTTAAGTTATCTTCTCATTAACTTTTTCTCGAGAGTTTTTACATAATGTCTATCACGTCTTTAGTATCGAATGCTTTTTTTACAATTTTTTATAATTAATTCTTGGTGTAAATTTACCATTATCATTATTAACAAAATTATTTGATTCAAGAAAAATTTCACTTTTCAATCATGAAAAAAATAATTACGTAGTTAACTCAAAAATTATTATTCAAGCATTTTTCTTAAGTTTTTAAAATAATTTGAGTACTAAATAATGAATGAATAATCATTAATTGTACTAATTGGGAGTAAGTGATCGATTCTATCACTTGAAATAAATTATTAAATTGAATAAATCAATGTCGCAATTGAATTTCTTATTGAAAGTGAATGGAAATGTATAAACCAAGACAATCGATTCTCTTCAAAATAATTCACTTCGATCAACAATAATTCTTTTTTAGTCTAATTAAATGAGAAGCATCCCTAAATTACAGGACATATTTTCAAAATTAACTTTTTTTGGAGTTATTTTTAAAAATATATTCTTTAAAATTCTTGCTTCAACTTCATAAAAATCAAGAAGGGCTAAAATTATTCTAATACAATAATTTAAAAGCTAAAAACTTGAATAACTTAATATTCGTCGGAAATATAAGAAAAGACTGCATTGGAATTTTTTATCCTCTAACCCCTGAATCCGTGTCCTGACATGTGGGTGGTAAGGAGGGGAGGAGTGTGTAAAAGTAGAGGTTGCCAACCGGAGCCAGATCATCATGCTCAGGACTGCATTGGTGGCTATGACTGTATAAGCAAGATAAAGGGGAGCGAAGAGGGTGAAAAGGAGAAGGTAGAACGCGAAGGGAGTGAGTCAGCGAGGGAGTGAGACAGAGGGTAAAACTCAGCTCCGGAGCTTGATGTGCCAGATGAAAAAAGGACAGAGACTGGTATAGAGTGTAGCAGCAGGGTAGTGTAACTGGAGGGAGGGTAGGTGGGTCTCATTAGGAGCTCTAACGACCCGAGTGCAGCCCCTATCAACGTCTCGCGCTGAATCACTCACTCACTGTCTCTGTTCCACGGGTTCCCTCTTTTTCTCTAGGGTGGTCTTGTCTCCTTCTTACACCCTTCCTCAGCTTCTGTCCCTGTCCCGGTCTATCGTCCTCTTTATCTGGTTCGCATTACTGGCTCTCTCTTGATTCTCTGGATAGAGTCTACCTTGTCTGGTGTCCTTCCGACCGCGATACCTGATCCGAAAGTCAAATGCACGCCAACTTATTTTCCAGTTGTCCTAGTCAACGTTTTGTCGTACTCTTTCTTCCAACTCGCTGTAATTATCCACTATGCGGATCGGGAAATCAAGATGTCTTGTAATTACTGCTACATTTTACCTCTTTTTTTAATTCATCCTCTTTACTTACTTTACTTTATTCAACTTAACTCCTTTTTGTTTATAACATCCTCGTTTTTTCATTAATTTACTTTAAACAAACATCTGTACTAATAAGTAACTATTTTGATTCAAAAGATGTAATCTTTAAAAAAAAAATCCTGGTTGATAAAAAAAAAGGAAATTAACGATTTTTATTTATCAATGTTTTTATAATTTGTCTTCATTATAATACACGAAATTATTAGTAGCTTTAACTAGTCAAGATTTTTATACTTTTTGTTCAATTCGTACTTTATTGATTGAAACTACCGTAAAAATAGTTTTCACCATCATTATTTTGATTCCTCAAAAAAAAAAAAAATCGGATGATGTTAAAAATAAAACACCAATCTCAATAAACCGGGCATAAAGCATCTTACATCTTCGAGATTAATTGGCATAAAAAGCTTGGTACCATCAGCAGATAAAGTAAATTCCCCGAAAATAGGAAACCTAATTAACAAACCTGATAAAAATAAAGCTGAAGTTAAATAAAAGTAGAGCCATAGAAACATTTATAGTGGTACTCTGAGTAGACATCTAACCGGATTTTATGTGCCGTTTCAACAACTCAAGATTCTCATTACCTGCTCAGTGACATAAACCTTCATATGAATCTCATCTAAGTTAAGTGACGTCTTGCATAGCAGCACATGTTAATCTTGGTGCAGATCCAAACCATCTTGCCCCAGTAGCTGCTGACTACTGCCTCCTTCCGCCTCCGTTTCTCATCCATCCACATAAATATACACATGCCTTATTCGTTAAATTATAAGTTGCTACTGGTACGTGATGCATGGATCTGGGATGTACGAATGCATGGATGCAGCAATGCACAAGATGCAGATGCAGATCCACGTTTCCACGGTTCAAAAGCACAAATCCTTAGCATTTCGAGCCAGACATCAAGGCTATGAATTCATATAGAGATACTAAATATATACCCTCCTCATATGCCATCTCGCTTCTTCTATCTCCACACATCCATAAACAGATACATGCATTCATTCATTCATTCATTCATTCCAATTCCAATTCCAATTCCATTCCATTCCATACCATACCGTGGAATATATTTATACGTACATGTGTGCATCACGTCACTGCATACATGTATCCGCATGTCCATAAAACATGGGACATGTACACATACATAATACAGCGGATAATAAATTAAACATCACGGTACAGTTGTGTATAACAGGGCGAGCAGTAAATCCAAAATTTAAACCCATACCTTACTTAACATGACACCGATAACATTAGCTTCATTGTCATCGCTCATGACAACCTTCCCTGTTTTCTTAAACATTTAAATTAGTTAAATTAGCTCTTGTTTGAATTTAGGGTACACGCTCTCTTTAATATCTTTGTGCAAATCTTTGTGCATGATATCAAGCGACATGAAAACCGTATATAAACCCACTCGCGGCAACCTTTAAGCGTATCGCTTGTTCTTCCCGAGGGAGGCGTTTAATTTGCCTTAGGAGGGCTGGCTTATTCTTACCAGATACCACCTTTCTGAAGAGATTCTGTGCTGCTCCACACAGTCAACCAGCTATGAGAAAGTTCAGAAAGACACAAGAGTATTATGTGTCGAGGGAAAAAAAAGTTAACTGCATTTCCTTTTATGCTGAAAGAGCTTATTAGGTCTTGCTTACTTTTTGAAAACCTAACTCGTAGAAAAAATTTTTATATACAGGTAATTTTCATGTAGGGTAAGATAAAAAATTTTTTTAATTTTTCCAGAAATTTTTGGAAGAATAAAGGTGTTTTTTTTTTTAACAAAATTCGGTTTTGTAGTTGATTAAACAAAAAATTCATGGCAGATAAGCTTTTTATAAAGGTCAAAAAAAAGATTTTTATTTTAGAACTCAATAATTGAAAAATTAACTCTCTTATATTAAAACGATTTTGCGATTCTGCGCCACCTGTTGGGAGTTTTTGATACTAGCTTCGGTTAAAAAGATGTTTATGAACGTATCAAGTAAATTTATGACGATTTTTTAAACGTCCTAGTAGTGAAGGGTTCAAAGAAGAAAGAGAGACTCGATTGACTGTTTTTGGTGGTTATTCTGAAAAGAGACATCATGCAGTCCTTCTTTAACACAACAAGAACCGAATCAGATGATGTCCTATCGAATGATCACGCGGTCTAGTTCTGATTTGGCGGTCTAGCTTAACAGAAGCTGAACAATCCTGGATGAGCAAGTAAGTCTCAGTGTTTCTATTCTGGAAGCAGGCTGAGAGTTTAGAGTTGCGAGTTGACGTTGAGGTCAACGAGCAAACGGCACTCTACAGCTCCTCGTGATTGCGATCGTCCAATTGTCGTAATGTTGAATGCACCTCGGAGGAAACAGTTTTTAGATTTTCCGAATCCTTATTTCTTTTCTTCTACGAAAGATCTTTTTTCAGCTTTTTTTCAGAAGACGATTAGATAGCAAGATGGTTGACAATTTAATTTAGTTTTTTGATTTGTTAATCTTGGAGAATTCTTTTTGAGTTGATTAAATATTTCGAGGAAAAACTAGAGATAATTAAAGAGATTCTTTTTTTATTTTATTTTTTTAGCGATCTTTAAACGTGAAAGGAAGAAAAATAATGGAAATGCTTTAATATGATGATATGTAAATAGAATTCAATTAAAGTGACCCTTTCAGAAAGTTAAGCCAACAAATTTTATCCATCTGTTTTAATTACATTCTAGTAGATCTACTATTTTTTTACTCGGTTAATCATTTTTCTTTTAATCAACGCTAATATTTATCAACAAACAATTGTTTTAATTAATTGTAGTTATTATAATTAACAAAATTTTAATTAAATGTATTTTTGTGTTTCATAAAGGAAGACATGCTACAATTAACATTTTTTTTACATGATTTTTATTTAATTTTATTTTTTACCACATTTTTAGAATAATTAATTGCAAAACTCTAAATTTACATTTTTTACTTTTAATTACGATTAAATTAAATTAAATTAAATTGAAACAAAGAAGCTTTACTACCGAGATTTTTTAACTGAAAAATTTAGTAAAATAAACAATTAAAATTTATTCGAATCAATTTTTCTGATGCAGAAAAATGTTGACAAAAAATTTATCTCAAGAGAATTTTTTTTCTCAGTAAATTATTCTTAAAAATAATATTTTAAGTCTAGGTTACACATTTATCAATATTCACACGATAAATTTTATAGACTACAATTTTATTAATTGATTAAATTTCAAATATTTAAACCAATTTTCTTTTCCGATAATTAAAAATAAATGTATTGATTATTTATTCATTGGAATACTTAGAAAGATTTGATTTAACATGCATGAAAAATTAATTCGCCGTTCACTGGAAAATTCACTAGCCCATTAATTGCACTGTGTATTGTTAAATATGTACATCATATAATATGTACGCCATGAAATGTATGTATGTTAATGTAGCTGACTTCTAAGGGAGTACAGATGTGGGGTGACTCCATATGTGAGTTCATTTGCGAGTGTGTGGGTGAGTATGTCAGAATGGCAAAGAATTGCCACGCCCGATTCGATTAGCCCATGGGGTTTTATATTTCGACGATTAAATCGACGCCGGAGGTCAATACGGAAGCCCTGCACTCGAACTGGCACTTTTTTATTTTAATTTTATTTTTTTTTTTTAGCCTTGCTCTGCTCGCTCTGTACAGTAACAGCAACAGCCACAGCACACCACTAGAGCATTACATCACCGTCACCCTAACTCCCATCAGTTTTGCTCACAGCTTTCACTCTATCCACCATTCCCCTTCCCCGATTTACAATAAGCCTTTTTTACCCTTACAATTGATACAATTGAGTTTAAACTTTCGGTCACAATTGACCTTGACGTTAACGCGCCTAATAAATTTTTTATTTTATTATTTGAGGGATCATTATTTGTGGTACTCTTATTCTTAATTGACTGTGGGTTGAACATTTTCGAAGGTTACTTATCCGAAAAATATTTTTTAATTTATGATCTTTAATTTTTTATAATTTTTGTATTAATTAACCATGAAAAAAATTTATAGCAAAAAAAATGTAAAAATCGGATTTGTTTCTTATTGAAAATTTTTACAATCATACGCCCTTATTGTATACAAAAATTGTTACTGTCTTAAACCAATGTTACCGACCACCTGAATTCTCGAAAAAAAATTATTTATCAAAATATCGACTATTTTATTTAAAAATATTGAAATGTTTCTCTAAATTCGAAAAATTTTTGAATGGTTAATTTTGATCTCATTCTCTTCAAGTTTTACAATTTTTACGAAAAATATACTTGAATTAAGCATTTTCATTAGTCTACCAATTTCCTGATAAAAAAGTTGAAAAATTAATCTGTTTTACGATAAAATAAAGTTTTTCAATGATCCTTATTTAAGTCAATTATTTTTCACAACAACGCGGATTCTAAACCATTAATTAATTAACAATTATCGATAACTTCATTTATCCATCTGTGAAAAACAATAAAACTCACTCGAGATGATAACAATCGAGCAATAATAGAATCTTCCTCGAGTGGAGTTGGCCAAGCAATTAAAAGTAATGGTATAATTAAAATTACATCGTAATGACGACGTTTGAAGTTATATTAGTGTTAATTATTGTAACGTCTTTGAGGGAATAATAGCATGGAAACGTAGTACGTAGCTCGTATTAATATAATGGAGTTAATGGTCTTATGACGTTACTCAACGGTGTGTAGCAATGGTACGGATGGTGGTGTTGTTGGTGGTGAGTTTCTCGGGTGACGAGAAGAGGAGAGGACCCGAGACCGTGTTATACAGTCCAGCACGACACAGACAATAGAGTATAGAGTACAGTACATTGTCATTGGAGCGTGGCGGAAGAGAAAGCTCTCTCATTGCGCGCTTTGAGAATTCGATCGACCGGTAGCCGTGTAATTTGCGTTTTACGCTCCAACGCCAGAGAGCGCAACGCGCGTTCGACGCGTCCAGTGTGACGAGGTGTAAGGTTTATGATAGGCTACTTTGCCAACCTTTGCCAGCCTCTACTGGCTGTCCCTCGGCTTCCTGGATATGTTTTTTCCTCAACGAGAAATTTTTTTCAATCAACCAAGTTGAGTTACGAGTTTAGAGTTTGGCTTTGGGAGTCACGAAACATTATTGACATTCGCTCTCGGTTATTTTAATTTTTCACTCCATCAAGTGGTACACGGTTTTTACTCGGCGTTGAAAAATTTTTAACATTTCATGCGGTTAGATTTTTTTTTTTTTTTTTTTTTTTTTTTAAGACTTCATTAATTTTTCGGTTTATTTAGAGATTATATTAATAAATGAGGAGTCACTTTTTTTTTTCAACCACGAATTAAAAAAATTTTATAAACCATGCTCAATTCTTCAGTATTAATACATTTTATTTGGTTTAAAAATAAAATAAAATCAATGATTTATTTATAATTTATTTGACTGAATATTTATCAATTTAATAGTGTTTAAAAAAATATGAGATAGAATTTGAATAATGATTAATTCGGAAATTTAATTTCAAATATGAAATAAAAAATATATAAAAATAAACTAAATATATATCTTCAATAATGTTTATTTATATTAAACAAAGAAAGAAACTTTTTTTTTAGATATGGTGAATCAAACAAAAATATCAAGCCACTAGACATTAAAAATTCATGACTTGTGGATAATAGTTGATGTAAAGTTTAAAAATTGTTTTACTAAATTTCAATCTAAAGCTAGCGAAGCGGGCGACTGAACAAATAAATTAATATTAAAAATGATGTTTAAAATAATTGGGTTCACATTGTCCTAGCTTACTGGAGACAAATTACTAAAACCCATGTAGGCATGTAAAGAATATTGAGTTATTAAAAAATCCAATAAATCTAGCTCCACAATCTGTCATATCAAACTAACTAACGAAAAAGTCGATAAAATTTAATAAAATCCAGCATTTTTTCCGATATTCACCGCTTCCAACTCTAATTAAATAATAAAATCATAACTCAAATATTAAATACCCGCCATTATTGAATCTACCACTCCACTACCAAATTATCAACCTGCTCTTTCGTATTTATTCTCATTCTCATACTCATTCGATTCCATTCTAACCTCACAATTACGCTCAACAAAAGTTACGGCATACTAAAATAAATATTCCTAGATAAATCAATATCCCCTCTCATCACCCAATTCAGTGCCTCTCTGCCGATAAAAAATACCACAATTAATATTCATAACCTATTTGACCCGTAAAAGCATCTGAAAACCCCGAACCGAAGTCTGACAAGTGACACGTCCGCCATCTTCCGTGACCCGACATTTTCCTATCAATTGTACTCTCTATACATACTACACATTAATGACGTCGATACCAGCAATTTATTTTTTTTTTGGAAAAAAAATAAAAAAACAATAAAGAGCTTTTAAAAAAATGTAAAAAATTTTATCCGCAAACGAGGACCCAGTGAAATCAATACTGGATTTTCAGCAAACGATGTTGTTTAAGCCTAGCGGTTTAACCTGTACCGATATGGTGCGACCACAGAGGAGATCACAGCTTGTTTAGAATGCAACCGCGGTGCACATCGGATCCCTTTCCCCGGATCCAGCCGTTCCAGGGACAGAGATAAAGACAGAGATAGGAGAGTCTATTCCGATACTGTTAGACTGGAACCTTCCGCCTAGGTGTCCTCTGGTGATCATGTCACTACACGATCTGGCTCTTTGCCCCAACTTCTCCCAACAGAGATGGACAGATATCGATCTAATGGCCGTGTAGGTGGTTTCACCCCCTGGAAGCGTTGCAGAGCGCCGCTATTGGTGCTATGGATCTATCTGGATCTATCGGCTGTCATACAAAGCTCACATCATTAATTGATTGGCATGTCTCTGCAGAGATAGCTCTTCCATCATCCACACATCCATATTTAGCGCTTCGAATCCCAATCCCAATGTCAATGATCGGTCTATATCTTCCAGCTTGGTTGCTTATTACCATTGAAATAGCTTCGCGTGTCCTTATTGTCCGAATCATACTCTCTGTTTTCGCTGGTTGGCTGTTAGGGGCTTAGAATTGTGAATCCTCGCGTGACAAAGTGTGCGAGAGAATTGCTTATGTTCTGCCTTTTATCCCTCTATGCCTCGATCTATTATATATTCTCTATGATAATGTATGTATGTATAAATGTATGTATGTACTTGTTCATTCTATTCCCAAATGTCTGTTATGGCGCTGATGTGGTTCTACCTTATACCTGTGTTATACGGCTGTCTCTTGAACTTTATTGTTGATGGAAATGCTACGAGCGACCGCCGACATCGCCACTACGTAATAAACTTTACTGTCGTAGTTTTCATACCTATATATATATGTCAGCGAATGTGTGTGTGTGTGTGTGTGTGTGTGTGTGTGTGTGTGTGTGTGTGTGTGTGTGTGTGTGTGTGTGTGTGTGTGTGTGTGTGTGTGTGTGTGTGTGTGTGTGTGTGTGTGTGTGTGTGTGTGTGTTTGTGTGTGTGTTAAAAAGGAGCACCAGGAGGTACGTGATTTTCCAATTTGACAGAACAAGAGTTGAGATGACAGGATTTAGCAGAACATTATTCGGTGAAAAATGTTTCATGAAGGACAGTTTATTGAAATGTATTTTTATACTTGTCAATTTTTATGATAGATTCTACTGTTTGATTTTAGTTACTGAATTTTCTGGTGACATTTTCTGTTATTTTTAGCGCAAGGCCATTGAAATTTGAATTTAAACGTTGTTTGCTTTAGCAAAACTTGTTTTAGTTCAGGTGTCAGATGAAGACATTGATATGGAATTCGTTAAGTATTGGTGTACGATAACTATTTCGAAACCATGGAGACAAACAATTCCGCAGGTACCTTGAACTATCGATAAACACAATAATATATTACCTCCTTATTGTAGTGCGAAATATTAACTGAGAGTGAAGTAACTGTTATTGTTGATGTTGAATTAGAGGTGATAAAACTTTTGATTTGTCAATTAATAAAGTTATTTTTGAATGTATAAAATTGAAAGATTATCTCTATTGTTTAATAATTATAAGATTTATCATTTTAGTTAGAATTTTTTTAAGTTTGCCCAACTAAATAAAACTAATTTTAAATCTCTCATACTAATATTACTATTATAGAACTTCATCTCACTCTTATCATAAATTTAATTAAATACCTTGTTTACTAATTTGATAAATGAATTTATGAGGCAAAAAAGGACAAAAATGAAGAACTAAAAGAGCAGTAAATGACAATGTTCTAAAACAAGTTATCAAAGTTTGATCCAAGCAGCTCAACATCCATTGTAAGCTTGTATATCCAAGCCTGGTGAATATACCAACTGAAATTATTAATGATCTAGTCATAATGTGAGAGTACCTGGTTCATTCTTTACTACAATAAAAACATTACGCTCGACATTTACGGTCCAGTTTATTTGAACTTAAAATTTTTCAACCGCTCTTAAAAAGCTATGCATATGTAGAAAAGCATGAGCATTAATATATACACATCCCCATTTTGTCGAAACGAACGGCCATTAACTGAATCACCAGTGTCCAAGTTTAAAAGTGTCTTGCCAAGGTATTTCCTTACTTTATTTTTATCTTAAGTTCTGATCCACCGCGAACTTTTAAAAACGTACTTTACCTTACTTTTCCAAAGATTATTTCCATTCCCGAGCAGTAACGAGAGTAACTATTGCTGCCCAGAACTAAGGACCAAGGATTCTCTCGAAAATGAGCAGTAAAACCGAAGGAAAAAAAAATAAATCTTGACCCAGCTGCTTCTTATATTTTCTTCATCCTTCTCTCTCTCTCTCTCTCTCTCTCTCTCTCTCTCTCTCTCTCTCTCTCTTCCTTAGTTCAGACCTTAAAAATTTAACTAAAACTAGAAAAGCTGATATGGATTCTGTCCATAAAAGACTATGTACCCTTGAGAAGTCAGCTCCTGTTCCATCTACCTCTTCACAGACGTCAAGTAATACCACGGAATTAGTTATTTCAGGTATTCCTGATGCAGTGGCGAAGGATTTAACACCAGATGACATTACAGCTGCGGTTTTTAAGAATCTAGTTACCAAATCTACTTAATAGTGTCTTAAGTTCCCGTAAAGTTGAAATCAAAAATAAGCAGCTACGAAATCAAAATAAGCCTTTATTACACTCTTATATTGTCTCTATGATGTCGACTCCAGTGCGAAATTTCATTATTGATAAGAAACGAAAAACAGGTAATCGCTTAGTTAAAGAGGTTTTTCCTACTCGAGTCGATATGGCTTTTCAGGGATCTGTTTATGTTAACGAATTTTTGTCTCCTGAAACGCATAGATTGCTACTAAAAACTAAGGAACAAGCCAAAGTCAAGAGGTTTAAGTTTGTTTGGGCTAGATATGGGCAAGTCTTTGCAAAAAAGAATGAAGATTCGGTAAGACTTATGATAAATTGTGAAGCTGATCTCACCAAACTAGATTAACAGTCAACTGATTCAACTAATAGCTCAACTAAAAATATATCTTTATCACTAAATGTACTTAGTCTAAATATAAATAGCATTGTTGGCCATACTGCTCAATTCTTAAATTTGATTAATGATACTCAACCAGACATTATTATCCTTGTTGAAACGTGGTTAAAACCCTTTCATGATAACAGTATTTTTTCACTGAATGGCTACAATATTGTTCGAAGAGATCGAACCCTAAAACATGCAGATACTGGCTGTTACATCCAGGGAGGTGGAGTGGCCTGTCTTGTCCGTGAGTCCTTAATAGTCAAGGTTTTACAAATTTCAACTTCTGATTATTTAAATCAACCAGAATATTTAATAGCCGATGTCACCTTATCCTCTGGATCTCATCTCTTATTATCCTGCATTTACAGAAGACCGAAAGGGCTATTTCTCAACGAATTCTTTGACATTTTTTCAAGATTCGCTCCAAATTTCAACAATATAATCATAGCTGGTGATTTAAATTGTAATTTGTTGGATGATAGTTACACTGCAAGGCACCTGAAAGATTTTATTCTTGAATCGTCACTGTTCTGCGTACCTTACGGAGCTACTTTTCATAAAAATAACTATGATTCTTGGTTAGATGTCATCCTGCTTGACAGTGATAGTAAATTAGTTTCTTTTGCTAAATCCGATTCTCCGTTCATTGATGGCCATGACTATTTATTTTGTAAATATAAATTAAATTGTTCAAAACCAGCATCAAAGAAAATTACCTTTAGAAACCTAAAGAATTGTGATCATCAAGCTCTTTCAAGAACTTTGATGAACACTTTAAAAATTGATAATGCTGTTCTAGAGAATACGGATCCAAATGAGTTGCTGATTTTCTTCAAAGCTGGTGTTCTATCTTCTCTGGATTTGTTTGCACCCGAAATCACTAAGAAGATAGTCCGTCATAGTAATCCCTGGTTTACAAAAGAATTAAAAGTGAAGTGCAAAGAACGTGATAAAATTTATAAAAAAGCCAGGAGAACTCAGGACCTAAATCTGCTTGCTCTTTTTAGAATTAAGAGAAAAAACTTAAAAGCTGAGTTGAATCATGCTCGTGAAGAATACTTAAAAACTATTCTTTCAAATCTTTCATATGGTTCATCTATTTGGAGTAAGCTTAAACATCTTGGACTAATTAAGTCTAACCCTTCTTCACCGCTAAACTTTTTGATGCTCTTGAATTGAATGAGTATTATGCAAACATAGTAAGAAAGCATCCACCTTGCAGTAAAAATTTTGTTGATTTACTGCCGATGGACTATTCAAGACAAGTCAAATGTTTATTCAAGTGGACCACGATTGACATTGTAGATGTTACTAAGGCACTGCATATTACTCTTTCAAAGTCTAAAGGAAAAAGTCCTGATGGATTGGATTTAAGATGGTTACGGGATCACCTTCCACAAATTTCACTGTTTCTTACTGCATTATTTAATAGATCTCTTGATACTGGAATATTCCCTGACATTTGGAAAGTTATTTTTATTATACCTTTGAATAAAACTTCACCGCCTAGATCTCCATCAGATACCCGACCTGTTGCAAATCTATCCCATCTGGCCAAAGTGTTTGAAAGAATCATTGCTAATCAAGTGATAACCTATCTGGAGGATAATGAGTTACTCGATCCTTTGCAATCCGGATTTAGGAAACATCACAGCACACAATCAGCATTACTGAGGCTCACTGATGATATTAGGCAGGCGATGGACAAGAATAAACTTACCATAATAGTCTTATTTGATTTGAGTAAGGCTTTTGACTATGTTGACCCCAAGATCATACTGATTGCGTTATTTGAGCTTGGTTTTTCAATGGAAACAATTATCTGGTTTTTCTCCTACTTATCAAATCGCTCTCAGTCAATACTGAATAATCTTGGGACTCCAATTCAGCTCCTTAGAACTTCATCTGGTGTTCCTCAAGGTTCTGTGCTTGGTCCAATCCTGTTTTTAATTGTCATGAATTCTGTTGTCAGATGGCTAGTGTATTGTAACCATGGTCTGTTTGCTGATGACAAATATATTTATCTACATTTCTTTATGTATCAACTACAAGAGGCAGTCAGACAGGTCAACATTGATGCACAATCAGTTGCGGATTGGGCAAGGAAGCATGGCTTGGAGATAAACTTGTCCAAGACCAAAGCAATGATCTTGGGTTCAAATAGCAAGCTGAAACAACTGAGTAACTTTGATCTGCCACCTATTATTATAGATGGTGTCATAATTCCATATGTTGATACTACCAAGTGCTTGGGATTATACATCAGCAGGAACCTAAGTTGGAATCATCATGTCAAGCTAGTGGTTAGCAAAGTTAATTCAGCCTTGCATTCTCTCAAGGTTCGGAAGAACATTTTCTCAACTGACGTCAGGAAATTGTTAGTATCATCCACCATCTTACCACTTCTTGATTACTGTTCCATCGTATTAGTAGATTCAACATCTGAAAATGACTTAAAACTTCAACGTGCAATAAATTGCTCAATTAGGTTCATTTTCAATCTTAGAAAAGATGAGCATATAACACCTTATCAACGAGAATTGGGATGGCTTACTGTGAAATATCGTAGAATGTACTTCATGAGTTGTTACTTCTTTAAGCTACTTCAAGTTGGTAAACCCAAGTACCTACGAGATGCTTTTGTTGAGGAGACCGAAGTCAGACGTTCAGATAGGTTAGCAGCCAAAAACACTCTCTTTTCACGTTTCCGCATTTTGCTACGACCTTCATGGAGCGGTCATTCCAAGTGAGTGTAATACGATTGTGGGAAGAACTGCCTGAAGAGATTGTAAACTCATCTAGTCTTGAAGTGTTCAAAAATAAAATTTTTGACCATTTGTTGAACTTGGATTATTAATTTTGTTATTGTAAAGTGATAGGTTCTCTGATAATTACTGTTAGATTCTAAGTGTTAAATTCTCCAACTTTGTTATTTTATCGGCTGGTATAAATTGAATAATTTAGTGAGTATGCTAGTTGAATCAGATAAAATTAATATAAATTTTTATATTAGATCTTTATTATAGTTTATGTACTTATATAATTTTTCTATTATTATTGTATTTGTAAATCATATTGTATTTAAAATTGCCATTTGGCTTGTGCCTTGGCATTAATAAACTATCAATCAATCAATCAATCAATCTCCTTCTCTAGATATGTATATGTCATTAAAAATTTTCAGTCCTAACCACCCAACAAAACTTTGAAACGGAGAAAGTAAAACTTGAGCATGCAAAGGCTATATATACGTTGGCGAAATAAATTTTTTCGACGACAAGGGCGGTAAAGAAAGTTTTTCCACCCCTCGTTACTATACCTTCTCTACCTTTCTGTAATTTCTTTTCTTCTGTCCTCTCTTTTTGTCACCGGGAAACTTATAGCCCGTCCTCGATTCCCTGGAAATGTTTTTGCCCATAAATAATGCGCTTCAATTTCTTTGGCCGGTATACATATATAAGGTATATAAAGTAGTGTATTGTTTAATGTCGTTTCCAAATGAAAGGGACAAGAAAGGGGGTGAATTTGGCATGAGAGGAAGCATCTCTCTTCCGTTATGAAGAATGCGGAGGTCGTTAGTTGTTAGATCGGAAAATTATTCCAATTGAAGATGCCGTGTGTTTCTGACAAGCTTTACTTCTGTGAGCTCCTCATAACCTCATAACCTCTCTATATATCGGTTAATCTCTCTTTAAACTAGAAAGCTCTTAAGTTCTTGAGATTAATCGGCAACCCAGATTCTCAAGTCAGGTATCTTTATCTCTCAATTGCAATCAACATTTCTCTCTATGGATGTGTGTATATGTCTATCCAATGTAGATATAGATGTAGATATAAGTACAGATAGTTCCGAATGTATTTCCGGCGAAAGATTATCCTCCATTCCCAACATAACGTTACTTTTAAATTTTTTAACCGATATCCTTGTGTAGTTGAGTCTCGTCATCGCCGACTACGATGTACTCATGGCCTTACATAATATCTAAAGTTTAAGTATACTGGCATTTGCCAAAAGCTATTTAAACTTTTAAACATTACTTTTAAGTCATGCAAATTTCCTAAGTATATGCCAAAAAAAAATATTTTAAGTAAATTTACGAAATAGCATTACATAAATTATCAACGGCTATTTATGTCTCTTATGTTACCAATTCAGACAAATTTTACCAGGTCATGTTTTATATTATCCGCTTCAGATAAGATAATGTAATTGATTTTGACAAACTATCTATGTGAATGCAATAAAGATGTCAGCTTCCAATTTAGCTGAAAAGCTTCTGACGTTAAATTGATGGGAATCCATCGAATTTATAATTGAGTTTGCTTTAATATCTATCATGCAATTTCTAAAAGAGTACTAGATTGGATGTTAAATATTCTGAGTTAATAAGTTATTTAGATACATCTAATTTTGATATGAAGCGATTAAGAATTGAAAAAAAAAAAAAAAAAAAAAAATTCATTTTCGTGTTAAAGAGGATAATTTATTGAGTGTATGAAAAAAATATGCGGGTTTTATGGATACTTCGTTTTTATTGGGTTGTGTTATTTTATGTTACGAGAAATGAAAAATTATATGTTTATGAGTAGGTTTTAAATAATGATGAAGCATGACAGCATTTAAGAGTTTATTGTTGATAAATTTTAGAGCTTTGAAGATCCAAAATTGAAATTTTCGATGCTTAGACATCCTTATTTTTAAGTTTAATCGTGCTTACAATTGAAGAGACATGAATGTTCTGAAGTTTAGCCGATTTTGCACTTCCAGGCGATAAAGTTTGAAGTACGAAACGAGCGAAAATGAATATAACTTTATGAGCTTAAATAAGAATATTAATTTTTTTTTTTGTATAATCTTCTTGGAGAGCGAAATTTATAAAGTACATATGCTTCTACGGGATTAGGAAGGTTGTTAATTATAAATTGGAATGTCTTTAACGAGGTTTTTAGTTCCTACAGAGAATTTTAGATTGGATGTTACTTCAAGGGCATCCTCAGTAACCAAAAAGATTCTTTGGCTTCAAGATTCACTTTACTGATAATCCTTGTTTCCGAGATTATATTCATTATGTATTTATTTATAATGATGTTCAAAATTATTTATCATGAGAATGATTACAATTATTAACTCGTAGGATATAATCTAACTTACCTCTTTTCTTCTAGCTATGTACAGCTGAAGTTACTTTCCATCAATTATTCAAAAGTTTTGTATCAATACTTCTATTTCCATCTATTACTGTCTCCAACAACTTTACGTATGATTTCTTTATTAACTATGACTTTATTTTTACGACAATCATTTTGAATTTGTAATTAAATTTCAACTGGTTATAGGTTCAGTAAAAATTTTTTTCACTTTGACTAAAATTTAAATTTTTCAGTAGAAGTTTGAAGTTATTTAGAAAATTGGTATCTTTGCACTTGAAATTTTTTTAACTGATACATTTTCGATGTATAAATATTTTTTTTTCAATTTAGATTTATTTTTATCTTATAATGCACATTTAAAAATATCTAAGCATTAGTTCTTGTACTCCAAAAATAGGAGATCTTGTTTATATTTTTAAGCAAAATTATCCAAATAAAATCTCCCCTATTGATTTTTATATTTTTTAATAAAATTTTCAAAGTTTGTAAAAATTCAATTTTTAATTATATTTTTTCCATGGAAATATCATGCCTTAATTTCAGAGATAGTTAATAAAATCTACTTATCAATATCACTAAATCAGGGAGAGATTTAGGGTATTAAGTAAATCTAATGCCTTCAAAGAATAACAAATAACATAATAACGTGATTTGTATTAATGACTTGTACAATGAAATATTCTTAGAAATAACATGAGTATTCAGAACAGAATTGTGTGGGGTTAGTACAGAGACAAAGAGATAATTCGCTTGACACAAACGAAATTAGCCATCGAGCGTGACGTGCGGATAGTAAAGTAAGGGGGACAAACTACCAACGTATATACATAACATCAAGAGAAAGGATAGTGTAGGGAGCAAGGGTAGATGTAGGAAGCAGGATGGAGGATGTAGGAAGTAGTGTAGAGAAGGCAGCATACAACATGCAACTCTGTGCTTGAGTATGGAACGGCAATGGTAATAGTGATGGTGATAGAGATGGTGATGGTGATGGTGCTCTCAGTGGAGTAACCCTCTCATATAACTTTGTTCGTTTGGCGTGTATAGTCATACTAGTCATCCCGTAGCATGAGCTACTGACTATGACTACTCGGGACGAGCTCCTTACTGGCGGGAGGTGTAACAATGTACGGCGCCCGGTTTTCTTGTGCCTTATGCGGCTGATACTCTTCTCCTCTCCCTTCTGGTGGTAGCATGTACACAGTATTCTCGTGTGTACAATGCACTAGTGTGTAAGGCACAATGGCCAAATAGAGAGCATTGTGTACCCTTCAATGCTGTCGCGTAGCTAGCTTCGCGCGTCTGACACTAATTGAACCGCCTGCAGTGTCTGTACCTACTCGTCTTCTATTCCGGCAATGCAGAAACGAAACGCAAACCATGCGAATTATTGTTCCTCTTCAATCGACCGTTCCTTTGTTATTCGATACCGAAGCATTTTCCCACCTGAGGACCCCGGGACATATTGCTCCTGTGTTTTCAATTCTGTTATTTAATTGTCAGCCTCTCGTAACCTTTATTCCCTTCCTGGACTGAAACTCCGCTTTTTTCAAATCAACTCTTCGCCAGTATTGGAAAAAAATAATAGGATTTTTCGGGTTCGATCCTTTCAGAATTTTAGCCGTGATTCATTTTTTGGTATGGCTTAATACGACCATGTATAATTTTTGATACAGCTTGAAGTAAACAATGACTGTATAAAAAAAAAATATTTTATTAAACTATGCCTTTACATTTAATTGTTAATTTTTTCTCTTGATTTAAAATAATCTTACTTTTCAAAACCATTTTCTTGATTATAAAAATTAAAAATTTTTTAATTATTTATGCATTCAGTTTGGACATACATGACCAGATCACCCCACATAAAAAAAAAAAAAAAAAAAACATTTTCATAAAAATTCCAAAGATCAATTATTTAAAAACTAGACGCTCACATAAAACACAACTTTCTTCTCCTCATTCACCTCTAAAGTTATAATTTGACGCCTTACCTCCGCTGAAGTGAACTCTTGGAAGCTACGTCTGGTACCCGGAAAAATAATTTATCTCTGTTAGCTGACAGCTTCTGCGACAGTTTTCCAAATTGGGGGGATTTCTTCAATAAAACTTTATTTAATTGGACTCGTAAAACGTTTAATGAAGCTCCACCTAAAACATTACCCAGGTATTCAACCAAGATTTCATCCCTTTATCGGGCCTTAATTGCCGATATTACAGTGCAGTCACTAGTTTAAACTTGCTATTGTTCTTCCACACAGTCTAGTCTGTGTTTGCCGTAATGAACCCTTTGTGTATGTATATATGTATATATGTATATATGCGTGTGTGATATCAGTCTTACACAGGCCACTTGGCAAGAAGTTTAACTCAAAGAAAAGGACTTAGACTGTCACGCTACCAATTTGTGCTCTCAAGAAGCTTTGAGCTTAACCAATGCTGGTGAATTCTTGCAACATCATCTACCAGTGTTTCAGGGTACTTACAAAACAAACATCACTAATTCTTATTGCTGTATAACTCGAGAGATATATAAATAAGGAACAGTAAAAAGTAGGTAACATAAACTAGTACGTACG
Organism: Cotesia typhae; assembly: GCF_013202065.1. Taxonomy (NCBI): domain Eukaryota; kingdom Metazoa; phylum Arthropoda; class Insecta; order Hymenoptera; family Braconidae; genus Cotesia; species Cotesia typhae. Next base: position 3,890,704 of record NW_027423729.1, on the reverse strand, counting down.
GCAGTATTTGAAAACATGTAAAACCTTTTTGCCCAGTAACTCCATTTTCCCAGAATGGATGCTTATGCACGCGACATTTTAATTCTCCGAGTAATTTAAACAGTAATTTTGTCAAGTTAACCGTAATTATTGTTAACCCATGCACGCAGTAATGTTTTTACCGCTTATATTATATTAACGGTGTATTTGAGATGCCAGGTGTATTTGCAGAACACCTGCGGAGTTATATTTTATGCACCCGAGTACCTTCAAGATGGGACGTATACGACAGCCACTTAAAGATCTTCGATAAAACATCAACTCGGTTACTCTACACATTGTATATATGTCTTTCCACAGATATTTTTCGAAGCATGTTTATTCGGCATAAATATTTATTTGTTTATACAACAATATACGTTTTACCGAGATTACTTTACTCCAGTTCGGTTATTTTCAGGAAAATCAAATTCAATTTATGGTTCATGCCGCGATTTATTTTGCCTCGAGCATTCAGCAATCGGCCATTTCTCAGCTGTTTTCTTTGATAATTCTTGGTTTTATTATTTTTGGATATGTTGTCGTTTTTTTCTTATTTGTTTAGCAGCCGAATATATATAATAGATAAATTTATAACTAAATTTTTACTGAAAATTCTTGAGTTTTTTTCTGAAGTAATAGGGATATCTGCTTTGAAAACTATTCACCCTGAATGGATGTCTGGCTTATCGATCCCATTCTATGTCCATGTATGCCAAAGTGTTAAATTGATTCTCGTTTGTCAACTTCTTTTATAGGTTCGACGTTTGACTTTCTTGTAAGAATAATATTTTTATTAAACTGTTATATCGGTAATTTATACATGAGACACTATCAAAAATTTTATTGAAAAAATTCTTTTATAAATAACGTCTTTAACAAGTTTTTTTAAAAATTATTTTGAGAATGTTGGGAAGTAATTTAATTCTTAGATTTTTTAAAATTGCAAAATTTTGAAAAATATAATTATTTCCATTCAATTAAACATCATAATTTTTAATCAAAATTCTCCTTCGAATAAAAATTTCAAAATATTTTTTTTCCACTTAAACATTTTTCATAAATAAAAAAAAAATTTTTTTTTTTTTTTTTTTAACTACAATTTTAAATAAATAAACTCGTTAATAAAATCCACTTGCGTGTATCACAGCTTACATATCGTAAAAACAACCACTCCGTCATAATTAAAACCAATTAACCTGACATGAAGCTTTTGGAAGTATTTTTTAATAAATAAAACGGTGAAAAATAATTGATTAATGCAGAGAGTGCTTTGTTTCAGGTGGACATTTTTATTAAATTCCGTGTGGAAAATAAAAAATACTTATGAAAAAGGATTAGTGTTTATTTAAAGAGAAATTATTTAAAAATTTCGGTGAAACTTTTATTATTATTCCGACTGAACTCAAGTCGAGTATACATTTGTTTTATTAAAGTTGTTTGTATGATTCATTGCTCCCCTGTGTTGGAGAGATATATACATATATAAGCAATGTAAAAGGAGCAAAGCTGTTGGCAATTTTGTGGAGCGAGCGGCGCGGAAAATGACACGCGTCACGTCACTTGGATAACTTTTGCACGGTTATAGATGTGAGCGTTAAGTGAAAAGTAATAAGCCGCACGAAAGGCGAACGGTGTGGCATAGGAAACCCTCGGCTGTGCCCTCCTTTAAACTTATATTATATACATTAGCTCCCTTTTTTGCTCCCACTTATTTCAGTAGTCAGGATCGGCGAGTTCTTGGCCACGTTTTCTTCACCCGGCACGAAAAGATGGATGGTATGCCACCGTTACGGAATAGAGGAAATAAGAGGAATACGAGCAAAAAGTTTAAATAAAAATAAAACCATTAGAGTATAAAATAATAATAAAGGTACCTGTGAAGGAGATCTGGAGTACGCTTTATTATAACTACTCTTCAATCATTTTTCACGTTGAAATTCAAGCTCTATAATTTGCTTAATACACGGTTATTATTTTAATTAATTTCGCTGTGTAGGTATTTTGTTGAGCGCTGAAAATTTTAATACCTGACCCACATGAAATATTATCTGGATTATTGTTCATTTTTTTTTTTTTTTTTTTTTTTTTTTTAAAGGAAGTATTGAAGTTTTTATTGTTTTAAGTACGAAAAAGCCAAAAATTTTATAATCTCTTAACAAAATAATTTTTATTTTTCTGTGCAAATTTTTTTAATGCTAAAAAATTCAATAAATTGTGACATTGTAAAAAATAGAAAGAAAAAATTCTTAAAAAAATTTTACAGACCACTTTTAGTAAAAATTAAATTTTTATCAATTTTATGATTTTATTTTTGATAATTTTAATTGAGAATAAAATTTATAAAAATGACTTTTGAATAATTAACTTCCCAAAAAAATCAATATTTCTCGAGTATTTTTATTTTTCCGACATGCAACTTTTTTTTGTTTCTGTACCCGTTCGCAATTGTATAAAAACCTACAGTACATTTAATTAACCCGTAAAGTTATCCATAAATATTAACAATAAAACTACTAACGAAATTGGGAAGAGCGTGTAGGTTTTAAATGCAAATTATTTAAAAACCCCCAGAAGTTTTAAATTCTCCAGCGATGCAGATGAGTTGAAAATGCGCAGCCAGCAGCAGGACTCGGGAACAGTGACCCGAGATTATGCAAGTATAGTTACCAGAAAATATGTTAAACGTTGCGATAAGCTAGCGCAAAAGCCAGATGTATATTTTCACACAACTACCACCTCACCTCCCGAGCACTACTGTATATACTATATACAACTATAATATATACTACTACTAGCTCAACTACTTTTTACTATGTAGTATCGTTCTATGCTTGCTGCCGCTAGACTTCTACCGCTATTTGCATAATTTCAAGTTGTCTTTTAGTTCACTGTGCACACTATTTTTCTGCGTACCTTTTTGTTTCTATATATCTATATACATATATATTTTTATACTAAAAGACGTGCAATATGAATATGAATACGAATATATGCACTTGCTGATTCTAGAGTAGAGAAGAGATGAGAAAGATGTACATTTATCTCTTCTCTTCGGTAGTCATTTTTTACGATCAGATTTCAGATGGTTGTGTCGTCATAGCTCTTCCAGCTCGTTGAAAAGTCAACGGGACTTAAACTTTTAACATTTTAAACGCCAGCAGTAAAAGTTTAAGACGGCTCTTGATCATCCGAGCGTCGTTTGTCATCTGGTTTATATCTAACGGGGGTGTCTCGCGATGTAACATGCTGCTTTGAAAAATGGCCTGTTTATATTGTGCGGAGAAAAAATCCGAAAATTTATACATATATGAAAACGTACATACATGTATATGGATATTTTTTTATAAATATTTAACAATATAACGCCTTGACAACAAGAGCGCCGTAGAACGTGATAACAATATTCGATTATATCGTGTCAACATAAATTTGACGATATATAGTTTGTTCTTGTGGAACAGAACCGGAGGGGAGGTGTCATATTTTTATTTATTTTTTTTTTTTTTTCATTCTGCATTCAACGAATTTCACCCTTGGGTTTCATTCATGATAACTTTTGTATTTTTCATTTTTAGGTCATCTGTAAACTAAATTTTTTTATTTTATCCGGTTTTTTACAACCCATAAACATTGAAGTCTTAATTTATCTGGATGTTACATTTTCCGATCCAAAAATACAGACATTTGAGCATTTTTATAGTTGAAGTTTTTTTTTGTCGTACGATTACCTTTCTAATAGCGATTCTGTTTTTGTGATTTTTAATAAGAATATATTAAAATTAATATTAGCGGAGAGATTTTTTTTTTGTGTTATACGTGATAAGAAAAAGCTGTTTGGCTTTAGTCTTTAGTCTTTTTCAATTTATGTGAGTTTTTTTTATATCATACCCTCATTGAAAATAATAAAATATAGGTATGCATGTTATGGAGATATGTTGTAAAGAAAAATAGGAAAATTTTTTATGGACTTATCATGTCTTTCTGAAGACTGTTTTTGCATGAAAATATATGCTGTAAAAATAATTTAAATATTATAATTCTTCGAAAATAAATATACTTTTTACGGATTCACGTTTTTTTATGTAAAGTAAACAAATTTATCTTACGGTTTCAATCATCGTTACATTTGTATTCCGTATAATAATAATATTATATATTATATGAAAATTGTTATGGAAATTTCCTGAAAAGTGCAAAAAAAACCCTTTAGGTAGCTCATCTGATGTATATTTTTTCCAAAGTTTTCTTTATATTTTTTCGGGAATTTAAATGATTAATTTCATTGTTGATTTAGAAAATTTATTAAAACGTCAGAAGTTATTGCTAAAATTTTGTGATTAAAATTATCAATGAAAGGATTGGGAAGACTTTAATATTAAAAATAAAAAATATAATAATAATAAAAATTAGAGCAAAAAATGATACAAATTCTGAACAATATTACCCAAAAAAAATTAAAAACAACTAAAAATTCCACTCATTATTCATAAAAAAAAAATTAACATCCAATCAAGAACCCTTGTCGAAAAGTTCAACGACCAATATCCTATCCCATAAAAATGTTGATCGCCATACACTTCCCACACGTCATAAATTCCCAAAAAATTGATAGCCCAATCGGGGTTTTATGCCTCAGAAATGAGGTCATACGTGTCGATGTACATCAACTTTTTGACTTATATTCCATGACATCGTTATCACGCGAGCAAATTAAAATTATAAATTAGTATATGTAAATTGTTCAAGTAAACAAGAGATTTAATCACAATAAAGAACAAAATATGAAATCCAATTACCGAACCAGTGAACGGACATCGACAGTAAAGAACCGGATTTTAATAATAAATAATGAATGATAAATAATAATTATCCGAAGACTCCCTCTCAATTTCAATTGTCACGAGTAGTTATTTAATGTTAGGTAAATTAATCATTGGTAATATTCAATACTGTATCAAATGAATTATTATTGAAATTAACTGTTTTCATTTACCCTAAGCTATATATTGTAATTTTCCGACATACATTCAACGTGTATATGTTATATGTTATGTGTATAATAACAATAACGAATACATATCGATATGTCAATAATGATAACAAGACAACAGAGCATGCGTTGCGTTTGAAATAGTGATTGAGGTATTCTCCCACACTCACATATCAACCAACACAATATACATGAGCAGTCAATTAAATTTATGAATGTATGCATGTAGTATGTTGATCAGGTACATCTCCAAAAAAAAATAATATATATTATTCTCGCAAGTGATACTGACGATGTACGTCGAGGTACATGACCCGACAGGTGATATTTCACAGTGTGGTGCCATAAAAATATTTCGCTTGATTGATGAATATAACATTGGGCTGTGTTATAATTATTGCCCGGACTCGTCGTGTATCATGTCACTCTAATTATTCCACATGTAGAAAACGGTTGAATAGCTTGGTGCTTGGGCTGCATGAAGGGAGCTGGAGAAAGAGACAGGTGGAGGTGGATCCCATCCAGCATCCAGCAAATAGATCCATGCGTTTGTGCAAACAAACTCTTCCAGTCCTTCCATCTCATTCTATCACTGCGTATTCGTACTAGCTTGTCACCCTTCGCAACACTGTGGAATAGTAATATATTTATATAATTCCATCACCTTCCCTCTACTGTGATGTTACTCTTTCTCTCCTTCCTCTTTGATTAATTAATTAATGAAACGCAGCATCCCCTCAGCCTTTACGGTTTTGCATTTTCCCATCACTGCCTCTGAAGGCAATATCAAACTTTCATGCATAATTGTTGTATTATACTTTGTTTATTTATTAATAAATGTCGGTGAGTTTTGTTGGATGCTGCAGGATAGATTTTGAAGGAAGGGCATTTATGAAAAAATTCAAGAAAAAAAGCTCAAAGAATTTTAAATAATTTTTATTGATATGAATTACTTTTTGTAGATTATGTTTAAATTTTTTTTAAATATTCTGATAAATAAAATTTATTTGTCTATTGGTGGAAGTTTTTTTTTTAATTATTGAAATGAAAAAAAAAAATTTGACTGGGCCCACACCCTATTTTATTTAATTTGACTTAATGAAATTACGAAAAAATAATTTACCAAAAGTTTAATAATTTTTTAATGTCATAAAACACTCTGTTGAAAAAAAAAAAAAAAAAAGTTTATACAAATCAAAAGGTTTATTTTCCTAACAAAATTCCAATAAATTCTCTTTTACGAATCCAGGAATTTATATAGTAAAAAACCCTAACATAAAAAAAATTCCAGTGTAATGAACATGATCCTTTTTCCCAATAAAAAATCGGAATCTCTAACAAAGCTCACCGTCAAAAAAAATCCAAGGTAATTTACAATAAATTTTTTTCTAAAACGATTTGAAAAAAAAAAACTCGATGAATAAAATTCCAGTGTAATCTATCAGATATACATGTACGCTTTTATAAAAATTGGTTCTTTGTAAAAATAAATTTAATTACTGCGGCATATTAAATAATTCGTTTTAGTATTTAAAGACGTAGCGCTCTATATCTCGTATCCGTTTGGTTCCCTGAGAGTTAAAAAAAAGTAATCGATAAAAGTTAATAAATAAAAATTCTAATTTACCGAAAAGTCTCTTCTGTATCCGTGAATTAAAAATCCTTCTCGTTACCCGGCATAGCTTGCTTGACAATGAAATATTTAAGCGCATGAATACTTAAGGCCGTAATTATACGGAATTAATTCTAAGTTTACTCACTGCTGTGGTTTTAACTGTATTACTCATATCGATTTCCCTATCAACCATTACCGGATTAATTCTATTTAATTAACTGATTAGATAACATAAAATGAAATAAAATTTGCATCAACATTACAGCCATTATAAATATTGTATAATTTAATAATGCCGCGTAAATATTTAACTGGAATTAATAGTTACAGTTGGATTTAATTTACAAGTTGTGAATAATAGTAACGCGGTGTCGTATAATTCTCCAGGAGAATGGAACAGAATGAGTTGAGCCAGAGATACGAAAGATGTAAATACTCGACGGTGAAACTCTAAAAGCACTGACTACACAACTCCCTAAGAGTTTACTAAACTCATGTATGTATCTATACATAGATCCGCAGAACATTTGTGCTTACACAACTCTAAGGCCTTTCTTATCTCTATTTCACCAGCAGTCGTAAAGCTTGACCTGAGATTCACTAACGTTCCTTTAAGAATGTCTTTTCATACACTTTGGAATCTACTACAGTACAAAGTCAGCTGCCATTTATTCCCTTCAACTATCTCACCAATTTATTTTAGCATCTACTTTAACCCGATCCGATTTTTGCTTCACTTTGAAGCTGTCCTTTTTTGGTTTGAGGTGTGCTGTTCCGTCGACCCAATTCGGTACTTTCCGTCTTATCTTATCCATTTAATGCATGTATAAAATGCATTTTAAAATACATCAGGGAATCCTTTTGCACAATTAAATTATCATACCACTAAACTTCATTTTTTAAAGGATTTTTTTAGCACACAAACGTCTAAATATAATTAATATATGTGATTTGATTTATTATTTGATATAATTAATAGATTATTATCTGATTGATTGACATGTAATTGATACATTTGATTTATCATGTTGATTCAATTTAGAGATTAATAGACGGATGCATTTAATTGTAATTGAATAATTATTAATCATTGATTATATTAATTACATTGAAATTATTAGTGTGATTAATTTCAAAGAAAAATTTAAATTATTTTATTTAGAAACAATTTATTATCCTAATAACTTAATAAGGACAAGCGATTAATTTTTACTAAAAATTTTTTGGAAGAAATATTGAATAAATTAATAATTGATAAATATTAATTGAAAAAGTGTCAAAATATAATTTTTTATTCAAGGATCATTAAACAGATTAATTAATTTATTAAAATTTAATGAATCTTATTAAATATCAATGAATCGTTTAATAATTTTCAACGTAATAAATATTTTTAAATTTACCCGAAAAATTCAAATAACTTCAAAGAATTCAAAATTCCATTTAAAATTGTCCATTTCCCGAAAGTCATCCGAGATATTCCTTCCATTATTTATTTATTTATTTATTTATTTATTCATTCATTTAAAAAAAATCAATTTATCACATGTGCGAATAAATATCAAAGACAAATATCACGTCGGAGTCGGACGTATTTGAAGATAAAACATAAATATAAAACACAAATCAATTCAATATTTCATCCCGTCAAAGTGCGAGAGATGATTTTTCTAACAAGACCGAAGACCGATAGTCCACTATTCCATCCATACTACTTCTACCAGTCAGTCATCCTTCTCCATCAGGAGTAAACTCGACATCGCTATCGACATTAGAGATGAGAACTCTGTTCGAAGACCGATTGCCTTATCGCGTATGATATGAAGGATTCCGGCGAAATGTTTCCGTTAAATAAAAGCTCTTAGCTCCTAAAAAAAAATTAAATAAAAATATTTTTCTACTCTCATCTTATGTCTCGCATCTCGTGCCTTATAAATCACATACATAAACTAAAAGACTGAACTCGAGTGAGTACGTCATGGAAAAATGAAAACAGAGCGCCCGGTAGCGAGCTTGTGAGTGCGAGAAGGACGAGGAGAGCGCCACACTGCGGTGTATTATTGATCGAGGCTCTCTTTCCCCCTCTCCTCATACTTTAGTTCTTTCTCCCTCGCTCTTGCTCCCTTTGTATAGCTATATAGAACATAGGCTCTCTCTTTCTGAGAGCAAGTCCTCTTGGAATTGTACCGCGGCACTCGTAGATGGCCCTAAGGACCGCTCGAGCATACATTCCGCGCCCCTGCAATTGTTCCAATCCAATTTACGAATTGGAAACGATAATGCCGTATTCCGTTGACCTCTGGCAACTGTCTGGTTTCCACTGTACGGTACTAGTCCACTTCCATTTCCACTCTGCATTACTCTGCTCTGCTATATAGTATTATATTGCGTGTACATACATCTCTGTACACTCTGTACACAGACTAAAGACACGTACATTTATCTCGATGGAAGTGAGAGTGGACCAGACTAGCAGAGTGAGTGAGTGAGTAAGTGAGTACCCGTAGGGACAATTCAACAGTCACACGAGTCACGAGAAATTTCAGGCTCTCGGATAATGTGTCGGCATCCCGCTAGAGGTCGCATATCCAATAATTACCCGTAGCTAACGTTCTCCGACGAATGTGTATATACAATGACAATGACAATGGCAACTACATACATCTACATACGTCTGTATGTCTATGTAGATAACAGTGGTTACGATCCCCGAGTAGTGAACAGTTTGGGTCATTCCTTCGGGTTCTGTTGTCACTTTAGCTAATCGACATTGGAGTTAACCTCAACCTATGTTGATGTCTAGTAACGTTTAGCAATGGAACGCGGTCTACCTATACCCAAAACCCTACTTTGTATTGCCGTTCCCAGTACAGGCTCTGTTTACTCTAAAACATACTCCATTTTATTTTATGTCAGGCATATGTGTATACGAGTGACATTGGTTACTTTTATAGCACAAACCTCTTCTCTGTCCTACCAGAATATAAATAAATATATCGGGCTTTTATGGTTATGGTTATGATTATCAACTGCGGTTGCTTTGTAAAAAATCGTGGTTTTTACATGATAGGATTTTGTTTTGATATCGTTGCTCTGAAAATCAAAAATAGCTTTTACAAAACAGTGTAAGTTTTTTATTAAAGTTTTCATTGTTTTTTATCGCAACCCTCCACAGTATTATTTTGCCACTTTGTTCTTCGCCCCACAAATTTCAGTACATATCGATTTCGTATTTTGCCTACTGAGTAAACACTTTTCACAGAAAGTTTTTAGGATTTATTTTTTTACTTTCGAGCTAATCGATTGGAAGTGAATAAAAGTTCTTTTTTAATTCATTTTTATTCAAGGTTGCGATGTTATTAATTTAGAGAATTATTTTATGAACTTTCTCATGCATTTTATAGATATTCAATAATTAATAGTATGTCATTACGTACATGAAATATAAAAAATAAAAATGTGAATTTAAATCAAGAATAAGCACAAAATATATATTGAAGTAATTTATAAATTAATTTCAATTTCAATCCAAATTTCGAAGCAAAAAAAGTTGAGAACAGAAACTAAAGGATCAGCCGTTTTGATATTTTTATTGTGAGCAGTTAATACCAATATATATTTCTCTATTAAATATAACTGATGATCAAGTGGTGAGTATAGACTGAATATATTGCAGTCTATATTTATGGTATTAAAAGCGGATTAAATATTAAAATGCATAATTGAGTAGACAAAAGTCGATAATATATTATTAATTGTTTCACATAGATATATATATATATATTTTCGACTGAAGAGATAAATAACGTAAACGTACAATTAAATACTAAATTGCATCCTCAAACAAAATCTCTTCAAATATAACTGAACCGAGAAATATCCAAATTTATCCAATTCGGGTCTATAACCTTGACAAAGTGCATATCTATTATATTTGGAGCGATTGTAATCAGCTTGGCTAGCGGATAACTTTTAATAATGCAGCGTAGAAACATAGATAAAACTCCTCCATTCTCTGCAGTGTACACATATATTTATATATTTATATTTAATATACAATAGATAGTGCATGATATATAATGTTTATTGTTGAGGGTATGCACATTATATTATATACTAAACCATTAATTTAAACGAATACTCGATTTGTGTATCATTCACTTATTAGTTCAGCATATCTCCAGTGAAACATGAGCAGTTAAACGTAAAGTTTCATCGTTTAACCTCATTCGCTTCGACAGCGTTATTTTGTGAAAAGCTTAGCACGTTTATATTCCCGCAATTAACCTGGTGTTGCTGTCGAGGGTATTACGCTTCAAAACAAATAAATACCACACTTTCTCCTGCTTTTGTGCATACTCACCATCTACCAGCCACCATTTTGTTAATATGCAATATATCCACATCCGTTTTCACTTTACATGCTCATAATTTTTTTATTTTTCAAGGATTATTGCTTTATCGTCTAATTTTTTGTGACATCGGTCACAAATTACCCGAATAAACTGCTACCATTTCATCATTAAAAATAATTAATTCTTTTCAAAAAATTTTTTTGCCAGAAATTTTTTTTTGTACCTTACCCTTCAATGCCTCAGTAATTAGACGCACTACATAGTATAAACATGTAACAATTAAATGGCTGAAAAATATTATTTTTATACAAAAAAAAAAAAAAAAAAAAACACTGTTAAATTCATAAGTTTGCACATTAAAATAAAAATAAATGATCGAATTTGATGATATCGACAGATAATAATTTATCTATAAATCAAGCTCTATTTTATCTACGGCAGAAAGAAAGTTCTCAATTAAAGATTACAAAAACCAAGAGAATACATTTTTTTTTTTTTTTAATATTACGATAAGAAATTTCTATTTAATATTAATATTACAAAAAAATTATTAAATAATTCTAATCTAGAGTTCTTAATGAACCACTACTTATCTGAAGTGAAGAACGTACCACTACTATTATTAAAAAGATAAATTACAAAAGTTATAGAATAAAACAAAGTTGTGAAGTAAAGGAATGAGGGTGAAATATGACATTAAAATGGTTCATTTATTATTTTATTAAATATAATAACCGTGAACCGTTTAATATTTAAGGCCTGTGCCAGGTACTTGAATATAGTTTATTGCTGTGTCATATATACACTAATATATGGATCTGTGGGCGGTATATATTTATATATAAACGTCAGTTTATGATTAAATCTACTCTTGGGAACAATGACTTGACGGCAATAACCCAACAGGCACCCGTTAATGTCGACTTTAGTTACTCTCAGTCGATATTGATTCTCGTGTAAGTTTCCAAGAACAACCAATACTACCAAAAGCTCCGGTACTTTTATATTCTTAGATAATACGCGAAGGTTGCAAGTGGTAGTGCTACGAAAACTAATACCCGAGAATCGTATATCGTGTTTCTCACACTTGTGCTTGCAAACCGAGCACATATCGCTGTTTTACAACGCAATGCAACTGTACTACTCGATGCTTCTAGTATTTACAGTTTTGTCTGCACACAATGTTAATACGTGTACAGATAAACAGCGCGACGATCAAAACCACGAGATACAGGCGCCGCATGGCACCGCTCTCTGCCCATTATTTTGTTTCAAATGTCAAAACGACTAACGTATTACACAGCTGGCTGCAATTACCATCCTACGTTTCTCTGCTCTGTCTCTACTTTCAATTATATTTTGTTTTGTCTGCAATAATAATATTCCACCGTAAATATTTAACATTCAAGGCTCATTTACAGCTCTCCTTACTTTTATTTTCCCTTCAAGCTTTTTGTAAATTTACAATTTCATTTCTTTTCCCTCATAAATTCAGATCTATTTATTTATTTATTTTTTTTTTTCAACAAATTTATTGAAGAAAATATTAATATTAATTTTGTGGAAATTTTTTTGAGATCTTTTAGTAAATTTTTATAGAACTAATATTTTTATCTGTGAAGCAAAAACTCTTGACAAATTGTATTGAAAAATTTAAATCGCCTTCTCAGTGATCCGGTGCATTTGTTGATGAAATTTTTTTGTTAGTTAAGACAAAAAGATGCGCTCTTTTAAAATTTTTTTTACTACTTTTTTAAGTTTCTATTTGAGAAATCTTAGCGAACAATAAAAACGTCTTTTAAGAGTGAAAATCGGGTGTATACTTCCATATAAATTGAATCGATATTGATGAGAGCCGTCAATTCTCGATTACTTTCTTCAGGAAATCTTTCACCGTTTTTGCTAAAATTGAGTGATCGCTAAAATTTTAAACAGACGGAAGCTTTATTTTATTTTTCTCAGCTTCATTCTTTTCGAAAAATTAAAATTTCTTTTTATTTATTACATCATACTTTTCACTGAAAATTTCAATTGCAATTATTAATAACGTCATAATACTGTTTTATTGTTTGTATTGTCCAGTTCGCAATTTCATTATTTCGTAATATCTTTCCACGAAAATAATAATTTGCAGATGTAAATAAATAGATTTACTCGATGTCATTTAATTGAATCAAGCAAACATTTGTTTGAATCAAGTGTGTGTTCATTGGTTTGTTATATTATTTATTTACTTTATTCAATAAAATTATTTGCTTCATAAATGGTCTACTGGAATCAAGTAATATATATGTTACCATTATTGTTAATATTTCTCATATAAAATCACATAAAAAATCTTTTGTATCGTCCAATTTATTCACGTGCAATTTTTTTATCAAAAGTAGTGTTGAAATTTCTCAACAGAGATCGCATAGTCGCTTGATATTTTCATCGTAAGAGATTTAAATTGGTGAGCTTTTGTTTTAAACTTTGGATAATTTTTTTATTGCATTAACAAACAAAAATTTGTTGAAGTTTTGAGAAAATATCCTTGAAAAGTTATATATATGTTAAAAAAATCAAACATGATATTCTGTAAAAATAAATATATAAATTTTGTTAGTTTACTTAAATTTACACGATTAAAAATCGAAAAACATTTTAGAAAAAGAAAACGATATTATGTAGCTAATACAAAAAATTTAAAGATAAAATTGTTATCTTCCATTAAACTCATATAAAAAATGAACCATTCTTACCATCTGCTGTAAAATTTTCTAAATGTGAATAACTACATCTCAGAATCTTAATATCCATATGCGAAATAACATTATCTTGATCGTTCAAGTAACGTTTAGCGAAAAATTCCATCCAATACTAATAAAATGAAATAAAATTTCCCAAATAGTTAGAAAGTAAAACCTCGGAAGCTAGACAATAACCCTTAGATGTTAAACCAGTGAAAAGTTAAGTAGAACGTAAATTGAGCGAATAACGACCCAGCAGATATTTAAATACGAAAATTTAAAAAGTTTTAGGTTAACATGAAAATGCCGATTGTCTGGAAAATTCCTTTCAATATTCCCCAAGAAATTTCTCTCGATGTTGGTGCAGAGGTACCACTACGAAGCAGTGAGTTGAGTCAAATTTGGTACCAATTGAGAATTGAGCTGACTCTTATATCTACATAGAATTAGCTTACAGTTACTTCCTATCAAGGAAGTCCCGAGTAAGTAAGAAAAGTCCGGTTTTAAGCTGATGGGTGATGGTTGATACCAACACTAACACTAATACAACCCCGAGGAGCAAGTGAAATCTATTCCATCCCCTGACCTTGCTGTTCCGAACTTTTCCTAAGACTTTAACAGAATCGTTTTTCTCGTCTTTCACAAAAATTTAGATGCAAAGAGTCTGTGGTAATTTAAACTCTTCCTTCCCTCTTTCCTTTTCTTGTCTTTAAAACGAACAAATTTTCTTCAACTTTCTTCTCCATTCTCAACAACTCAGCAACGGTAGCTCTTTACATAAAACACTTGCAGCGACATTCAGCTTCAATCTTCATCGGAATTTGCCTTAGCTTTATTCCGTAAACGTAAAATAAAAAAAAAGGTTTAATTCAATCCGTCTGCGGATTAACCATTAAGTAATAAACGTTCTGTTTAATTTTCTCCATAAACAATAATTATTTTAGTTTTATTTTATTTAAACATAAATTTCTTTTTTACTCATTCTCTTTCTTCTTCTCCTCTACTTTCTATTTCCCTCTAGAGAACTAAATTAACCGACCGCCTTATTGATTAGCTCACTAATTAACCCGCGACCAGCAAGACAAGGCTGTAAAGTCTTTTGTGTAAAGTTCATTACTGCTTTATTTAAATGGTATTGACACTTAACTCTGCTCGGAAAAAATCATGTTTGTACACTCAAAGCCCTTACTTGAAAAGCGAAAGGGGTAGCTCAAATATTTGCCGGTTTAATTTATAAAATTTAACTACCCGTCGACAAAAATAACTAATTTAAAATTTAATGCTAGATAAATCTCAGAGATCTTTTAATCAGGATTTTTTTAATTCAACCAAAAAATTGTTTGTGTTAAATTTTTATTCTATATCCAAGATTTCCTGGTAATCTCGTGAGTTAATTTTTAATCCTACGGAAATGGATTTAATCCACGAAATAAATTGAAATTTAAAAAACCGGATTTTATGAATTTTTTATAAGTTCGCAGGAATGCTGAGGAAAATTGTTTATCATTAACGGAAAACATGATAATATTTTTTAAAGTTAAAATTTACATTCAGAAAAAAAGTGAAAGCAAAATTTTGAAAATTTCGGGAAATTTTTTTTTTGGCTATAAAATTAACACGAATAATTTTTTTTATCATAAAAAGCTTCAAAATTTATGGTTATAGTTACTTTAATGATTATCTTAAATATCTTTAAAAAAAAAAAAAAATTTTAAATGAAGATTTAAAAATAATTTTAAAAATAAATAATCCCAGAAGTTTTTCATGGTAAAAAAACTGACCAAATTTGAATATCACTTAAAAAATTAAATTTTACATAATTTAATTTTTTCTCTCGAATTTTACAAATATAACCCATAGAATTAAAATTCATTGGGTTACAAAAAAAATTTGCATTTCACGGAAATATTATTAAATAAAACATCTAATTCAACGACTGATAAAAATTCCTCGTAAATTTAATTGAACATGAATAATTTTATTGTAGTAGATAATAAAACGAAATAATTTATCTTGTATTGATAACTTTATTTTCATGTGATTGCTCGTTGAATTTATATCTCTTCCTTCTTCATCTTTTTTAGTCATCCTCTTGAGAAAAAATCTTCGTAAAAATAACAACAAATAAAAATAAAGTATAGCTTAAAATAAGATACGACATCCAAGTACACTTAATTATTTCAGCTTCATAAAAATCTACCCAAGTTAAGTGTTTTATCTTAAATGTAGGTCAACGAGAATTGACTAGAAGAAGAAGAAGAAGAAGAAGAAGAAAAAGGAGAAGAACAAGTACAAGAAGTAATAGCAAAAGACGGGTGGATAGACCCACGGAATGCTGAGCCGTGATGTATAAAAGTTCTCATGCAAGTACATCCGATAGAAAGCTGAACCACCCTCGCCTCCTAAATACACAAACACACAATATATGACATACGACATGTAATGACGACTTGAACTTTTTCACATGTATCTAATGGCAAGTACGGAATGGCATGGCTTGTACAAACACAAATATGTCCATGTGTAGAGTATCGTACTGTACAGTCAAAGTCCAGTCATAGTCCAGTCATGTTTACATCCACAATATAGATCCGCGGGCATTCACCAGAGAGACCGAGATCTGGGCATCGCCAGAGCCAGTGTCCACTGCGGTATCTAATCGGCGTCCAGCACCCGGAATTTATCGTCGTCCTTCCGTTATCCAGAGGATTATTTAGCGTCCCTGCGGAAGTAGATTGTGGATTGTGGATTGTGGATATGTACTAACGATACTCCATGCTCCATGGAGCCCCGACACTTATTTAAGGCCTCTCGGACCAAAATCATCTATCTTTCATCTACTGTACGCCGTTGATATCAATATTTATGCTAATGTTTACATTAGCATTAATATTAATAGTCGTCTTCCTAGAAACTAATATCAGTTTGAGGAAATTCTGCTTTGCAACATTTGCGAGTTAGGGAGTCTAGAAATTACTCTCTAATCATTAATTTTGTATCAAAGCATTTTGTAAGATTAAATTACAAATATCTAATTTAATCACAAAATTTTTATAATAATTACAATTTAAATCTATTTTTTCTAAAATACAAACAAAAAATGGCAACTTTTATTATAAACGAAAATATTTTTAAAAATTTTTTAGTATGTAAAGTTGTCATAGAATTATTTTGAAAATATTATGATTATCTCAATATATTCTATTCTCTATTCGATGTGAATTAAAATTTATTAAAAAAATTCATCGAAAATTAACAAATTCATAAGCAATTTTTTTTAATTTCCCATCTCCGGGCTATAATATTTTATCCAAAAAATATTATTTTCAATTTTTCCAGTGTTCCAATATTAATAAAAATAAAATCCCCCATAAATTGAACCGTCGTATCATATAAATGGATATTATACCCCTAAAAACCTTTTTTCACCCATCTCAAACTAAAATCACAATCTACACCGTCGCCAGAACGCCAATAACTCAAAAAGTTTCTATTAACCGAAAAAAAATAAATCATAAATCAAGAATCGAGTATCAAACTACCAAACTGATACAAACTAAACTACCAAATATCTCATTAACCCCGAAACTAAAATGCAAATTAAAGAACGCCTCGAGCAATAATACCCCGGCTATGAGAGGTATAGACAGTCCTAATAGTCTATTCATTATTGTATCATCTGCATCATTCTAATCCTCAAACGGCTCGGTAGCAAATTCCGCGATTCGGAAATGTTTTTCGCCGGTGATAAAAAAACTAATCAGAATTCATAGAAGCAATCATATACATCTGCTCGCTCATCCCTCGTCTCTTATCTCACATCTCTATTAATGCACATCAATATCAATATGCGGACTTAGCTAGTTTGGGGCGTTAGCCATTAGCGCATATGAATTCATCGAAAGTCATGCACCGAAACGTTGAACGATAACCTCTTCATCTGATTCCACGAGTGTTTGTGAATATTCTACACCTCGAGCGTGGCAGAAATACCTCGCTTCCATTTCGCCTTCACTGGAATCTAACAGCAAGAACTCCCAGCAGTAGTCCAGCCTGGCTTGGCTACCAAATACGAATATCTAACCATACCAAGTAAATTATTTCTCTACTTCTCTTCTATTCCGTTCGTACAATGGTTGTTGTATTGCTCCCGGTATTGAAATGGAATCCAGATCCTGACTCCACCGAGACACCGTTCATTTTAGGAGCAGGGTTTGCTTGCTCTTGAGTACAACCGAGTACTTTTTCTTTTATGAGGACCAAAGTCATTGGAAGTCATCAAAGCGTGGGATGACAGCGAAAAAACTTTATTTAAAATTGTCACACCTCCCAATTAGATACAAAAATTAAGAATTATGGTTCAAAAAATTGACTCATTGATTTTTTCAATTTCTTCTATCACAATATCGGAATTTAAAGTGAAATGTGATTTAAATTAATTATAAAAGAATTTAGATCTGATTAGAGCAATAATATGTAATAAAAATCTTATTGTAAATTTTATTGCTTAGTTTGTTCTGTGTGGAATTTTAAATTAGTAATACACTAACGTAGATTCAAATTTTTCTCAGACCGCGCCTTATCTATTTTCGATTACGAAGTTAGTCTCTAGATTCTCATCCTTCATCCTTCATCCAGCATATCCTTCATCTATCTCCACATAAATCTATCTTAGTCACCTACCCTCTTTGTCATGCTGTTATTCTCTGGTTTGGTGATAGTATGTAGCACCTAGCCGAGCTTTCCGAGTGTACTATAAAGGACGGACTGTATAGTCGGTCGTATACATTGAATATTATACTGGAGAGTAGAGAGCACAGAAGCAATATCATCATGACAATAGCCCGTGTAAAGGGACGAGATGAGTCGGTTTCTGAATGTTCTATGTCCTGTGTCCTGTCCTATGTCCTGACCAGGACACTGCGCTACTGTTCAGTAGTATATCCAGTAAGCTAGCAAGCCATCCAAGCATCCAACAGCCACCAGCGATAGTTATACAGAGCAATGATTGTTGAAGATGAAGGAACACGGAAATGGTAGAGGTGGAATTCTCGGAACCACTATCACGCTGCTTTCTATTGTCACAAACGTCAGATTGACACCTCTGTTCCCGTTTAATTGGATTCGAATGAACTCGCGTCCTTATTCCCATTTCTGCCGGCAATATAATGCACTAGTATGCTCGTAATCCCAATCCATGAGTTGTCAGGACGGCCGTTGGGTTTGTCACCTTTCTATTTGGTGCTGGCTGTGTTTCCACCTTTCATCCTTTCAAGTCTTCATCCGGTTTCTTATGCTTTATCTATGTGTATAGCTTATTCTACCAGAGTGTATATACTTTGTACTGACGATGTTTTGCTGGTGATTTATCTTAACCTCAGTTTCAACCTCTACTCTTTGTTCTCATTATTTCGAGCCGACATCTGGTGACTGGGGGCTGGGGGCTCTGGGCTGAAGAGAAATAAAAAATTAAAGGGTAGAGAACAAGAAAAGTGTACGGAAGAAGTTTGTTCGGATAGTTTTCTCGAGACCGGAAATACCTTGGGGAATAAAGTTAAAACTTCATTTACGCTGATTTACTTGTTTATTAGGTTCCGACTGGGGCATCAACTGGATTCATTTCGCGATATCGGTACCGCCCTTTTGCGTTATACCAACTATTAGGTTATTTAATTTCTCTTTTCTACCTCGAGGTATTGATTTTTTGAGAAAGATAGAGATATGGTTTTAGCGAAGCTATTTGGTAGCTTAATCTGCTTTTGGTTATGTAATTAAATAAAAAAAAATATAATAATATTCAAAATTATTATTATTATCCAGTAAAAATTTTTAATTTTGATTTTTGTAATTATTATAATCAATTATAATTACACTATAATTTAAGAAATCTTCATTGTATCTCATATTTTTCCGTGAAATTAAAAATATCTTCAGAATATTACAGAGAAAAACTAACCATGAAACTGAATTCGAAATTTAACAAACTTTGTTAAACTCAGTGTATTATTTCACATAATAAAAACTTAATTTATACAATGAATAATTTCAGTAAAAAAAACGGTTTTTTCCAGCTCCATGACCAAGTACAATCCTTCCAATCCCTTACTAACTAATTTAATTCAAAATGAATTTTTGTCGCAGCTATAAAACATAGACTAAAAAAAAAATAATAAATAAAGTGTCGCTGACAAAATTGTTTACGTACGGCATTATTGTATTTTTCCCCCATACAGAATCAATAGTCTCTCCGTTACGATCGTTTGAATTTAAATAATAAAATTTGTTCGGTGCTTCATTCGCTCACATGAATTATCTACGACAGGTACAGGTAGCACGGGTATCGCAATAAAAAAAAAAAAAAATAAGTACACTCTAGTGCAGCTATAACAGCTATAACAGCATTTAGTTTTTCATGTATTTATTATTTAGTCATTTTTTATGTGTTGAGCTATGTATGTGTGTATCGACAGTATATAGTACATCAGAGATAGGTGGAGATATAGATACAGAGCAAAAGCTGGGGTATAGATAGGTGTGGATAGGAAAGAAGTCATGCATGACAAATTCAAGCCTGTTCTTCGCGTTTCGTTGCTTCCAAATGTTGTTACGAGTAGTATAGTTGAGTTCGAAGCTACTACGCTCTCTACACTTTATCATTCATCTGTGTATCTATCTATCTATATTTAACTATAATACTGCGAACTGAAACGAGTTGAGGGCTGGGTAAGCGAGGCTATTTCAGAAACCAATAACAAATAACTTTGATATATTTTATTTCACCTACCTCTTCATTTATTTACTTTTATACACTTTTATTCTTATCATAAAAATAAAAATGATAGTATTGATCCTCAGTATTCAACTTAGAATTCAAAATTTTAAATTTTGCAATGATTACTTTTTGTTTACAATTATAGGATAATTTTTCACATAATATTGAAAAAAAATAACAATAAAAATTTTTTAAATCGGATTATAAGGGCCAGAATGTTTCTCTCTAGTAAAAAAGTTCATAGAGAATTGTATAGGAACTCATAGGAATTCAGATGTATAGCAAAGCGCGGGTTCAAACAAGAATTTATGAATAAATTTACAGGGAACTTTTTATCAATAGGAATCCTTGTAAAAGACAATAGATATTTAGATTTATGTGTGAGAATTTCTTGTAGAGAATAATCTTTCAAAATGTCAAACAATGATGAAAATTTAATGATATATTCTTTACTTTTCTTTTTTTTTCTATCCAAACTTCCAAATAATTCATCTGTTTCTTTAAAATAATTTTTATTTTCTATAAAGAATATATCTTAATTAATTAATAAGAATAGTTTTGTAAAACTTTAAATCCTGGCTAAAAAACAAAAGATACAATAAAAAAAAAAAAAAAACTGACAAGGACCATTCTTGTAGAGGATTAAATTTCCCAGAAAAACGTATCTTTAGATTTTTTGTATCTTTAATATTTCACCGAGGAATCCTTCGAATAGAATCGTCGGAAAATCCGTAACCATAAAAATTGTCTATACTATCGATTATTACTTCTATCTGCTAGAAGTGGTAAAAAAAAAAATTCAAGCCCTGGAATACAAAGCTTATTTCAGTTGTAAAAATCCAATAAAACAATATTATTAAATAACGAAATATAAATTTTTGATTGAATGAATATTGAACAGAAACAGTAGTGAGGTTTAGAGGCCGACATAGGAACAAAATGAAATTGTTTTGATGACGGAATTGACAAGTAGGAGTAATCCAAGTTATACATGGCCTGATGCATTAGGCGAGTCATGTTGGACAATACCAACTATGTACGATATATCCGTAGACTATACTACTGTAGATAGATAGATCCGTACATCATACATAGAAGATGAAGATGTAGATGCCTGTCCATCTGCTTACAGTATATATCTCGCGTGACCACGTTCATCTGATTGCTCCATCATCCTTGTACATGATTAGGGTGCCTGCCCTTTCGGGATTGGGAACGTCTATCTGTCCATCGTCTATCTGAATTATCATTATCACCGGAGACGTTGGGACGACAATCGGCAATGCAGTGGTCAATGACCGATTTCCCGCTTTCGCTACAAATCCCATAGATAAACCTCTCAGCACAGTTTTGTTGATCCAAAACAATCCCATTATTCCTACCATTGTTGGATACCATTGTTGCATTACGCCACAGAAATTCACCGCGCCTCACAAATTTTTGCATCCCCTTCTGCGTTTTTATCTTAATCCCCGATCCACAGCCGGCTACTTTGTGCCTTTAAACTTTTTTATGCGAGTAAATATTTCAATATTTCGCCAAAAATATTATATTATTATTGTTATTATTATTTATAATCTCTTCGGTGATTTTTTTCATTACATAAAAAATTTGATATTTAACAGAAAATTTATTTGCCTAATAATGAATTTTAATGGTCGGTTTTTTTTTTTTGCAAACTGATGAAGGTAGTTTTTTTTTCATGAAGTTTTAATGATCGATAAAATTTGTTTTTAAATAACAGTAATTATAATTAGTAATACAATTCAATAAAGTATGAAAAGTTTTAAGAAAAAATTGTAAGGTAGATTGAGTAATAATTAATTAAGTTGCTTGAATTTTTTAGATTTCAATTAAATGTAATTATTAAAACTCATCAACACTTCTATTCGTTCAGTGTAATTGTAGAAGCAATTTTATAACCATCAAACATAACTACACTCGATATTCAACACTCAAACTAAATAAACGTCAAAATAAATTGATGTACTAAAAAAACTTTTGAGTGTTGATAAAAAACAGTACTTTTCCTCTTTAATCAAAACCAATATATTCTCTATTTACACCAAATATTTTTCTCTTTTTCAATCATCTCATCCGTCGTTATTTTTCATCCAAACTCCTTCACTGTCATCAAACCATAAGTGCATTTTTATCTCATCACACCTCAAACATTTATTCTAGCAAATATTCGACGATTTATCATCCATTAATAAAAAAAAAGTAAGTGCTTTTTCTACGCCATAAAAGTTAAAAAAATTTTCCAAATAATTCCACTTTATAATAAAAACTAACAAAATCAAATTAAAAAAATTTTTTTAATCTAATTTTTGATAAACGTTTTAAAGATGATACAATAATTTTCCATACTTTCAAACCCTTCACAAAAAATCACCAAAAATTTGTTTCAATTACACTAACCATTTTCTTCAAACTAAATATTTAAATTTCCAACCCCTTTCACGTCTGATTAATATCATCGTTTTTTTTCTATAAAAAAAAAAAAAAAAAAAAGATAACAAAAAATCACGAAATATCTTTAATTAAATGCTTAAATTAAAATGGGAGGAAAAAGATGAATTATTCCATAATGGGAATAGAATTGATAATACCGAGCAGACGACTTGAAACTTAAAAAAAAAGAAGCTATATAATAATGTCTACAAGAAACGTATATGTATATATACATAATATATAAAGATTGGTATAATATTTTATTCATTTTTCGTGTTCTATTCTTTGTCTTGGATGTGTGCCACATACTACAGTATGTACCGGTGTGGGAGATGAAAACTAGAAATTTTCTTCTCGGTACTTGGAGCAGTAATACGTGGGTTACTAGGCGGAGTATGGAGGAACACAGGGGAGAAGAACAGAAGAATATTATATGGGCGTTCTGTAGGATAGAAAGAGATGGAGGAGGAAAAGCAGGAGTAGAGCCGAGCAGAGGGTAGGATGAGACTGTCGAGTAGTATAGAACAACGCCAGGAGCTACATCCGCGGTATGAAGGCTATCGTAAGAGTCGATTGCTATGCAAACACCGTGTGCTGCTGATCTAAATGGAGAGAACGTGCTTTATTTTTCGCGTTCCTCTTTCTTCTTTATAACTTTGTCTTTGTTCGGAATAACACTCCAGTTATAGATCTATATATATATATATATATATATATATATATATATATATATATATATATATATATATATATATATATATATATATAACATATATATACATATATAACATATAATATATATATATTATATATTATATGTTATCCAACATGGATTTTTTATTATTATTTTATATATTTTATTTATGTATTTTAGTTGAATCCAGTCTACTCGTCCTCTCAATCGAGCATACTACTCTTTTATATTTTGTAGTTTACATTTTATATTTTTTCTATCGAGTATTATAAATTTCATTTTGTAAGTAAACCAGACTAGCTTCTGGTTCTCACAAACAATAGTTACACTACTTTTGTCGCCTCTCAGTCCAGACCAAAACTAAACACTCGGCAAACATTTTTTGTTATAAAACGAACAGAAGCGAAATAAAATAAGAGAAGAGGAGGAGCGATAAAGATAAAAGACATGTTTCTCAAGTGTTTGTACAGTTAGTCAAGACACTTTATGTATACAGAGTACTTGTGAAATTGTGGAAATATAACTTGTTATCTCCAGCCATTTATCTTGCCTAGTTCACTCGAACCGACCTCAGTTTAGTCTATTTTATTATTTTAATTATTCTGATAAATATTTTTCGTTCATTGTTATTCATGATTTATTTATATTTCCATGTATTTGGTTAACACTTTGTTAATTTGGTATTTTAATTTTAATGTTTATATTATTTAACTAGGGAGCGTGGTTTATTAATGTGGATTTTCATGTAATCAGTACACAATACATTTTGTTCTGAAAAAATACGCATTGATTATTTTAAAAACATGGTTCATGCTGGATTTTATTTGCTTTTATTTTATTTTGTTTTGTGTTTTGTTGCGTAATTCTGTTTACTGCGGATGCGAAAGCATATTATATTAACATTATTTACGCATAAAAATTATTTGATGGTATATTGAATTATTTATTTGGAATTATCAATTTATTTTTGTTAAGAACATAAATAACTGTAATAAATAAATATACAATTTTTTAAAACAAAAATATTTATTTAAAATGTTATTAAAAATTTAACACCAAATTTTTTCATCTCAACATAAAAATTAATTATTGACGAATTTATAATTTATTCAATAAAAATATTTCGATAAATTCAATTTTTTTTAATATAAAGAACTCTAAAAAATATTTAAAAATTTTACAATTAATAATTTGAGACTAAATTTTTAAACATAAATTTTTTATCTAAGCAGAAAAATATAATTCAGCTTTTTATAACTTTTTAAAAAAAATTATCAGAATTATTTTTTTCATTAGACAAAAAAATAACGTTCCATTTTCAAAAGCTCAGATATCCCGTTTATCATCATAAAAAAAAATCACCTCATTTTCATCCGTGCAAAAGGAAATAAATTACCTCTAGTAAACGAATTAAAATAAATTAAAACACCTGAATAAACAATTAAAAGTTGTAATGAAAAATATAATGTCAAGATTATACAATAAATAATCATGTTTAGTTAACACGGTAACTTCGGTGCAATTCAAGTTGAATGCATCGCAAAGCATTAAACTTTAAAGACCGAGTTTTCCGAACACTGACAAAGAGATAGTATCTGTATAATAAGCCTGACAGAGACGAAGACAAAAATATAGCCACAGATGAGTAGAAAGAAGAAGAAGTGCAATGTTATGTCGGTGGAAAATGTTGCCGAGAAATTCTTGGTGGTTCTTCATTTTTGGGTGCTTTGGGGACTTCAGAGTCCCTTGTTACTAAAGTTCGAGCTGTCTATTTCCGTTAGAGGAAAACCGCACTCTCATTCCCGTTATTGTTTTTTTTTGTTTATCTGTTTTTTAGTTTGCCCGGCAATATTGAGCCGAAGTATCATTACCAATACCGTCAATCTCATTGACGTCAAGTCGCATTGAATGCTCTATTACGTGTCTATCAATTTCGCTTTATACTTTAAATCTATCGACATCCCCATGCTATACACACGTACATATCCGTATTAGCATATATACACAATTGTGTGAATATTTAAAATGCCAGCTAGTTTCAATACTACGTTTTAATAAAACCGAATTTAAAATAAATAATGTTTATTCTGGCGAGTATTTGTGTACCCACGCTTTAACTCTTCAAAATTCAATCACAAGTCAATAAAATTTATATTTCGTTTAATTAACTATTTCATTCCACCGATAACTCGACAGATCTATTCATTTATCCGATCTGCGTTCCATTGTTTAACTCTAATTTTTTATTGACCCGTCGATTCAGATATTTATTCGCTGAAAATACTTTTAATACAAGTTTTGTTGAAAAAAAAAACGGTGAAAATTAATTTTTAAATAAATTTCTAAAGGTTATGGGCCCGAAAATTTGGTAATAACCCGCATATTTGGCCTCTATTTTACCTCCACTACATTACCATACTTTTTTTATTTCGATTTGAGTTAGGTCACAATTTTGGCGCTGGCGACGAGCGAAACCGCAAAACTCTTACTCGGGCGAGCGGAGTTCGATTCCCGGCGCCAGTGAAATAAAAAAAACTTGTCCCATTATTTTTTTTTTCCAGCAAACTTTTTTGCATTCATCTGAGCAATATTCCCGAATGAAGCATTCAATAAAAATTTATGAGTTCCGGGAACTGTAATTACAAAATAGAAAGAGTTGTAAATAAAAATAAAAGTTGAAATAATATTTTGCAGCAATAATTACAGGAAGAAAACTCGGCAGACTCGTAAACAATTCAGTGTGTTCTTGGCATATATGTTGTGTATATTATGTGTGTTGTTGGAAAATAGACACAAAGTGGGCAGCGAGATTGAGTAGAAGTGTTGCGATACTGTCAGACCATTAGAGGGTGAGATAGTAAGGTAGTACGACCTCCAACCGAAGTTTAGACTCATTCTAAATCCAACTCCAAACAAACTCTTGCAGCCGTTGCGGCTCCACTTCCTGCCTGAGGGAAAATGTCTTGATTCTTGGTATAGAATGTTGTATTTACTTGACTTGCGTTGTTTCTCTCTTTCCCCTCGGTACAGATAAAAAAAAAACAGAGCTTTTTCCCTATTTTTTCAGCCCAGAACTCTCCCCAGATTACTTCCATTCCTTTATTTTTTTCTTTCTTTTCTCCTTACTTTATTTATTCTTAACTTTATTTTTTTTATACTCATACACAAATCCGCTTTACTCAATTCCCCCGGCAGAATCTTATTGAAATGTCGAAACTTGTGGTTTTAGAATGTAAAATTCAATTCACCGTGTACGCGATCTACGGTATTATACATCTTTGTATTTAAATCACTGTATACTCAAATAGAATCTATTCAAATATTATACCAAAATGGTAAATCTTTACTAGTGTTATAACGCTACTATTAAATTAACTATTCAATAAAGTACCCAGTTACTGCATTTTTCTAACTTTTTATGCTAAGGAATCATGAAAAGGCTGATTGAATTTTTAGTTATTGTAATACTGAACATAACATAAAATTTGAGTTCTAAATGGCTCAATACAATTTTCAATAAAAAAATTTATTTTTTTATTATTTAAATTTTTTAATGGATTAAAAGATTATCTATTGTATCTGTGAAAGTTTTTATTGAAATAAAAAACTGATGAGAAATTCCAAAACTTTAAAAAATTATAAATTTTATTTCATTTTCACACTTACAAAGGATTCCACCAAGAGTAAATTAAGTTTTGATACCCGGAGTCTCTGTAGGTGAGGATAGAATGACATACTGCGTAAAAAAGGTTTGCTCAGTCCTTTGGTACACTCTGGATCAAACTATGTGCACATATGAGAAAGATCTCTTTGAAGTAAAAATTGAAATGTGGATATAATTAAATATATACTTTCCTACGTTCATAGTTCATAGCTCAAAACTCAAAGTTTATATTCTATCGTTTAGAAATATATAAAATTTAAATTTCAATCTGCAATTACATTTTCCGTTTGATCTTCCAATATTTAGATTTTCGCACTGATGGAAGAAGTTATATCAAATTTTAATAAATTTATTTATTTGGAAACAATTTATTAAATGTAACTAAAGTTTTTGTAACTTTCAATAAATATTTTATCATCATTTAATAAATTGTGTTCAATAATTTTTAACTGCAATAATAAATATTAAAACTTGAAATAATTTGAATAAAAAAAATTCTACCGCTTGTTTTTTCTGTTTAAAAATTTTTTACGGTGTAATAATTAAATATTAAGAATTTCTTCTATATTATTACAAATTTCATTAAATTACTAATTCTCATAATGTCAAAAAATTGTCAAAAAAAATAAAAGCAGAAACCTAACCAGTGACTTAAAAACTGAAATAAAAATGTAGCATTTAAAATAGGCATTAAAGAAAAGGGGTGAGTTCTTTAGAACAGTAAAAGCCAAGTAAAAGTAAGACCGAGAAAAAGGAATGACGTGAAATAGAAGGACAGATTACGTTTCTACGAAGCACACGGGGTGCTTTCAGGTACATTATTAATATGCCGACTCGCAAGCTTTTGCATGCACGATATATAAACTGGAGGAAAGAGAGAATCAGAAAGAGCTTTTCTCTTTTTAGTTTCTTTATGCGACTACTCAACTCAGGTACATAAATATATATACATACATATATACATGCACGCGAGTCCAATCGAAGTTAGAAGCGTCGAGACGCGACTTGGAAAGGCACACGATGCGCTGCGGAGAATTGGCGTTGGGCAAAACTACCCTGTGCTAGAGTATGGTGAACAGTATACCTTGGGGTGACTTTAGCGAGGGAGCTAGAGAAACTCTGATGGGGTAAATAGAGGGTAGGCTGTGGGAGGAGAGGAGAAGAGAGAAGCCGAGAAGGAGATGGGATGATAGAGTAATGGAATGATATAGTAAGCAAAGTGTGATCCGGAGTGCGATTCGAGGGGTGAGCTGGTGGGCGATGCTGATGGGTAAGATACGGAGAAATGAGAAAGACTTGGACGAGTGGGGAGTGAATAAGATGGAGATGTTGTGAAGTTAAGTGAACCGTTGAGGAGCAGGGCAGAGGGAAACTTTGCTGTTCGATATTTTATAAATCGAGGAACTCTGCCTCGACAAAACTTACCAACTGAAATTGCTACGACCATGCGCATCCTAACATCCTTGACATCTTCGTCTTCATCTTGTCCCCCTGATGCTAGTGGCTGAAGTTGTAGTTGTAGTTTTAGTTATAGCAGTAGTTGTTGTAGGAGAACCTACAACGTATATAGCGCTCAACTTGTAGTAGCTTAGTCCTCGGCCTCTCATCCCCTTTCATACTGCGACGTGTACCTCATCTTAATCAATCTCGTGATCGTTTAATACTCTGACAAAATTATCAGATAAATGTCTTGGTCTTTTGATTCGACACCCGATCCATCATCCGGGATTATTATTTTTATTTTTTAACACCGCCTTGCTATTTAAACAACATTTTTATCTGATGAAAAGTCTCGTTGTCGTTAAAAAAAGTCTTTGAAAATGAAAAACATTCCATTTGTGAATTTTATGGTGCTATTTTACCTCTAGTTCATGAATATAATATTTTTTATTCGATTTGCGGTAGGTCACCTGGGAGACATTGGCGACGAGCAAGAACCGCTGGACATAAAAAAATGTCGGAAAAATTTTTTAGAATAAAAAAAAAAACCATATAGTTACGCCAAGAATCGAACCCTGCCCTCCCGCGTTAAAGTTATTAATTTAATCAATCAACAAAGTAGAGTGGTAAAAAATTTCTGGGTAGTATAGAATCATTTTTTTTTTCTGTTTACATAGTTGGAAAAAATGTTTGTCAATATGAGGATTTAATCCAATTGTGCGTGGTATCAGATAGAAAAATCTCTGATAAAAATTCGGTGACACGATAAAATGACCGGATAAACAATACTGACAGGTATGGAATCTGTTGAATTATTTAGTCCTCGTTCAGAACGATCCTTGACCGAGATATCCCGATTGAAATGTTACATTTTTTATTAACACACTGTACATATCTCTAGATCACATTATTGTTGAGTATAATTGGTGAGAAATTTGTTTTCAGATTTTTTCAGGTCCGAAATAATAAACTTACACGGAGCTTAAGCTTAATGGACTTGCGTTTAAATTGCTAGTGTAAACTTAGATTAGATATGAATTCTGGAATAGCTGGAACTTTAGGGGCTGTAGAGACTATAACTTCTGTCTAACATTTTGGGATGTTTCTTTCGTTGTACAGTTGGAATTTTCTTTCCATTACACGCTTTGCTTTTTAGCATTCACGCGGAGATAAATTTTATTGAGGTCAATTTGATTATTTTATTTCATTTTATTGTCAGCATACTCCGTCTAATTAATTTGTTAATTATCAAAGGATGGTTTATCAATTTGATTAAATATTTACAATTTTTTACAAATTAAATTTTTCGCCTCGAAAAGAAAAAAACTTTTTTATTTAAAAAATATCGGCGTATCTTTGCGTAACTTTAAGTAAATATTATATTACACCCTTTAAAAATTCCTTGATAGTAGGTCGACGGTAGGCGGAATTTATTATAATTATTTTTTATTAATAACAATGATGATAATGATGATGATATAAATGTTGAAAGTTGTGATAAAATAAAAGTAATGATTTTTAAAGCTCCTCGAGAGGGTGAATGCTAGCGCCAAGTTAATGTAATTAAGGTCAGACGGAGGAAAGATATTATTGAAGAAAGTAGTTGTCGGTAGAAGGTACTAGGTATGGTAGTTGGCTCGCCAGAAAAACGAATTAACATCACAGACAGACATTGCAATAGAGTGTAGTACCAAGAAAATAAAGTTTTACTAAATTTGTGACCTACTCTGTACTCTGCAATTGGCCCCGGAAATTAAATGGGTATTATATTGTTTCCATATTCATGATTCTTATCGTTACTTTTAATATATTGCCACTTTAATGTCACACATATTTTTATTTTCGTTATTATTCGCGCTACCTTTATTGCTCCTGAAAAAAATTCACCAACAATTTTTTTTTTTTTTAAAGAATTGACAATGAAGGATTATCATTTGAATTAATCAGCGATTAGTAACTACATAAATGTCAATACCGCTCTCTCATTAACGTAAAAGGACTGTCTAAAAATTTAGTCCTCTTTGCTGTTTGTTCAATTCCTCTTTCTACTAAAAACTTTTTATTTTTTTTTTTTTAATTTAATTATGTTTGAGTTTGATATTACTTACGAGGTAAAAAGCAAATTCATTACCTGATAAATTTTATTTTTAAACAATTTTTAAGTTAACAATGTGACAATTTTTTCTTTTCAAAACTTCTCCAGAAATAATTTTTTAATGTTACATCTCCCTACTTAAATTTACCCACGAAAAAAAATTATTTCAAGTGTTAAATTCATTTTTCAGAACATTTAAAATTAATATTGAAAATTTTGGAGAGGAAATTTTTTAAATGTATGAAATGTGATATTTTCATTTTTTAAAAATATCATGGTTAATAACGATTACTTTTTTCTTCTTGGTTAAGAGCTTCGGTCTACAACATATCAAATTCCTTTGATGTGTTTGGATTTCATTTCTGTGTAAATATCTATTTCCATAAGTACCTTCGGTCAAATAACAAAACCGATGTGCTATTTTTAGTTCTTTCCAAAAGTTGTGATGGTCAATTCCAATCAAAAATAGTTCACATTAGTTGTATTCCATTAAATATAAATCTGGAAATACTTCACTGCAATATTCAATATTTGGTATTGATATTTTCTAGGGTCATCAATTTTGAAGAAATATTGCTCTGAGATTATTTTTTATTAAAGAATATTTTTTATTCTTCACAGAAAAAAAAAGTTTAGACAATTGTGATTTTTCCTAAAATTTTTCGCCGTGTAGTAGTTCATTAATTATGTTGTTAACAATTAATCATAAGTGAAAAAAAAATGAATTTAATTTTACAACTGCAGACAAAAATGTGTCTTTTAAAATGTATAATTACAATTAAAGGTAACCATAATAATTACCGCAAGTAATAAATATTTTTTGTCTGTATTACAGGTGCTGAAGATGTATTCAGGTTTACTGGAAATGAAACGCACACGGACTTTTTCCGGCTGGTGCTGAGAGAAGGCAACTACCTTCTTGTTGGCGGACGGTAATTATATTATTTAAGCTCGCAATTTTTTCTTCCATCTTCTTCTTATTCTTCATTTTGTAGAGTTATTTCAGTGGCAGTCTCTCAGAATATAAACTATGATTATATTTATATTCATATTATCCAAAACAAAACAAAACTCGGTGTACTTTACTAATTATCATTAGATTATCTCGAGAAATGGAATTTTAAAAACCAGTATCGCTATTTATAGTCTCAGTATAATGTGATATGATATAAATATTTAATTGTCTAAAAATATAACACAACGTAAAAGAGAAAAAAATTAGAAAAAAAAAAAAAATGAAAATGTGTTATAAAAACTTAATTAAAAGGCATGTTTCTGGTTAGCAGTAAGAAAACACGTGAGCATATCAACTTTTTGAAGGACTGTTGAATTTGTACGAGTAGAATAGTCGTCGTTAGTCCCTCGTCCACTCACCGGGATTTCAACGTGTTTGTAATGATCTCGTTAAAACTTTCAATGTTACTTTTCAGTTCTTTATCCCCAAGTTAAAATTCAAGCAAAATTAACTCGATACAGATTATTATAAATTAATTTAAACTTACATTTACTACTCGATAGATTTGTGCAACCGAAAATGAACAAATTTGTTGTCTTTTGCTTTAAAGTTGAAAGTTTAACGGATTTTAAGTGGGTGGGTGCGAATACTTTAAAGTTTTAGTTATTTCAAGCGAGTTTAATCGGATAATCGAAGATAATTTTTTATTTAATGGTTTATAATTATTTAATAATCTATTAGAAGATTTAACGACAGAACAATTATTTATCTTCTTGGTTTGACATTCTTAATCAAAGAAGTCGTATTCTTCAGTCGATAACTTTTATCCAAGTTTCAAATTATTATCAGTCGGTAATATCAACATTTTGTTCACCCGTTTTATTGACTGTGGTGCACTTTTTAAGGGGATTTTTCTACTTTTTAAAATACTTCAATATAGCTTTTTATTATAAAAAACTGTCATTAAAATTATTTTAGCAAATTTAAAATTAATTAAAAAAATCCTTTATTTGAAACTTTCTTAAAAAAAAATTAATTAAAATTTTCAAGTAAAATGAAATGCAATTAGGTCATGGGCCCAGTTGTTAAATTTTGATAATTGTCATTTTAAAATTAAATTCCAACAGGTTATGGGCTCGGTGAAGCTTCTTTTTAATTTTAATTAATGTTTTTTATACTAATAATAAAAAAAAAAAATTTTACCGACAAAAAAAAGAATTTAATTTAAATTCGTTTGGTCAAGATTAAAATAATTTATTTTATAAATGAATGAATAATTTTTTTAATTAATTGTATTTTATTTTCAGAAACCTGGTGCATAATTTGAGTTTGACAGACTTGACGGAGCAGCAAAGGCTGACGTGGTACTCCTCGGATACAGACGTTAAAATGTGCGTTGTAAAGGGAAAAGACGAGGAGAATTGCCAAAATTATGTGAGGATACTGGCAAAAACAAGTGCGTCGAATCTTTTAGTGTGTGCGACAAACGCATTTAAGCCGATGTGCCGTGACTACATTGTACACAGCGGAAATTATACGATGGCAAGTGAGAAGGCGGGTCAAGCATTGTGTCCATACGACCCCCAGCAAAACAGCACATTTGTGCACGTGGACGGTGAATTGTACACGGGCACTGTCGCTGACTTCTCGGGGATGGACCCCATTATTTATAGAGAGCCGCTCCAAACTGAACAGTACGACTCAATGAGTTTAAATGGTAAAAATTTATTTATAGTTATATCATTTTTATCCAACATTCCGGGATGCACTTTTACGTTTCACCGAAAACTGAAACGGGCGGAGCTTTTTTTTTTCTACATGGAATTGAACTCGGTGATGATGATAATCGAATTACCGAGTACTGTACCAAGGGCTGAAATTTGGATCAGGAGTCAGGAGATAGATTTATTTACCGTTAAATGCCTTTTTAAATATAAAACATAAATTAAAACGTTTAAATTAAAATGGAATGACATATTTGTTATTTATTATGTTAATTATTTTTTATTATTTATGTACATAAAGGATCACGGGTAATTGGACAAAACAGCTACGATCACAGTATCATTGAATTTTGTTACAATTTGACTTTATTTATTAAGTTTTTTTGTTTAAAGGTTTTCGAGTTATCGAAAAAAAGTTCGTTAATTCGAAAATAATAAATATCAATTCTAAAAAAAAAAAAATATGTGATTAAAAATCAATAATTTAGTCTAATATATTGATAAAAAAAAAAACTTTTTTAGGTTGCCTTAATTATGAACGACAATCATAAATTGACATTATTATTCTGTTGAAAAATTGTCTGATAAGGTCATATTTGACTTAATATAGTCTAATATATCTATAAATAATTTTTTTTTATCAAGAATAGTGCTAAACATCTCCAATAGGTGGCGCCTGGTCGCTAAATACTCTCCTTACTAGAAAGTTATGTTTGAAGAGTTAAGTTATAAAATTTTCCAGTTTTTCTAAATTAATAAAATTAACAATTATAACTACAACAATTTATAATATATTTTTATGAATGTATGTGGTTATATATAACCAGATAAACATTAAACAATTTTTTTACCGGATGGGATAAAAAAAACAATTCTTAATTATTAATTCATAATGTAAAAATTTTAATAACAAATTTTCATTAATTTATTCAAAATAAATTAAAAAAATTTTTTGTTAACATTAAGATTCTAAAATGTCATAAAATATTCAGTGGATGTTAATGGAACGTAAATTAATAATTACCAGGATTTAAGTCTCTAAAAACCACTACTAATATAAAATTTTAATTATGTTATAAATATAAATTATTACTTGGGTTTTGATAATTTATTATCCCACCATTTATTTTATTACTAGAAATTTGATATTGTAAAAAGTGTCCTTTTATATAATTTTTACAACCAGATGTCATAACTTTATTATGAATAAAATTGTAAAGCGTTTCGGTGTCCTCCGAGAAAGATAAAACTCCAAGGAGCTGATGTTAAATTGTCAGAATAAAAGCTCAAGATTTAAAACAGACAATTCCATCCTTATTACGCCTCATGCCGTGTCATAATTGATCGACACTAAAAATACCGAAGTTCAAAAGTTCACATTAAGTATGTATATTTATACGCGTACTTTACATTACATTGAATATAATTTTATGTTTCATTATAGGAGCATAGGAACAGAAGTAAAATTTAAAATAGATCGCACTGTTAATGGCTTCATAATAATTTTACGACTGAGTATACACAGCAAAAGTTATTACTGTCGTATCATAAAATTATTACTCAATTGTTCTAGAAAAACTTTTCTAATATAAAATTACAACACTTTCAAATATTTATTACTTAAAAGTTTTTAAAATATCAATTTTTCATAAAAATTTTTTTCATTACATCAAAATTAATTTTATTTGTCATCTAAATATATTTTTATTCTTTTGCCTTTGAATTCAAAAATGAAAAAATATTTTTTTTTTTAGATAAATAAATAATTTAAAATCTTAGCATAAAATTCCATTGGAACAAATTTAAAAAATATACAAGTGCTATAAAACAAGTAGAAAAAAAAACTCGAGAGTATTTTTTATCGATTTTAAATTTGGCCCTGACTTTTTCTTGGAGTGATGCAAAAAAATCGAGATAAAGTTTTACAAATCAAACACAAAACGATAAGCGGAGTTTGAGGGGCAAAAGGAAAAATAAATTCAAAACTTAAATAAAAGTAATATTATAAAGTCACTAAAACTTTAAATTACACAGATTACAGTTCTAGGAGTGACGCAGTTATCAGGACAGTAAATTTAAAATATCGCGATTCGTTTTCGAGCGATTTATAATGACTTGTCCGAACTATGTGCATCAGATTTAAGATAAAGCTCAAAAGTTTGAATACTTGCGATCAACAATGCGTTTTTTCGGAAGTCAATGACAAAATAAATGATGATGGAGATATTAATTTGCTGTAATTCGTAATACTAAATCTGGGTGGAATCCCATGGCAGGGTGAACCCACTCCAGCGTAAGCTCGGGCTCTCAGCAGCCGGCCAATTAATATGTCGAAAGATAATTAATGTACTCTCGTACTCATACACTCTCGAAACTAAATGAGTGAAGGGAATTTTAATTTAGTCAGTTAGCCGTTATATCACGGTATCTGTAGGGCGAACAATGCTCCCAACTCGAGCCTCGAGAGCGATAGAAAACTTTGTCGTTCTTTGCCAACTTTCAATCAATTAACTCTCTCACCTAATTTACAATCGACAGTTTATAATTTGTTGGTGAAAATATTTTAAAGTATTCATTTTTATAAGTTAATCAGGAGGGAATTTTCAATCAAAATCGCTCCATCAAATTAATTAATTTCACAAGCCTTTAACCAAAATTACATTGTGAAAATTTTTTTATGTATAAATAAATATTAAAAGTATTGAATTTTGATGCTCGAAAAAATTAAAAAATTAGTAAATTTGGGAAAAACTTGTTCTTTATTATGAAATTTTGGAATGTGATGAAATTCGTTTGTTTTTGATTGTTTTAAACACATTTTCAAGACAAAAAAAAATTTTTTAACGAAAGAAAGTTTGAAAAATTTTGACAAAGCCCGAAAATAAAAATTTTTGTATTTTCTTTTTTAATTGTAAAAAAAAGATATAATAATTTTGAAAAAAAAATTTGAAACAACTCGACTTTTGTAAAAACTCGTTTCAGTTAATTAAAATTGTTTAAATATTGTAACTTATAACAAAACAAAATGTTAAAAATTAAGCATAAAAATTTTATTTAACAAAATTATAAAAAAAATTTTCTTGGGTATTGCAACATTAATAAAATTTTTCCTTAAAATTTTTTTCAGCTCCAAATTTCGTCAATTCAATGACACAGGGTGACTTTGTTTATTTTTTTTTCCGAGAAACCGCTGTTGAGTACATTAATTGCGGCAAGGTAATTAATAATTTTAATCTAAAAATTAATCTTCCTAATAGAAGAAAATATTTATTGACGGTGTAAATAAAATTCCAGGCCGTCTACTCTCGGGTTGCGAGAGTCTGTAAATATGACCGTGGAGGTCCGCATCGTTTTCGGAATAGATGGACGTCGTTTCTCAAGTCTCGCTTGAATTGTTCCGTTACGGGAGATTTTCCATTTTACTTCAATGAAATACGTGAGTTTTTATAGTCCATATAAATATAAATATTTATCTGTAACACAAGTGTGTTTTATATTTTATTATATTTATTGTATTTGTAGAATCAACAACTGATCTAATATCCGGTCAGTACGGGAGCGTGTCCGCGCAGCTTATCTACGGAGCATTCACAACGCCAGTAAACAGCATAAGCGGTTCCGCGGTCTGTGCATTTTCGCTGCAAGACATCTCAGACACGTTTGAGGGTAACTTCAAAGAACAGACGGCGATAAATGCCAATTGGCTGCCGGTAGCCAGTGCCAAAGTTCCGGATCCAAGGCCCGGGCAGTGTGTCAATGACTCCCGGACGCTGCCAGATCTTACATTGAACTTTATTAAAACTCATTCCCTGATGGATGAATCTGTGCCAAGTTTCTTTGGCCAGCCTATTGTTATTCGTACTAGCTTTCAGTAAGTTTTTATCATTATTATTATTTTTAATTCATTGTCTCAGAACAGAATTTTAATTTTTTCCAAAAAATTTTTAAACATTTTGAAGCAAATTTATTTAAAAATTAAATAAATTTTTACTTTTTTTATAAGAAGATAATTTGATTATTTTTATTATTGTTCTGTAAAAAAAAAAAAAATTAATTAGCTTCTGCGATAAAATTAAAATATTCACAATAATAATACATAATTTGATGTAATGTATGTGTATGCATAACTTTATAATGATATCGATTTATTTATTACGCCTTTTGGCGATAATAGTTAGTTAACATATTGGTTGAATTATCGAACAAATATTTATGTAAATACAATCTTTATCAATTCATGCCATCATCGGAATAATTATAAATTGAACATGAACCGGAAATTAAACATAAACCAAAGAAAATAATCATGATTAATACTTTGTTACGCTTCGTATTATCAAAATGTAATTTATAAATTTTATTATTTAATTATTATTAATTTTTTTTTTTAACTCATTTATATAACAGACAAATGACCACCTAATTTTTCAATATTCAGAATTTATAGTGTAAAAAAATTCGTTAGACTAAACTCTAAAGCAATTTATTATTTCTGAGCCATAAAACATTTTTCTATCTCAATTACCTTCAATTAACAAATGAATTTTCCAGCCAAAGTTATCAATTAAAATCCTCTATAAATTTCTTTAATCTCAAAATTCAAAAAATTAATGCCCGTAACTTAAATTGACCCCGTGTTCTACTTCTTCAGCAAAATAATTTTCCAGCCAAAAGAATAATTCAATATTAAGCTCCAAAAAATTAATAAATTCCCACAATCAGTTACAGATTCACGCAAATAGCAGTGGACCCGCAAGTAAAAACCCCCGGCGGAAAAACCTATGACGTGTTGTTCATCGGAACAGACAACGGGAAGGTGATAAAAGCGATAAACGCGGATTCCGCGGACTCGCACGAGCGAGTAAGTCCAGTGGTGATAGAAGAAATCCAGGCATTCCCGACTTCAGTGCCAGTTCGCGGGATAAAAGTGGTGAGGGCGTCGCAGGCCGGAGATGGTCTGGAGGATGGACGTCTGGTGGTCGTAGCCGACAGCCAGGTTCAAGCCCTGAGATTGCACAGGTGCTACAGCGACAGAATTCTCTCCTGCGGGGAGTGTGTCGCCTTGCAAGACCCTTACTGCGCCTGGGACAAGGAGGAGGCCAAATGTCGGGCTCTGGTAGGTCCAGCAGCCACTGACGCCGCGAGATTCCTCCAGAGTGTCGCTACAGGCATTCACGCTTCCTGCCCGCCCAGTAAATCACTGAACAAAGACGCTGGGAGCGTCGGGGCTATCTCCGCAAATCAAAATAAATTCCCCCAGGATTCGCTGCCCAATAAAGACGGACAGGAGGGCGAAATAATTAATATTATGCAAGATGAAGAGCCTAATAACTCTGGTAAATTTTTTTTTTCAATAAAGTTAATTAATTAATTAATTAATTAAGTGTAACCGCGAATTTATTTATGTTGTTAGATTTTTATTTGTTATACATTTATTTTATTGATATTGGGAATTTTCAGGACCCGAAGTTTCTGCGGCAGACTCACCAGTGCCTCAATATTCAGTGGAAACTCTGGTGATGGCAGTTGTTGCCGGTGCGCTGGCGGCGTTATTCGTCGGTTTTATAGCCGGGTATTTGTGTGGTCGCAAATGCCGGAAGGATGAGGATGACAATTTACCCTATCCCGACACCGAGTACGAGTACTTTGAGCAACGTCAGAATGTTAATAGGTCAGTGATTTGTCTTTAAATACACAATGTATTATAAACCAACTATTTAACTACCCTACTAAAATACGCTACTGTTAAAACAATAACCCAAATTATTTAAGGTAAATGACCCCTCTTTGGTTTTAGTATTATTTTATTAAACCCCTATTTCCGTGATTTATAATACTTTATCGCCAAAAAACAAACTCCATAAATTTTAGGATTTATGGTATAAAATATTAATAAATAGTCATTTTATTACTCTGAAAATAAAGGGATGCTGATTAATTTGTTTGAGTGCTGTTTTTTTATTAAATATTGTGATAAATGATTTATTATCGGATAAAATTAATTCCAATTGATTTTTATAATCAAAATATAGATAAAAATTTTTTAATTTTAATTCTGACTGTTAATTAACAATTTTGAGATGATTTATTAATTTATATATATTTTTTCCCTTTTGCACGACGATAGAAAAACAGTTAAAGACAAGGAAAAAAAAATTTTTAATCAGATTTATTTTCGTAATTAAAAAAAAAATTAAATTTAAAGTATGTTTAATTTTTTTTTTTTTTTTTTTTTTTATATTATCAATTTATCGTACAAGTCATGAATTTTTTTTATATATTTAACGTATTGAAATTACATTTAAAATTTGTCCAATATATTTTTATATACATTTTTTTCATGGCGAATAAATTGGAATAATTGAAAATTTTTTAATTTTCCAATTAAAATAAAATATTTATAAATTAATAAATTTAATAATAATATTTTAATAAAAAAATAAATTAGTACATTTATTGAATAATAAACTATCAGAGGGATCATTTACATAGATAAAAAAGGTTTTTTTTTTTTTTTTTTAATGAAGCTAAATAAATAATTTTAAAATTCCAACAGTAGATTAGCGCCAGAACCAAAACTACTACCCCAAGAAGAAGTGACGTATGCAGAGCCGGTGCTGATGCCTCAGCCCCCAAAAATGCACTCTCCAAAGGGTACCATGCGAAAGCCGCCACCGACTCCAGCAGAAACCTTGTTCCAGTTCCCGGAGGCGTACGGGTTCCGCGGCGGACCTCGGGACAACTTTGGAACACTGAGATCGTGCCAAGGCACGGACGCGTACCGTCGTAACGACGGTTTCGCCACGACCCGGAGTGTGAAGAAAGTTTATCTCTGAGAAACGAGTGAGGAGGGAGGCGGCCGTCACCGTAGTCTAGGACGGCCAGGAAGAAATCGTCACAACGCAACTTCTGGAAGAAATCGCGGCGTGACCTCCGGTGGCGGACAATCCAGTCGCGGGGAGTTGGCCGGAGCGAGGACCCTTGAGTCGCCCTCGCCCCCTTCCAGCGTGTCCTCCAGTTCGCCATCGCCTCCCTCCTCTACCCCATCACCACCACCCACGTTACTACCGATGTCTATAAACGACGGGTCTCCACCACCGCCGACACCGCCCTGCAGTTTTATATACCGATCATAGTCTTCAAGTAACAGTACTCATATTTACGATCCTCCCCACCAAATTCGTAATATTTAATTAATTAATAAAATAATTCAATTAATTAATTAATTAAATAGTTATTATCATTAATAATATCGATGTTTCTTTTTTTTGTTAGTATGTACGCTGTTAAAATTTCTGGTGTGGTTCAAGGTGTTTTATTTTTTTTTTTACAAGGTGAATTTTCTAATTTTGGGTCAAACAAAATTTTTGAGGTGCAAAAATTAAAAAAAAAATTTTGCATAGATAAAACGAATTATTTGTGATTCAAGGGGAATATTATTGATTGTCTTGATTCAAAAAATGAATCAAAAATTTGAAATTTAAAGATCAAAAGTATGATCTTTATTAGATACATAAGAACAAAAATTTTGTTTTTCTATAAAAATTTTATGTTCTTGATTCAGCAACAAATTTTTTGAAAATGCCAAAAAAAGTTTAAAAAACACACAAATTTGTGAGTTAAATCTATTTTTAAAGGTATTCAAGGATTATTGGTAACATTGAATCAAGTCAATAAAATCTTGAACCAAAGTTACCGGCTATCTTAATCTTTGAAAAAAAATTGTTAGGCAACATTGGTTTAAATTAATTTGAACTAAATATCTCAAAGCAAGAGTGAAATTTTTTTCTTGAATCAACAAATTTTTCATCAAAGAATCTAAGAATCCCACTGAATTAAAAAAATGAAACACCCCAAATGAATCATGTAAAAATTGGAGCTTTTCACGGGAAAATTTTGGCAGCGTACCTATAAATATACAAATGTATATACATATACCATCAAAAAATAGAGAAAAGAAAAGAGGAAATGAACAGTAACTGGAAGCTACAAAACTACCCAGTCACGGGTTTTTAATTATTTTTTTTGCCCATTAACTCGTGCGCTGTTTAATTGAGGGTATACAGTAGAGTACAGGTACAAGCGTACATGTACATCTATATCTGTGGGTGCGGGTGTGTGTAGTTATGCGAGAATGCTCTGTAGTTAAATGGTGTGCGTGGGTTAAATGTATCGTATAGACATCGAGTGTCATGCATGCTTTAAATTACATCTGGTGTGTATATTTACACTACGTAAACGGGGAAACTATTTTTTATCGAGATGCCTGATACTGACTGACGGTATGCTACTATACGCGCTGCGTTACTCGGTCAATTTTACACCCTTACCACTCTCTGTGCGACGTATAACGTTTAGTTTTAGTTTATTTACTTCATTAACATTAATATTAATAATAATTAGTGACATTACATACCATTATGTTGAATTTAAGATAGTAAAAAATTTAGGCGGTGATTTACATTGATACACTGAGATCTCTACATAAACATTACATTATTTTTATAATTTTATACTTTGACAGTAAGTACCTCAATCGAGTTTTATTGTTATTGTTGACTTATCGTATTATTCTCACTTTTGTCGGGTTAGTTGACAATTAAATATGACTGTAACTAGCTGAACATTAAACATTAAAGATAAATTACAAAAAAACAAAGTGTGTTCGCGGGTTGTGTCGTGACTTTGACTGATTTAAAAAATTACGAACAAATTATCCTTTTTTTCTTTACAATTTATTATTAATTATTGATAATTATTCAATAGAATTTTTAATAAATAAATAA
Source organism: Cotesia typhae (assembly GCF_013202065.1). Taxonomy (NCBI): domain Eukaryota; kingdom Metazoa; phylum Arthropoda; class Insecta; order Hymenoptera; family Braconidae; genus Cotesia; species Cotesia typhae. Next base: position 3,848,410 of record NW_027423729.1, on the reverse strand, counting down.
ATAGGTTATAAGTAATTCGCTGGTAGTCTATTGATGGACAAATGTTTGTTCTAGTTACATCAGATATCATGATCTCCGTTAAAGAGGTCTTTTGCGCATGTTAATTATTTTAAATTTTTTAAACTTCCCGCTAAAAAAAAAATTAAATTTAAAAAAAAAATAAATTAAATTCTAATAAAAATTTGTTGTAAATTTTTTCATATTTGAGCAGAAATTCAATTTTAAAATCAAAATTTTAAATATTGATTAAAAAAAAAATTAACGAAATTTTTTACGCGCATTGCAGACTTCTTTAATTTGTAATTTTTTTACAAAAAAACTAAAAATTACACGCAATAAATAAATCGCATTAACAGGAAAGTAATAAGATAAAAAATTAGCAGGTCCTGGCAAAAAAGTAAATAAGTCAATTACCGTAATTTTAGCTTATGATCGCCGCCAGACAAGTTTACGATGGCCGAACACGAACAAACTCACACTAGTCTTGTAATTCCGAATTTAATGATATAACTAGCGTAAACATGACACCAACATTTTAACAAACAAACTAATACTTGTAACTTTTAATAATAATAACAATATTAAATAAATAATAATAATAATACATTTACACTCGTCAATATACCAAATATAGAGAATAAAGCCTGATTGAGTAAACCGGAAACTTTTTTTATTTAAAATTTTTCAATATTATTGTACTGAAAAACACAAATATGGAGATCATGATTGTACATAAAGTTATAATTTGTAACAACATTTATTATTACTAAAAATAATAGAGAGTCATACATTAATTATAAAACAGTGTTAATTAATTCCAATGAAACGTAGACTGGGCCGTTAATATAGCATAGAGAACACATGACAACTTGTTAATTAAAATTAACAACAGTTGAGTTTTAGTTTGTTTATGGATTACTAAAACGAGCATAATAATAAATTGTTTTGAATATATACGCCTTCATACTCCCTGAAATACGTAATGACGGATTCGCTCCGAGAGGATTAATGGGTCAAGAGAAGTCGAATACTTTTTATTTTTTAATTAATACCAAAAATAATAAATTAATATAGAGATAAAGGATAAGATTAAGAGTAAAGTTAAGAGTAGCGGTAGGAGTAAAGAAGGCTTTTTGTATATAATTCATAATAATAATAATAATTATAACAACATATTTATGGAATGAATACTGTCAGTTAAAAGTTGTGTGAACGACTTTAATAATTGTAATTATAATTAATTAAATTTAAAGATTTGCATTTGCGGAAAGCGCAGTAATGGCGTGTGTAGAAAAGTCTATCGTAAAGTGCTTCTTATTTCAGTGTGTTTAGAAGTAACGCGTATGTGATATATTCTATATATATTATGATGATGATGATGAGATATTTTCTAGACAATGGGTTAAGAGTAAGATTAACGGGTGTTTATTATTATTATTATTATTATTATTATTATTATTATTATTATTATTATTATAAATACTTGCATTAAATTTAATAGTAATCTAATGAATAAAAAATGTAAGCTCTACACACGCGATAACAAGCTCTTTTGTTCACAAATTCATTCTAATTCTATTGATTATTATTATTATTAATTAATTAATTCATTAATTATAAATAGTGTTAGACGGTGTATTGAGGACTTAAAATTGTGCCATTTGCACGTTAATAAAGTAATATAACGTGCGACTTTACTAATACTGAGTTGTGAAACAGCCAGTATTTGCTTTCTATAAATCAATTAGTCGTGATAATAATGATTTAATCTTTAAGTAGTTGTGTGGGCGTGCTTTAGCTGAATTATATGTCTGTTAATTTACGGCCGTACTAATGCTATTAATTTGTACTTTGCAAATTGTTATCTTAAGGTGTTTCAACCAAATTATTAGATTTATTTTATTAAAACTTTAAGTTATTTTACTTTATTATTAATTTAGATTATTTTATTTTTTATTTTTAGTTTATTTAGGTATTGTTTTATTTTCTGTATTTTATTTGTTTGTATCTGTTCAGGCGAGCGTCAATTATTTTGTGGCTTTGAATTTTTTGAGGTAAATTGAGTCATATTGAAAAAAAAAATAAATAAATAAATAAAAAAAATATGTTGTGAAATTGATGTTTTTTTATGAATTTCAGAGCACGAAAATTGAAACTGTAAAAACAAACGATGCAATTTTTTATTTTATTTTTAAACTAATAATTTAGTATTGATTTGTGAGGACAATTAAAATCCCAATTAATTTTTTTGAATTATACTTTAAAATTAATTGAATTTTATAAAAATTTCAAAGTCACATTATTTAATATAATTTTTTTGTTACTAAAATATTTATCCAATTAATTTTTTATGTTAAACTCAATAATTGAAATGTCGACGTAATTTGTACATTTTTTTACAAAAAATTTTGAGTTAACTATTAAATAAAAAAAAAAAGCGCCTGCATATTAACTTTATAAAAAGTAATTGTAGTATAAATAACAAGTATAAACATGAATTTATAAAAATAAATGAGTTGGTATAAAAAAAAAAAAAAAAAAAAAAAATTGATTAAAAAAGTTTATAATTTTAGTTGATTAAAAATTTAGTATACCCACAATGCTACTTAAAGTTTAATAATATTATGTAAACTTTAAAAACTATTAAATTGAAATAAATAAAGTAGATTCACAAAGAATCACCGAGAGTGCCACATTGGATGTGAATTTTTAAAGTTAAATAATAAATGTTCTGAAGGTTAATTAATATTACAGGAAGCTCGGAGATAACTCGCCGAGCTGAATAAAATTATAAATAAAAACAAAAATGATAATTGTTTGTCAAAGTTTACGTCAAGCGTATTCTTACTAAACTCGCTAAAATCTTAGTCACTCGTACATATAATAAACTTGTACAACAAACTCCAACACAGCAAACACCGTAGATTAAAACAAAACAAAACAAAAGTTGCTCTAAAGTTAAAATAAAATAATTTAAATTTATAGTACGGTAATAAAAGTAAAAAGGTTTAAAGTTTATCATATTAACTCATAAAGTTTGTGAACAATCGAACTTGAATAATGCCGACTATGACACGCACATTTAATCTCAACTTACACGTACACTCAATTATTATTACTTAGCGTCATTGTTTTATTAATTGAATAAAAAATAAACTAAATTCGTTAATTAACTTAATCAAATGGTAACAAACGAAGCTCGTTATCAACACCTCCCTCAAAAATAATACAACAAAAAGACTGAAAGACCCCTGAGCTTTTATTCGCATTACATTATCATTTTTTTTAATTATATTGCTCGCAATTAATGACCCGCGTACACCTTTTTTTACCAATAGTACAAATTTACTCTTGTTAATTATTATTATTAAGTTTCAAACCATTTTTTTATCTCTACGCTGATACAAGAATTTATTGCGAATAATAAACAATGTTTATTGTTATTTTTTAAGATTATTTCAGACAAACAAACATTTGTTACAATTAAATCCATTTTTTAAAAATAAATTATTGTCTGCAGTTTTTATAATGACTTTTTACATTAAAATAAGCAATTTTTTTGGTAAAATAATATTTGTTAACAATGAACGTTGTATAAAATTACATTTGTTTGCATTAAATGATCTTCCTCTATTTATCGTAATTAAAAAAAAAAAATTTTTTTATTTTTATCTGAAATAAAATTTTTTTTTTTTTATTTCATTGCACGGAAAGAACAAGATGACACTGGATATCATCCCAGATTATACTCAGTGATATCTGTGGTAAAAAAAAATTTCAGATAGTAGCTAGTATAATCCAAATTACACTGGATGATATCTGGATTATACTCATTGTAATCTGGATTATACTAGCTACTATCTGAATTTTTCGTTCAAAAAATTAAATTATATATTTCTAAGGGTTCAAAATAAAAATTAATTTATTAATAAATAATAATTATTGTAAAAAAAAATTCTTGTATCAACGTAAAAAAATTTGACCCCCAGTTTGACAATTAAACAAGTTTTGACATTCCCATACTTATAAATTTTTGAACTATGTAATTGTTGACATTAGTGACATATATTGAACTTTTTAAACAATTAAAAATAACAATAATTGTAAAAATTTGAATAATAACCATAATAAAAAAAAAAAAAAAAAAATTATAGAGCCTGGAGTTGCAGATCGATCGGTTGAGCAAAAAAAAGTCGGGTTTAAATGAAAAGCTAATAATAGCGGAAATTAAGCCGCGGAAAATGACAATTTGGTTATTGGGTGTATGAAATATGAAATTTAATCGTTGACACTTATTGAATTAAGGATAATTAATAATGATGTTTAGCATGGGGGTGGGAGGAGGTCAGCGAGTTTGCTCGAGAGTTTTAGGGTGGGGGAGGAACATATAACGCTGCCATTATTTTTAATTGACTACTTCCTCATCTTGGTTATTACTAGGGCCAGAAAGTTTGTTCAATGTATACTCGTTAAATAATTATTACAGCGGCTGATTGTACAAAGTACTGATACATTGTTAAAATTTACATTTAACATTCTATTTCGTTAGTTAACTAATTAAAAGTTTAACCGCGCGGATTTTGTTGATAAATTTTATCTTTTTCGTTTTAATTAATATTAAATTACTCTCGCTGTTATTTTAAATTAAATAACAACTCGGCGTAATTATAATTTTATTTTTTAATGAAAATTTCTGTTTTGCTTTCATTTAGTGATTGCAATTATTTTTATTATTTATTTTTTTCTTAAAATTTTTAATTAATAAATTATTTTTTGGCTCTAGTTGAATTTAAAGTGATCGATTTGTGTGAAGAGAAAAATTAAAATTTTTTAACTCAGGCATTAAACCAAAGAAACTTAAAATAAATTGTAAAAAATAGCCCGTTTTTATTAAATTATGATGGTTATCGTTAGAGTTGCACAAAGTAAAGCGGTATTCTGATAAAGAAGAAAGAAAGTGACCCCTAGCACAATAAATTTGGACTAATAAATTATGTGGATTGAAATTAAAAGTTAGATTAACATTACAACAGGTGACACATACATAACATGCACAAAAAAAAAATATAATGAAAGGTCCATTAATTAATATTATATTGTATTATATTATTTGTTAACATTTGATTATTCTGACGATAAATCGTCGGGGGACACTGGCTTGATGTAATGACATTTTTCATTGAAATAAAACAATGCTTTTTACCGCAATTAGTTCTATAATTTATCTTTTGTATTTTTTATTTTATTAATCTCGATAAAAAATAATATTTTTGCCACTGATGTTCATCATTACTGAAGAAATGTATGGAAAAATTTTTTAACAGAGATTTTATCTCGTTGAATATTTATAAAAAATTAGTTTTTTATTTAATGAAAAAATTTGAATAATTGAATTTTGAAAAGTGATTTTTTTTATCGTTATTTAAAAATTGAATGCTTGAAGAGAATTTTAATTACATTTTCTCTATTAAAAATTCAAGCGGGTATATTTATATATATAATTAAATTCTCTTAAAAAAACAAACATTCTTTAAAAAGCTGTCAAATTTAATTAGATGAAATTATTAAACATAAAATTTAGTTATTTAATTTAAAAAAAAGAGATAATTTTTTTTTATTCAATTTATTTAACAATAAGTTTATTCTTTTTATTATAAAAAATAAACTTCAAAGAAAAATTTAATTAAAAAAAATTGATTTGAAATTATTTTTTTTAAATTTAATATTGTAAGTTAAAAAAAAAATTTATCTTCAATTTTTGATGAACATCGGCCGAGAAAAAAAAAGACAACACGCATTATTTTATATCAACATGAGATGTATGGAATTATTAATAGAAAGATTAGTTGGTACTAATAAAGCGAATGGTTAATGATTAAAACTAGAGAGCTCTTTTCCTTGTCGGAGCTTATAGAAAATATTGTATAATTAATTGTACGGAAGGTAATTTATAATAAAATTAGCTGTAAGTAGGTGATTAGCGAAAAAAAAAATAATTTAAATAAAATAAAATAAACATTGGTATGTAGAGTCGCTTAAAACGTATATATAAAAATATAATATATATTATAAATATAAAAATTATAAATTATTGATATTATTATTATTAATATTAATAATATAATATTATAACTTTTTATAAATATATTTTTCCGTCGGAGTCTAGCCTAAGTAGAGGACATACACAGTTACAATTATTATAACAAATATAAATATATATATATATATATATATATATATATATATATATATATATATATATATATATATATATATAAATATTAATTGATTAATTAATTATTAAAATAAATTATAAGTTGTCAACTGATCTGTATATTGAAAAAAGATCTAGTGTTAATTCATTTAAGCGTAATAGTTTTATAAGTTAGGCAAGTTGTACGAATTGTAAGTCATTTTAAATACTAAAATTAATATTAATAATTAAAAAAAAAAAAAAAAAAAAGAAGTTAGTACCTAATGTTATTATAATTATATTATAATTATAATTACAATTTTAACAATGATTATAATTATAATATTAAAGTTGATAACGTTAATTTATTTATTATTAGGCGCGAGCTGTGTTTCATTTTAAATGTACTCATAAAATCTAAATAAAGTATTGCGCCAAATGATAAATAAGTTATATGGTTGTATTGTAATTAATAAATTGAATAAATATTTAAACTTAAATTAATGTAATTGTAAATTTAAGAAATAATTTGCCTGCCATTTAATCGGCAACGTTGATAATGTTTATTCCAGCCCCTTTTGTTTATAAAAGTTTATTGAAATATTAAATACTATGTGAGTACATAATAGGGGTAATGCATGTCCGAGTGAAAGAGATAATGAGTAAGATTCATTTTTAGTAAACGAAATATTAACAACAAGATGACTTATCAACGATTTATATTATCAATTGCAATTTGTATTTATTGTAATTTGCTTCTTCCTAATACAGCTATTTTTTACTGTAAAATTTATTATTTTAAGTGGAGGTCAACGGTCATGTGTTAATGTTGCTAAGCGAAAGGTTATGGTCGAATGCGACTTAATGGCGGACAGAAAATTCAATTTAATAGCTTCATTATTTTTATTTATTTTTAATGATTAATTCTAGTCATTTTTTAATCAAGATTAATTTTTCTGCTTTTTTTTAAAAAAAAAAGACATTTTTTTTGTGATTAAAAATTAAAAAAAAAATTGAATTGAATTTTTTTCAATTTTTGGTAAAAAAAAATTTGATATTTTATTTTTAATTAAAATATTAGAATATTAAATTTATTAAAAATTTTGGAAACTTAAAGTCGCAATTTGTAGCTTTGACATGAGTAAGCACGTAAAATTCAGCATGTAAAAAAAAACCATCAGCGTTGGGCGCCAGTAGGTCAATAAAAAACATGGCAATCTAATAAAATTTGTTATAAATGTTAATTGCCATCAACATTTAAAGAAAAAAAATGAGAGAAGCAAGTTAATAAATATATTTATAATACGATGAGGAAAATTAGGCAGTAGGCTGCGGTAGAAAGGCACGTCTTTGATTAAAAATAAATGAATTAATGAACTAATATGAAAAATTGATAAATATATATTACTCAAAATAAAAGACAGTAGTGATTTACTGTGGCTGATTAATAGAGTGAATGCGCTCATAGAAAGCATAATTGGCAAGGCATAGTCGGATTTGAGGATGCTGATTAAACTAAATAATTAATAATCTTTATGAATCCGCTTATGGTTGCTTTGTAATTATTAATTAATTATAATTATAAATATATTATTAATTCATTGTTTTTTACTAGTTAACTAGATTTTATTTTTAATAATCTAGTGATTTATTATAATTATTATTAATAATAACAATTACTATTGTAAATAATGCATTTATTAGTCTGCATTTTTTATTTTTTTAATTACACATTCCAATTTTTTAAAGGGGAGAGTTACAAAAAATTTTTGTTCGTGCAATAATTTTTAAAAAACTAAAGTTGAATTTTGTTAATTTCTGGATTTTAAAAAAATTAATAAAATTCCAGTGCAACTTATAAAAAAATATTTACAAAAATTAAAAATTATCTGCGTACTTCCCCGCGCTAAATAATTAAAAAAATAAACCAAAAAAAAAACCCGATAATTAAAACGACAATTATTTCATAACAATAAATAAAAGTCAGTAATTAAAAGTAAATATAAAACAATTTTATAATAATTATTACAACTATTTTTTATTGTAATCGCACAACGTGATGTAATATTGCCTCTGCTTTTACCAATAATACGCAATGAGTATTTTGTTGATAATTTTAATTATTAATTATAAAATATAAAAAAAAGAACAGAAGAAGCGCACGAACAAAATTACTAAAAAAATATTCCGATATTAATAAAAAAAAAAAAAAAAAATATTGAACACTAATTGTGCGCTGATATTCGTACGTATAACACCCATCAATAATTTAACAATTACAATTATAATTTAAAAAAAAATTCAATTTTTAAAAATTGTATGGAATGAATTTCGGCGTGTGTGTGACTAAAATGTGAGACGTACGAGATTTAAATCCGAGTGTTAGTGATGATTGATGATTAATAAGTAATTAAAATTAATAATTAACAAAAAAAAAAAAATTACCAAAAAAAAGAATGATTGATGATTGACGATGAGTCGGAAGACATTTTTACCGGCGGACTGCTGTTCATAGTGCCCTGTTATAGCGGGTTCCCTGGGCAGAGATTTGGAGATTTGTTTATTAATTAATTAATTAATTAAAAATCATTGGAATTACCTACCTTCGTCCATCACCTCTTAGTGTGAATGATTGAACGAGCAAACCGAGCCAATCTCCTTATTGCGACTAGTTGTTATTGCAAATATTAAAAAAATAATACTCACTAAAAAAAAATAATAATAATTATTATTATTATTATTATGAAGAGCTGTGCGAGTGATTCTTTGACTGTGGGTGGTACGTAAGATCAGTTGCTAAATTGGACGACTTTTAAAATAATAAAATCGGCGATTAAAATATTTCAAATCTCCACGAGTTCGATGTGCAATGTTATATTTATAATGATAATAATAATAATAATAATAATAATAATAATAATAATAATAATAATAATAATAATAATAATAATAATAATAATAATAATAATAATAATAATAATAATAATAATAATAATAATAATAATAATAATAATAATAATAATAATAATAATAATAATAATAATAATAATAATAATAATAATAATAATAATAACAATAATAATGAAATTATAAAAAAGCATGTTCGCACGAATTTAAAGAGATTTTAAAAATTAAAAAAAAAAAAAAATTACGAAATGTTGCTTGAACTCGTTTGTTCTTCCCAAACTTGGTCTTTACGTCATTCAGACGATGTAGATTTATAAAATAATTATTATAATTGTAATTGTATAATGATTAATAATATTAATGATGATGATGATTTAGAATCTCAGAACTCTGCCTACGGAATCCTAATCTATTTTTCAGAATACGCTATTGTGATTATTAAACTATATGATAAACATTTAAAAATGAATAAAAATAATAAAAAAAAAAAAAAAAAAAAAAAAAAAAAAGAAGAAGAAAGAAGTCGAGAAGGATTAAGAGTAATGTAGCATTGTTTATCAATTATTCCGACAATTATTATTTATATAATGTTAATAACCTGTATTAACAATAATTACTGCATTATTATACCATTATTATATTTAGTACTATTAGAGAGTGAGGCTGCTATGGTATTAATGAATTAAGTACAATATATACGATTAATTCATTAGACTTTATATAAAGAAGAAATAACAAAACAAATATATATATTATAAATATACATTAACTAAAGAAGAAATAAAAAATGAAGATAAATGAACAAACCATACTCTCGCATCATCACAATGTTTTATAATTTTAACATTATTCATAAATTAGGGTCTCAATCATCGTACAATTGCCTCTTCTCTCATTATTTTAATGGATATTATATTATATTATTATATTATATTATTATTATATATAAATATATATATATATTAAATACCGTAAGTTTTTGTGTACGGTTAAAATATATATTAAAAGAAAAAAACTTGCGTTTTTGTACCCATTTTTGCATTTGACTATTGCGTTATTTTATAAAAATCAACATAGATTATAGATTGTACTATGAAATATTAAGTCAAAATAAATTTGATTAGGTAATAAAATAATATAAAAATGCTTTATTTTTTTTATTTTTGAACCTCATTATTTTTTATTTATAAGTTTTCTATTTCTATATACAAGTAGTAAACATTAACAAAAAATTAAATTAATTTAAGAAGAAAAATTTTTAAATTAAGAAATTTTTTTTTTGAGAATTCAATCTGTTTCTTCATTCAAAATATTTTTTTTTCTTAACTCAAATTAATTTTCTTATCAATGTTAAAAATATACATTTTTAAATAGTAATAGAAAAATATATTTCTAAATAATATAAGTGATTAATTCTCAAAAAATTTCATAGAATTATTTTTTTAATAAAAATAATATAATTTTTTTAAATTAATAATTTTTCATAAAAAAAAAGTAGTAAACAAGTGTCTTACCTAAATTGACTAGTTATTCTCCAATTTTCTTTAATTTTAATTAAAAAAAAAATAAAACAATGAAATTTTCTCTCAAAAATTCAAAAGTATCATTCAACTAATTTTTTATTTAGTTTATCAATTAAATAATAACTAAAATACTTTTTTAATAATTTATTTATTTAAAAAATTTATTCTAAAGTCAATAGATTTAATGACAACAAATATAAGGAATAAATTGGTAATATTAATTCAAAAAATGATCACAAAAAAATTTTTTTTCGCATTACATTTATTCATAATTGCTCATAGCATACCATTTAATAATTCAGAAGTACACCATAAAAAAGTACAAATATTTACAAAATACTGCTTTATCAATGAACCTGTTATTTTTTTATTACTTATTATTTTTATTTTATTTCTTCAAAATACAAAAGCTCAAAATAATCTTCAATTTTCAGTGTAATTTTATTTCTTCTTTTAATTATTTTTTATTTGAATATTAATAATAATTAATAATTATCAATAATAAGATTAGTTATACAGTTAGATTATTTCAAGTTCTGTCTTATCGTTTATCGCCACTTTGACTAGAGTATATTGGGATTATCCATCGAATATTCGAATATAGACGATAATACATCAATTAATAGCAGGGAAGAACTAGTATATAATTAATCCATTTATTTATTTATTTTTCGATTAATAATAATTTATAATGCTGCAGGGAATGTCGTAATATAATTATGGAAGAATCTGTTTTAAGAACCAAATTTTCAATCACTATTCTACAAACCGTTATTATTATTTATTTTTTATTATTTTCATAATTATGTTTCTTGTTTAAATTGCGGAAATATTGGCAGTACTTTTTGTACCTACGTATGTAATTAAATAATTAATTAATAGATACAGCCAAAAATACATATTCATAAATTTATATAAATACGTTTACATTTAATTTTAATATTTAATATATATAATATCGATTTATCATAAATCATTAATAATTATCAATATAATTGAATATCGTAAATCATAAATCATAATTTTTTTTTTTATAATAATAATAATAATTTTGCGTATATATTTATTAATATATATATTTGTCGATTATTAATGTAGGAGGTGAAGAATCATGTTGATCGTTAATTAATCAATCGATTCTTTCTTCTCCTTTGGCAGCCGATCGATGAAAATGCACAGCAATTCTGTGCATCGCGTTTTTTTTTTTTATTTCGTTTATTGTATTTTTTTTTTAAATTTTATTTAGTCAAGTATACTTAAGCTCACTATTGCGACACGTGCAAGTTATAGTTTTTACTCATCAAAGCATTCTTTAGGTATATACATCCGCAACCTTGCAATTTATCTTATTTTTACTAATGGGCGTTATTAATCGTATGAATATTTTATTGATATTTTTATAATTTAGTTTGTGTAGAAAATTTTTAGAGTTCAATCAATTCTTTTTTTTTTGCACAGAAAAAATTTATGTAAGTAAAAAAAAATTTTTTTAAACAATTAATATTTGTCAATTTATATTTTAAATATAAAAAATTTTATTTTATTTTAATTAATTAATCAAACATTATATTTCAGTAAATTAAAAAAAAAAAATTGATATTATTACCTCAAGTTTTGTTTAATGCAAAAAAATTTTTTGGTTTGATAAAAAATTCTGAAATAATTTTTGGGGATATTTTTGTGTAATATTTAATTTTCCCCAAAAAAAAAAAAAAATTAATTTTTTTGAAAATATGAATTTTAAAAAATTCTAAAAAATATTTATTTCCTAATCATCACTCTTAAAATTCTTAATTATAATATTTCTAATTAAAAATTTCCTCACACAATTTTATTTTCAACCTCAAACTTATCTAACTTCTAAAATCGATAAATTCCAATATAAATTCACTAATTACACCTAAAAAAATCACCAATACAATAAAAATCTCTCATAATCCCAAAAAAAAACTCTTGGAAGATCATTAAATTAATAAATTGAAGTACAAAAAACGTTTGAATTATAAAATCCGGTTAATTATCAATATATACAAATATTTTAAAAATATCTCGCGAGAGATCAATCACTCTTGGTCTTTCGATCTCTTAATATAAATTATCAATTACAAATTACAAATTACTAACTCCATAAGTATCGATATTACCTAAAAAAAAAAAAAAAATCCTAACGATAAAAAGTACTCGTACAATCAAAATTTTTCACGTTTAGCTAATTTAATATTTGATGATATGGCTGGGATACTTTCGTAAATGTTAGTATAGGCATTGGACTGTCGGCTCGGAGCCGCTAATTATCTTATTACAACTTCGATGTCTTTAAAATATATATGTTACTATTACTATTAGTCTTATTACACGTCGTAGTTTAAGTTTTCGTAATAGAATAATCAATAACAGGGTTGCTTATTCGTTTCGTTAAAAGTTACTCGATAATCGATGAAAAATTTAATTGCTACAAGCAATTTGTCTAGGCCATTATACTACTTTCGTGGCAATGATCCATTGTAAATAAAAAAAAACTTTAAATAAATAGTTTTCTACATCTTTACTTAGCTCACTATCGATCTACGCATAACAATTATCAATTAATTATTCGTTATCCATTAATTATCCTTAATCATTACATTATTTGCGTAAAAGCTTCGCGGCCTTTTACCATACGCATCCTAATTATCAGTAAATATTATTATTAATATTATTTATATAGTCTTAGGTCGATAATAGACGCTTATAAATATCTAGCGCTGATTAATGGACAGAGGCAGTGTCAATTAGCCGTTGGGACCAAACGGTCAATTATATATCCTAGATTACCTTAACTCACATACACAAATATAATATTTTCTTTATCCAAAATTTATCTGCTTAAATTAAAAAAAAAATATTTACCAGACTGTTTTAAACTTACAAAATTATCTTCTTACTTTTTTACTGAAGATAGTTTGGTCATTTTTTTTTTCTGACAAATACAAAATATTTTTAAGAATCTAAAAGTGACAAAAAAAATTTCAATTCTTAATATTTCATCATTTTAAAGTAATAAATTTTCCAATTTTAAATAATTCAAGTTTTCTTCACAAAAAGTATACTCATGTTTTCACAAGGAATAAATTACTTATTCAAAAAAAGAACAATTTTGTTTACATTGTGAAAAAAAATTGATTATTCTTTAATTTTATAAAAATTCAATTAAAATTTAATATCTAAACTTGAATTTTTATAATAATTAAAAATAATTAATCCTACTATCTCTAAGCATAATTTATTTTTCCTACAGCCTAGATCATATTACCAGGTAAAAAATTTTTTTCCACTTCAACAAAGCCAAACTAGCTTCAGATCTACAAAAAAGCAATTCCCCCCCTTAATAATCTCGAATAAATAAATTTACAAGCAACTATCGACGACGATTTCCCCTATTTTAGTAACAACCTCATCAAAGGTCGGTCTCTCCCTGGGATCCTTAGCCCAGCATTTATCCTGAAGCTCCTGAAGAGCAGGAGGGGCCGCTTTGTGAGCCTTCCAGCCCAAAGAATGTGTCTTAAGCTGGGCCAGCACCGTTTCATCGTTCAGTTTATTCAAGGGTAGCTCGCCCTGGTGGAAGATTTCCCAAAGCAAGCAGGAAAATGAGTAGACATCACTCTTCGTCGAGTATTCATCCTCATAAACCGCTTCGAAGGGCATCCACCTCAGAGGGATCACCTGATTGCGGAACTTGGCGTACTCTTGCTGATAAGGTTCCTTGGACATGCAGGACATGGTTATTTTCAGACTCAGGCTGCTCGAAATCAAACAGTTCCTAGCTGCGATGTCCTTGTGAACCAGTCTGTTGTCCGCGATGTGCTTGAGCCCCCTGGCGGCTTGATTCGCCAGGGCCAAAATTTGTGCAACGGCCAATTGAGGAGCGCGCTGCTTGATATCAGGGTTAGGGTTCGCGTTGGATGTGGGGCTGCTACCGGAATTTGGAGCCAAAGCTTCGTCCTTTTTCTTTGAAGCCAGCAGGAACTGCTTCAAGTCACCCCAGTCGGTGAATTCCAGGATCATGTAATCAGGTTCTACCTCTCTGCAAAGTCCAATTAATTTTGCGACATTCTCATGGTTCAATTTATGCAAAAGATCCAAGTGTCGCTTGAATTCTTGCAGCGAAGTCTCGTCCTTGGTGTTCAGGAGACTTTTCACCATAACTATCTGCTCTTTTTCACCATCCACTTGGTACTTTGTAGAAAATACTTCTCCGAACTCTCCACGACCCAGTGGCTTCAATTCGCGGAGGTTTGATCGTGATATCGCTAATTTATCGTAGCTGCTTTTGGATTTTTTCGAGTGATTACTGCTCTGGCTTTGAGCTGTTTCTGCTCCGTCGCTGCGATGCGAATCTCTGTTCTCTTTTTTACGCTCGCCATTTTGCTTCGGGTTCATCTCTTTTAGCTCTGTTTGCTCCTCATGAATGTCGCCGTTCTCGAGTTTTTCTGTAACATTTTTACTATTAATACCGAGAAAAAATTTTTATCAAACTAAAAAAATTAATCCAGAAGATCAACATATTCTTGGCTAAAATAAACATTTTTTTTTTCAACGATTTTCATAAACTACGTTCGTTAAATTATTACCAAAATTTTTTCAAATTTATTCGAAATCTGAGAAAATATTTTTAAATGTATCAATAATCTTACAAAAAATTTTATATATATGATTTAAAATAAATAACAAATAATTTTTATTTACTCCAAGATAATTATTGTCTTCATAATTTTTTTGAGTCAATTTATTTTTTGACCAGTTATTTATTTACGAACCTTCACCCTGCTCTTGTAAATACTGCTGCTTTCTACGACGACGCCTATAGCGGCAGTAAAGCATCAGTCCAATTACGAGAATCATGTAGGCGCCAGCGACACCTAGTGTTATTGTTACTGTTTTAGTCATCATCGAGCCGTCGTAGTTTTCTACGTCCATATCTGATCTGTATCCATCGCCGGCTATCAAAAAATAAAGTAAATATTTAGATTTAAATTTAATGTTTGATATAAATAAAATTTAATTCCGCGAAAACTTTAATATGTAATTTAATCTATAATACTTTGTTTGTATAGGTCAAGATAAATTTAGTTGACGATTAGCTGTCAATTATGATTATGATATTACAAATTATGAATGGAACTGACGGGAACTAAGCAGTATTACAATCGAAATAAACGGAAGATGAAGTTGTTGGTTGTTGCAATGATAATGACAAGCTTACATTTGACATTCAATTGAACCTCGACCCTCTTCAAGCCCCCGCTGTTACCCGCTGTGCAGCCATATTTTCCTTCGTCGCTGAGGTAAGCCTCTTTGATGTACAAACTTCCATTTGCTAAAACCTGTAATCGAGGATCATCGAGATTATTTAGCGTTGAGTCTTTATCCCAGTGGATTTGTGGCGTTGGATCGCCTTCTGCCGCACAATGCAACATCACTGGGTACCCTTCCGTGGCTTCTGTTGGGTTCTGAGGCAGTTCCGTGAATTTTGGAGCAACTGAATCATAAAAACAGGTTGTGATTAAATTTTTTCGTTCATGTTTATGTTACAAGCTTTTGCAACACTGTTGCGAGTTTCCGATAATTAGTTTCCAATTTACGAAAATTTGGATGGTCGGTTATAAGTTTCTAGAACGAAGGGATAGTTTTGGTTAGTAAACTCTCTTTGGAATTTAAACTTGGTAATTGTTGTATAAATAGAAGAATTTAAAATAAAATTTTCACTGTTTTTTTTTTTTTTTTTTCGATCACATTTTAAAAATATTTTGTAAATTATTTTTTATTGAAATCTAAACAATTCTCTATGGAAAATAAAATAATTGTAATTTATAATACTCAAATTTGATTAACAAAATTTTTAAAGTTCAATATTATTTTACAAGTAATTATTTTTTCAATAAAAAATTTTTTTGAAAGATATTCAATTTAATTAATGAATTTTCATGTTAATCATTATTCAAATACATTTTCGATAAAATTTATTTAATTGATAAATTAATAAATAAATAAAATAATAATATTATCTTGTCAACTTAAAAATTAGTTTCAAGTCTAAAAAAAAAATTAATTTTAAAAATTTCCATAAATTGAATTTGGATCCAATCTAATCAAGGAATCCTTAAAAAAAAATGAAAAATCCAGATTACACTTACTGACAACTTCAATCTGTATGGTGTGATTGATGGAGCCCTGAGCGTTGGAGGCAATGCATATATAACGACCTCTGTCTGTTTCGAGGACGCCATTAAAGTGGAGCGTACCATTAATGTCCTGAACGTGATCTGGAAACTTTTCTCCCTCGTGTTCCTTTATCCACCTGACAGTGGGGTTGGTGGCGCCTTGCGCCTTGCAGTAGACTTTTGTCGTCGAATTAAGTTCAAGTTTCTTGTCGACGGGGGGCGGTGAAAACTTTAGCTTTTCCTTGACGTTGAGCGTCGCGGGCTTGGATCTGATCGCGGGGAATCCTTTGGTGTGGATCTCGCAGGCGTAATTCCCCTTGTCGGCGAGCGACGTTGATCGGTAGTGAAGAGTGACGTTTCCATGCCGGTCGGTGACGCGATGTCTACTGGGTCCCCCAGTCTCTTTCAGGGGCTCTCCGTCTTTCACCCACTGGGCGTGAGTCACCGGAGCTTCCATCCCGGTGTAAGAGCACATCAGAGTCGCAGGATCGCCTTCCATCACTGAGAGCGGCTCTGGAGAGCTCGTTAGTGTCGAGGGAGTCGAAACTATCACTTGGACTACTATCTCGCTGGTACCCGCCAAATTTTCCGCGATACACGTGTAATTGCCTCCGTCATCAGACACTCGGGCCTTCGCGATCAGAAGAGTGTTGTCTTGCACTCGTACGGGCCCCGCGTCGCTTATCAAGTGACCTCGTGGGTCGCGCCAAAATACGCGGGGTCCTGGCAATCCTGCGGGCTCGAGGCAACTCACTTGGAGCTCTTGGTCTTGGCCTACTACTGCTATTTGGTCTGGTAACGATGGCTCTAATGATGCGTCTGATAGGTTGTGTAAGTCTGGAAATTATTGACATTTTTTTATGAAAATTAATTTAGCAGATATTTATTAAATTTTAATTCTTTTTTTAACGAATAAATTATGGCAAAAAAATTAAAAAAAAATTGATATGTAAAAATTTTTTAAAATTAAAAATGCAATTTTTAAAAAATTAATTTTCGGAACAAATTTATTGGATAAAGAAAAGTTTAAAAGTAGAATTTGTCCGATCGAAATAAAATAAAATAAAATAAAATACAGGCGTGAATAAAGTAAAGCTTACAAGCAATCTGCAGCTCAGCGGTGTAAATCTGGGCCATGCCGTCTCTGATACCGTGACAAGCATAGACACCTTGATCCCGGTGCTCAGCAGCGCGAATAACCAGGGTACCATTTTCAAAAGCCATTCTTTCGTCGTCCTCGTCGGCGAGTGGTCCGATTTCTTTAAAGTACCATTCAACGGAATCGGCATTCTCGTAGACGCAGTGCATTGACGCCTGCTCGCCGCGTTTGACAATCACATTCTGCGGGACAACTTTTATCGTAGCCGTCTCGTTCGCGGGCATTACCAGCGGATAACTTTCTTTTATAGGCGAAGATCCGGCTTCATTTCGCGCTAGGCATGAATACACCCCATTGTCTTTTGTGCTCACGTTCTGGATGTGCAGTTTCTTTTTGCTCTTCACTTTTATGTGCTCGTTTGTCATCAAGCTTTTAGTATTCCTGTTCGTTAAATGGAGCAAATATTAATTGATTTTGTTATTAATTATTTAGTATTTATGTTAAAAAAAATTCTCCAATCAAAATACAGTCTATTCGAAATTTAAATGGTAATAAAATTAACTTGATGTAAAATAAAAATTCTTGATTTGAGAATAAATTATAAAAATAATTTTTATCTTTCTCAAAATTTTTTTAAAGCCAAAAATTTTTTTTCATCTTGAATCAAGCGAAAAAATTTTTGATCTAAGACTAAAAATCATTTTAAATATTTAATACAAAAAAATTTAACACAAAACAAATTCGAAAATTTTGACAGTAAATTATTTGAGTGAATATTTACTTGAAAAAAATTTTTTAGACCTATATCAAAAATTTACAGAGTAAAATTCTTATGAAGAATTTTCTGAGCATTTAAAAAAATTTTTTTTTCATTCATTCAACAGCCAATTTAGTAAATCAATTTAAACTGAAAATATCTTGAAGCACAAGAGAAATTTTACGAAAATATGTTTTTGAATCTAGTGATTTTTTCAGTGTATAAAAACAATAAAATAAACAATGAAAATGATTAATTAAAGTAGAGAATAAGTGAAAATCAGTAAATGTAAAGTTATATATCAGACACGGCTCATCATGTTTCCCTGCTCACTTGAGGCTCAGCTTCAGCTTCAACTCGAGTTTCTATTCAAGTTCTATACACTCGCGCTGTTTTATTCATTAGAGACTCAAGTAGGGTGGTACGATAATTAGCGAACAAGTGACAGTACCAAAACGTGACGTGTCTTGTCAAGTGTCTGTTTATTATTACATACATACTTCTATATATATATATATATATATATATATATATATATATATATATATATATATATATATATGTGTGTAAATACTAACTTAAACCACTCGTATCTCATTTCACCGGAGCCATCCACGTGGCACCGTAATTCCACCTCACCACCAGGACGCACTGGAGAAGGAAACTTTGGCAATTCCAGAACTACCCGCGACTCGCTTATCCCTGAAACATTAAATTTCATTCATTTCATTAATTATTTATTTTATTTCTCATTAACACTACTCATTAACTTTTAATTAACACAATTAGCTGATTAAATTTATTTATTTAACTTAGTGGATCTTCAATTACTTTCCGAAAGTTAAATATATTTTTATTTGATTTAATTATTCGACAAAATAAATAATTAATTTAAAAAACTAAAGAACAAATCAAATTAAAAAATAAAAAATAATTTTTAATTAAAATATAAGCGTTTGGTATTTATTAAAAAATTTTTTCTATAATTTTATTCTTAAAAAAATCCGGGAATAAAATATTTATAATTATTTTATCAAGTACTAGATTTTTATTTGAATATAAAATTAATTTTTTGGTTTCAAATTTATTGAAAATTATTTAATACTTTTTATTTTATTTTTATATTAAAGCTATAATTTATTAAAATTATTATTATTATTGATTTAAAAGTCCTCGGAATAAAAACAATGTAAAACAAATTAATAAATTCTGGAGAGTTTTTCTCTCATAGAATTCTTTAAACCCAGAATTTCATTAAGCGGATTGGATATTGATTTAAAGGAGAGTAAAAAGGCAGTATCTAATGTCAGAGCCCTTTGGTCGTTTAAAATTAATCGAATCGTTTCTACAAAAAGGAAGATAATAAATAGAACGAGAAGGATAGATTGGAGTCAAAGAAAGAAGAAGAAACGAAGAAAATAAGGAGAAAAAGGGATGCAGAGAAGTAGAAGTAGAAATAGAAATATAAAAAAAGGGAATGGAAAGATCTTGAGACGACGTGAATGCACTCGGTATACAGACAGAGTAGCGCAGAACGTCAGGATAATCGATGCAAGCTTTTTTGGTAGAATAAAATTAACCCTCTTCTCTTTTATAATGATTGGTTTAATTTTAGTTTTTCGTCTTTTTTGTTATGACTCGTGTGTTTTGTCGCAAAGTTAAGTCGGAAAGAGAGAGAAAGAGACGACAATAGTTTTTGCGAGTCGGATTAAGCCCGAAGGCTGTGTAAATAGAATTGCGCTACGATTGGTCGGTGATGTTCTGATGTAGATGTCGACGTGGGTACACGACATAAAGAAAGAATGCAGGAGGACAAGAGAGGAGACTAACATACGGGATACGGGATACGGGATACGGGGGTTGTTTCTCAGTTGAGAGAGTGTAGTGTGTAATAGTAATGGGGGAGTGATGAGGATGAGTCAAAAGCAATTTACGAGTATCGAATACACATTTGCGGCTTCATCAATATGTATCACATTATAGATGTCAACTTGTTTTACAAGTTTATAATGATAACAACATAAAGCCCGTCAATATTCTCAGTTCTTAATTTCATGGGGTTGAAATAAAATACTAATCTTTACTATTCTAAATAGTAACAAGCTTCATTTTTTGTTCAATCTTAAATTAATATTTTTGCTATTTTTATGGTGATAATTAATGTTGCATTTAGCCAAGCAAAGAGTTAATGTTTACTGTAATAAATTAGGAATTAGAGATATTCGTGGAAAAATTTTCATATAGGCTGTATATTCCCTGATTTAATCTGGTCATATTAGGCCATGTCAGCCGGTGAAAAAATTTTCTAATATGGCCTGATATAAAAATTTTTAATATGTATTATAAAAAAAATTATACATATGCGTATCAGGCCATATTAGGAGATTCTTTCACGGGGCAGCTATTTTTTTGTGTGAATCAAATAATAATAAAATAAAAAGCAATGAAAGGGAAGAGGATTAAAATTAAGAACTAAATTAATTGATAGGCTATTAAGTTCAGCAAATAAAAAATAAGAACAAACACAAAGTACAAATACAAGGGAATCGTCACATTTTTCTTAAGGTCTCTTAACTTGAGTTAAGCTCGGCCAGTAAAATTTTCACTCAACTCAAGTCAGTATTAGTATCTGGCTCGGTACAACTTGAGAGCGGCTCTTGACTCTTTTAATTTTTGAGCCTGCTGCCGCGATCTTGGACTCGCTCTCAGCCTAGCCGGTTAGGTCTTTTTTTACTCTTTAGCTCTTCAGTACTCGGAAAAGCGTGTTTAAACGCACAAACGAAGCGAGAGATCAAAGGTCCCGCCACACGACCAGAGACTCGAGGGCGCAACGTTTATTATTATCATTCGCCCTCTCTCAAGTTCCCTTTACCCGAACCGTCCATAAGGAATTAACGTTTGTTTAAACAAACGGCTAAGCGGTAGTCTGCCACCACCCTGTTAAATAGATAAGTTAAACACCTTTTTTACAACTATTTTACACTCACTATTTTTACATCTCCTTTGTCCTTTTGTTACTTTTTTTATTTACTTATACTTTAATCTCTAACTCCAACTGATAATGTCCTGTATGTCTATTTATCTTGTTCGACAATTTTTTAATTTTTTTTTTTTCTGTAATTTGTTTTTTATTTTTATTGCTCAAGAAATTGCTCATTTGCCATTTTTAAAGAGCTACTATACTTAACACAAAAAACCTCTGGTTTTGAGGGATCGCGAAAGCGGTACGAAGGGCTATAATAAACACAAAAAAACGACCTACGGAATTTAAAGGGATCGTTGAGGGGCTGTATAATTGACATAACTTATTTTTTTGATTAATTTCATTTTTAAAAAATTGTTATGGGCTCAGATATTTCGTAAAAATTTAATATATTTTTTTTTTAATTTTATAAATTATTGTAGAAAAATTTTTTGTTATAATAATATAAACAAATATATACAAATGAATTCATAAAAAAAAAATTGTAATATAATTTCAAGAGAACAATGAGTTAATTAACCAACTTGATAATAAAATTCAAAAGTACCCAAGAACCTAATAAAATAATGGTAATTGAAATGAAAATAAAATTCTTTGAGTGCAGTAATGGACTTCAGTCCATTGTGGCCAGTAAAATTAATAAAAGAAACAATAAAAAATAACAGCGAATGTCGACGAATAGCTTTTACCACACAGCAACCAGCAACAAATGGGTATATAAAAAATAAACAGAGGTAATTTATCCGAAATAATTTACCAGGACTCTTCTCATCTCTGGTGGTTTTGTTTCAAACTTTTTGTTCGGCAACAAAAACGTTTACCTTTAAATGGATAAAACCAACTCTTATGCACCTATTGGCTGTTTGCTTTAATAAACAAGCTCCGCAATACTTTTCATCCACTAATGTAATGTAAGATTTTTATTTTCCTGTCCTCTGATATTTCTCTTATGCTGCTCGAATCCAAACAAAGAATTACCAAATACAAAAGTCAAATAAAAACAATAATCCCGTATATTGTATAGAAAAGACTCGACTAAAAAAAAAAATATTTATTATTCTAAAGAAATATTTTGATGAAAAGACAAAGTTGGAACGCAATCATCACGCGTTCTCGCTTCGCGACGAATAATCGTCCCGCTAAAATTCAAACCCTTACAAAATACAAATATCTCATCTAAGGCCAAAGTTTGCATTTCCTTTTTTTTTTTTTCGTTTTACTTCTCCTTGTATCCCAACTTTTCTCTATTCTTGTTATTCTGATCCATGCACATACACATAAATTACATCCATATATGCAACGCATAGAGATGTACAAGCTGCTTAAATAACAAGCGTTTTCCTCAGAAAAAAAAAAAAAAAAAATTCAAGTCGCGGATCTTCAGTCGCGAATAGTTCAGACCGCCACGATGTTAGCTGACTTTCATTTTCGGCACTTGTTCTTTCAAGCTTCTGCTCTATTCTGCACCACTCGTTCATTCGTTTCCGCTTTCGTTTACGATCGGCCGACTATGACGTTCATCTGTGTACATTTGCTTCTTTATTTGTTTTTTTGGTATTCTTCACCCCTTACCAAAAAAAAAAAAAAAAAAAAAAAAAATGGAGTTTACTCATCTCCACACATTGTATGTATATATTTAGTTTCTTGATTTTTTCTTCACCCTCTATTCTATCAATCTCGTATCTATACTCTTTATTTTCCTTTTTTTAATACTTTTCGCGAAATATTCCGTCGTGAAATGAAACGCCGGCACTCGAGGCGATTTCATCGAAATTAAACGTAGCGGCGCGGTGTACAAAAGAAAATTAAACTTGTCAGTCTTTGTTATTAATTAAATTTTTTTTGTGTGTTTATTTTTTTGTTTGGACAAATGAAATCTTTATTTCTAATGACTTTAATTTTTTTATTTTTAATAGATCGTTATTTTTATTAGACAAAAAAAAATATATTTTAAATTTACTTGTCAGATTTTTTTATGACAAATTTAAATTCAAGTAAATAATTTATTCTTGATAATTAGCTGAGGGTCGAAAGTTTAGACAGTAAAATTAATAATTAATTAATTTTTTGCGTTGCCTCAAAAATTTTCATTTTAATCATTTTCAATAACAACAATAAAAATAAATTTTATTAACTATTTTAAGTAAATAAATAAAATAAATTCAACGTTACAATTTTCAAAGTAATTAATTTGCATTAAAAAAAATCAATTAACTTTTTTTTGTATATAACTTTTAATTTACTCTTCGAATCAAAAGATAACTTTCTGAAGTAGATTCAGACAATTTACTAATTACGTCGAAATTTAACAAAAGATCTAATTAATTGTATCTTCATTCAACTAATTCTATTCAATCTAAACAAATAAAAATCTTTTCATTACTTGCTACTATCCCATAATTAAAATTTCGACTCCAAAATGTGTCTTAACCTTCGATCACACATGAATACCATGAATAAATCTTAGACATAATGACTGAAAAGTACCAAGGTGTAGTAAAGTAACGACTTGATTTTTAAAAATAAAAATGAAGGTAAAAAAGTGTAATGTAAAGCAAATAAAAGACATGACATCTTGTATTACTCTCGCGATCTGATCCGTGATCCGTATACTGCAACATTAACCATCTTCTTCTATTATCTCTCCATCACTCTCAAACATTACTCTTATTTTCTATACCATACTCTTATATCTCGACGTCTCGACGCTCGTGAGTCGTGAGTGTCCTGATAAGAGCCAGGGGAGTCTGCTCAAGGCTGCTATATATAATATATACGGTGTTACTCACATGCACACCTTCGTTATTATATATTAGTTATAGCTACATATATATGTAAGTGTGTGTCATATTCAGGTTCACTCACACTGCATGTAATATATAATATAAAAAATCTCCAGAGTATATTTGTGTGTGTAAGAAAAAAATGTGAAACTTTACTTAGGTACTTTACTAGTCTACTATCCTCGTAGTAGTTTTACTTGGCTTGTACCCACCAACCCACCAATGGAGGAGATCGCTGGTACATATATACATATATACATATATATCTATACAGGGGAAATAAAACGGGAGATCCCAGGAACTCTCGTCTATATCGTTGTCGTTGCCGACTCTGCTCTCAACTCTGTTGGTTCTTTCTCTTTCTCTTTCTCTGGTTTCACTGTATTAGGAGCAGAGGTAGTGGTAGTACAGTGCTGTCGGGGGTTGCGCAAGCCGTTGCCATGGCGACGAGCTTTGGGGTAAAGGGAGAAAAAGAGAGAGACTGTTGCGAGAATGAGAATGCCCGACCGAGAGAGAGAGACTCCGGGACTCGGTCGATGCGAACACACCATAAACTTTTATGGCTCTCGAAACTACGGGCCAGACGTGGTGTGTATGTATGATGTATGCATTCGTGTGTGTACGTGAGTTCGTTTTCCGATACCCGCAGCTCCAAAAATTCTAATATTATATAATATTGTATTGTATGGTATTTTATTGTCTTTGTTTTTATTTTTTTTTTTGAGATTAGTTTTGGTTGGACGAAGCTTTATTTGCTATTTTCTTGGAGAAAAATGTTATTATTTGTGGATCCTGTCCATCCGGCGACACTTGGGATCTTTGCGGTTTGTTGTGAAAAATTTTTTGGTAAATTGGTGATTTAATCACTGGTAGGTGGTTATTGGAAGAAGAAGTCAATGGTTTACTTTTTATTTATATTGGATTCTTTGCTGTCTAGACTCATTTTTATACTGAAATTTTATTATATTTTTTTTTCTGTAGTTATAAAAAAATATTAATCATTATTATTGTTATTTTAAAAAAAATTTGTAATATTAATAGAAAATTATTTTTAAAATATCTCAATAAAGTTTCCACAGCATCAAAGTCTAGATTTTATTGAAAAATTTCACGAGTTCAATCCACTCAAACAAAAAATTAATTAACAAAAAAAAATTATTCTGAATAAATTGCCGTCTGAGCTTCCCTCGAGTCCAATAATTATAAAATGAAACAATTAAAATAATTACACTTACATCACAGAAAAAAAGAATAAAAATTTTTTTCTCCTTCTTTCGACCTCCTACCTCTTGTATAGAGATCGAGATAGAAAAATGTGATTAATTATAATTATCATTAAAAATTGAGGAAAATAATGAAGGATTTTCAATTGAAAAATTATTCAATACGAATAATGAGGCAATGAGGCCTTTAGAAATTTGTACTAGAGAAAATGAATAAAAATAAAAAGCATAATAGATGTGGTATATATCCATAATATAAAAATGTATGAATATGATGTATGTATAATGTGTAATGTATAATGTATAATATATGTGAAAGAGCACTAGGCATCGAAGTGAATAATAATAATTCCCCCTGTAGTCTTGCTAACTCTTTCTTGACTCAACTCGTTTATTTAGTGCTTTTTTTGTTTTCTGGGAGTCTGGATTTTTGTTAGCAAAAGCACTATCTCATATCTCACGGGTCGGCGCTATCGCGCGTGTATAATATAATGCAGATCGACGGAGAGAATAAGAGTGAGCGAATAGGTAAAAGGGAAATGCTGTTGCTGTAGGTGGCGATACAGAGAAATAATTAAAATACAACCGTAATAAAAATAAAATTTTTTTAGTGTTTCAGTTAGTGGAGTTGCTTTGTAGGTACAATCCGTAGATAGGGCGTTCGTACAAACCAACGAGCATTTCCAATTAAAATAATTGCAATTTTAATGGCCAGTACTGACTACTGACTGCTCTACACACTAATTCTGAGTACTTTCACTAAAAATCCACGAGATTCGATCATTTGCTCCTCATAACTCCACTTTAATGTATACAATCTCATTTTTTTTTTTTTTTTTAAATGACATTTTTAAGGTAAAAAAATTTTATTTTCACTAGAATTGATCTCTGATATAACTAGTGAAATTTTTGATATAAAGAAAAAGTTTAATCGGCTGAATAAATAACAAGTAACAAATATTGCGATAATCGATATCGAGTTACACAAATATTTGTATAATTAGATGAAAGAAAACGTGGATGTTTGTGAACGACCGCATATGTAAAACCCCGCTGATAGGCATGTGATGTATTGACAAAGTGATATTATACATCGGCATCCAATCCCGGCTCTAGATGTATATCTCTACACATATGTATGTATGTTTGTATGATTTATAGGAGATTTGTGCAAAAAGACACAGAATTTCAGTGTGTAGCATGCAGCTCTGTCTCTGTGAGAGGGCTTCAGTCATCTCCGAAAGAGTCATTCACTGTCTAAATGAATATGACAATTTATGTGATATATTTTGATTGATTTATTTGTATACAGGGGAGATTGCAGCGCGATGAGACGCCAGAAAATAATCGAGGGAAAATGAAAATAAATTTATTCGACTTCCTGAGGAAAGATATTATTTTCAAAAATCGGGAAGTTGTTACCAAATTTCCTGATGGAATTTGTTGTCATTATATTTTTTTATATATTTAAATTGAAATCAAATATTGACTATGAAAATATATTAAATAAGAACATATGTTAAACAAGGATATTTTTCTCCCTTACATTAGGCAGTTACCAAAGTTTAAAATTGAGCAAAAAATAATTACGTGCTGTATTGGGATTTGCATACATATTTTTATTTTAAACACATGTGTGCTTGGTATTCAACACAAACTGTAATGTCCCCTTCGAAATTCGCTCGGATCGAATATAAACGCGGGGCACGTTTGCAATATAGTTTTATCTCTTTCTCAAGTCTCGAGCTGTGAGAAGCTCGAGAATTAGATAATTCGAGGGAGAAAGCGCCAGTATAATAAAACAGAGAGAATAAGCAAACTAAACATAGCAGGGCTTTACTTGGCGCTACGCTGGCAAACTGGTAAACTGGCTGGTGTGCTTTTATAATACATATACGAGTAGTGTAGAATCGCTGACCGACTGCCTGGGACTCTCACACCCCAATAGTTTATGTTTGTAGAGATACGGCCTATGTAGAGCCTTATTTGATGTATCATCGCCCTATCAAACACAAGCACGAGTTTAAGCTAAGGACGCTCGATAAAATCAAAATTATTCGCGGACGCGTGGCTATATTTTTTTAATTCAATTTTTTTCTTTGTGCTTTTTAATCGAGGGGTTGATAATTATCGACATGCTCCTTTTGGTAAATTTTTAATCAACTGCTTTTTAAATGCTTTGTTTCTTTTTTTAAGTTAATTTTTGATTATCAAAGGAAGCATATTAAAAAAAAATTAAGATATTTTGTCGGAAAATCTTTAATATGCTCATTGATGTATCAAAAAATTTCAAATATAATTCTATCGCTTATTTTTTAACGATTTAATTAAATTTCATTTTATTTAAACTAAAAAAAAATTTTTTTAAGTATTATTCGCCTCGGATAAATTTGAATTTCAAACAAGTATGTTATAAATATATAGACTGAAAAACAAATTAACTTTTAATAAATTAATTTTTATTCTGTGTAAATATATAATCTTAAATTTTAAGCCCATCAAGTGTAAAACATCTTTCTACTCAGGATAATATAAATTTATTATCTCAATTCATAAGTGAAAATTTTTCGATATCAGATGGCAGGATAACTTAAGAGCGTAAGTACTCTGTTTAAAAATGAAAGTGTTTGATACTCGGACAAAGTGATTAAGAGCGTGAAAAATAATGCATTTATTCAGAGTGAGTACACATTTTTATCTCAAGTAATCCATAAGATTAAAGAGACCGCCGCGAGGCCCCATAGTCAGCAACTTTTTCCAGTCTTTGTAACATAGAGTATCAAGTACCAAGTGTGTAACAGTAATCACACCCCCAAATGATCGACAAGTGGAGGATTTTCTCTAATTTTCCCCGAACCATTTTTTTAGTCCGAAGAAAAAAGAAAGAATTTAATAATTTTATTTTTTCGCTTTTTTTGATTTGTATTCTCAAAAAAAAAGAATTTGAAACAAAAGACTTGTTTCTTAAGTTGAAAGATAAAACTCGTTCTCGTATTATAAATAAGAGCCTTTAGTTGAGAAAAAAGTAAAAAAGTATAGATGATAAAAAAGGCGGCATTTATTTTCTGGCTTTTTAAAACACGGAACTTGAACAATTAATTTTTTTCTCACTCACTAATAGCTTGCCTTGAGAACCTTCAAAGACAATGACAATGACAATGACACTAAAAGATATCCTCATTGTTGGGAGGTGTGATACGCGATATATAATATAACATAATATAACACTACACGCTAAATACTAAAATCCAAAGATAAGAGACGAGCAGACAAAACATCAATGGAAATATGAGCCGAGTAATTTACTCGCTTTTATTTCGCGTTATCCTCGTTTGTAGACGGTAAATCGAGACACTCATTTATAGTCTGCACAGCGACTCAAAATCTTGTCCATAATATAACTGGGGATGCGATTTTAATTATGCTGTACCTACGTACTACATTTGGGGTTGGGCCCGCACCAACTCACAGTACATTGCACCACTGTATCAATGTAACAGTCATTGTTACACATCATATTATATATATATATATATATATATATATATATATATATATATATATATATATATATATATATATATATATATATATATATAAATATATGAGCATACAAAGGATGAAGTGAAGCCTCTGCATCTTCTATAGGTATAATACATCCTTGTACATTACACAGCTAAAATTACATTATAGCACGTAGAATATAGAATCCATCCCTTGCCCTTTCTATTCGTCCTTGTCTTTTCAGCAGCTTTCACGCTCAACAACTTCCTCTCTATTGTTGGTATACATCCGACATATATGCATGTTCATATGTGAGGAATAAACAGACGCATGCGTGTACCAGTAATGACGAGCAGAGGACAGGGACCGCGAACCTCCTCTATCTATAGAATAAACTTTATTTATTATAGACATATATTGTATATTGGGCAGGTTCGCCGATGTCGGGGAGGATTTTTTCGGCGAAAGCTGTTAGTCGGGTTTTTTTTTTACCGTTGAGAGAAAATTAAAGATATAAATGTTTTCTAAAAGGGTTTATAAGAACATGAAAGGGGATGGATCTTGTAATAGAGGGTAAAGGCACGGAAATTATTCAAATTTATGGGGTCGAGGTCACGAAGGATCGATATTATTTGATACACAATTTGCATGGTCAAAATTCAAGATTTTATGGTTTCTATTAAATATTTATGGTTGAGGTTTATAGTCTAGATGGTTTTTTAGTGAAGGTTTCAGAAGGATTTTTGAGATTCATTTTTTTACAAGTTATGGGTCCAGACAAGTTGTAATATACTTTAGTTTGAGAATTTTTCTGTTTAATACAGAGCAAAAAAATTTTTTTTAATTATTTTTTTAGTTCTAGACTTTTTTTCTTCAATTGAATGAATTTTTTTTTTATTGTAAAAGTTTTCAAAACTTGAATTTCATTTAATTAAAGCTTTCAATCAGGCAGAAAATTTTTTGACCTTAAGAATTTTTCTTGATTTATATAAATTAATAATAATAATTTTCTTGGTTAAAAAATATTTATCTTTAATCGTTAATGTTATTTTGTGTGAAAAGAGTCTAAATACGTATAAGCATATTACATTGTCTGTTCCCTTCTACAAAAGTCAGTGACACGACACACCTAACTTATGAGTTTATTGCCATCCTAGACGAAATAAAACTCACAACTCAATAAATTTTTCAACTTTTTTTTTACATTCTGTCCTAAAATTTTTTCCAAATTAATTCGCTAACTTTTTATATCTTTGCTAAAAAAAATAAACATTTATAATTTGAAATAACCAAAATTAAAATTTCTGTATTGCGCTCAACTTTTTTCTTTCAAAAAAATTTCACCGATAACTGTTATAAATCATAAACTCGTAATTCGTATTGTCGAAACACAACATCCAGAAAATAAATTTCCAATTTATAAAACAAAATAAAATTTATCAGCATATTTCATGCAATATTTGCAAATGACCCGTTACTTGTTAATAAACTGACAAAAATAATTTATAACACGTGTTATTCCTCTGAAATTTGGAAATAAATGACGTAAAAAAACAGGATTAATGGAAAAATAATAGAGCGAAATTTAAACTCACATTGAACGTCGATTTTAGCAGGGGAGCTCTCAATGCTGTATCCAGTTGGCTCGTGGTATGCAACGCAAACGAAATTACCACTGTCCAGAATCCTGTTTACTCTAGTGATGTAGAGATCCCCGCCGACTTGATGACGACGCGGACTGGGTGCCAGAGTCTGGCCCTCCAGTTTCCACGTGTGTTTTACACCCACACTCGGCTCGGTCTCGCAACGCAAACGTACCGGAGAGCCCTCTACTACCGTGTGATCTGCCGGACTTACCGAGAAAAATAAACCGCCTTCCTGTCCAAGAGCGAGTCCGACTGAAATAAAAAACAACACTGTTAATTTCTGGCTAGTAATTTTTTAATTAACTTAAATTTAATTGGATAATTTTTTTATGATGAGAAAAAGTAAACATATGAACTCTTCTCAAGTTTCCTTTTTATTTTTTATTTTTTATTCCACATACTCCAGTGTAGTCTGCGCTGCTTGGGAATATAGACTCACTTCTCTTGTTAACATCAAACATGAACATATTTCCCAGGGATATGAATGATACATACTGCTATTTACTCTTCAGATATAATGTTTATTTTCTAAGATTTGTTCCACGTATTTGTCATTAATACCGCAGTCTCTTAGCGGAACAATGTCTAGTCTGAGCAACGCGAAAAAATGAACAGTTTTTTATTTTTGGAGTTAAGCACGGAAAAAAAATTTAGTTTAATTGAAAAAATTAACGACGAAGATAAAATTAATCTTGTAAAGTAAAATTCTTTTTAAATCAAAAAATTTTTCTTCATTTAAAATAATTTGATTTTGTTTAAGTTGATTATTGTCTTCAAAAATAGTTTTTTGAATTAAGAAAATTTTTTTCATCATTCCGAGGCCGAAAGTTCGTTTTTCTTCTGTTTTCTTACATGAAGAAAGTTACTCATTTCAGACTGCTCACAATTAGTGACAGTTTCAATTACTGTATTTTTTTGTTTTAGTTTTCCTCCCGTGACATTACTGTCAACACTATTATATACGCGGCAATAAAATTATAATTTAATTATATGTGTAGTTAAAAGTAATAAAATTTGTTCACTTATATAAACAGAATAATTAAATAAAATATTAAATACAATAATATGATAAAAAATTAAAATTATTTATATAAATTTAAAGTTTTTTGTAATTTTTACGAGAATTTAAATAAAAATATCACTTAATAAACAAACTTGTGCATAAAAAAAATAAATTATGAGTTCATCGGAGTGTTCATCTAAAGAGTCTGAAGCTGAAGAAGTGCGACGAAATATTGCTGCGGAAGCTGCTGAAATTATCCAAAATTTAGCACCCTCAAAATCTGTGCAACGCTACAGAAATTGCTACGATCAATTTATCAGTTCGTATTAATCGTATTAATTTAATCAATGAAGATGTTTTATTAGTATATTTTAAAGATTTATTTAAAACCTTGGCACCCCCGACAATTTGGAGTCGCTGGTCGATGCTGAGAACCATGATTAGTATTAATCATAGCATCGAGATTAAAAATTACAATAGATTGAAGATTTTTTTTTTTTTTTAACTTTTTATTTGTTTTTAGCGACTGGGGGCCCCCTCCCCCACCCCCGCCGGGGCTCCGCCCCTGGACCCCATCGAGATTCTATCCCTAGATCTCAATATTAATTTAAGATTTACTTCAATAAGTATGTTAAGTATAAAAAATATTGAACTTTATGTAAATTTATATATTTATTTTAACCTCATTTGTCTTTATTTATTTTGTAGAATTATTATCGAACTTTCGGTCCTGGTATGATGAAAAATAGTATACGCGCCACGGGACGATAGTAGAACATTTTCAACCCGCGCGATGTTGTGACAAAAGCGGGGGTTGAAAATGTCCTACTTTCCTCCCTAGGCACGTAATGTATTATTTCTCTACTCAAAAATAATTTTTAAAAACTTTTACAAATTTTACTATTTTTCTAAAATGAATTTAGTGTCGAGATGTATAATAACAATAACAAAGGAATTTTTATTTGATTGGTTATATAATGGCACACGTGTAGACTCTGACCGTGACTCACTTCTCATTTTTAATAAAAGTGAGTTGATGTACCTTCTATATATTATACATATATATGCAAAAGGCTTTTTTATCTAATCCATTTTTATGGACGAAAAAAAAATGACCGCTAGAAAAAAAACTGCTCATTAAAACTTTTATTCGAATGGAAGTTTTTATAACTTATAGTTTTAGATATTTAATTATTGAGATACAATGTTGAAACTTTAAATATTATCAAAATTCCCTAAAATTTTTTTAATTTATATGCATTAATTTAAAAATTTTTAAAAGACAAAATTCTGTATTTTTTAAGAAACAGAATAGTGCTATTTATTTTTAAACAAAAATTCAAATTCACAACATGTAGAAAAATCTGAGCTATAAAATTTTATCGCCTTCTTGAAAAATAAAATTCAACATATATTACATCCGTCTTTGGCTATTTAACATTTTCAACTTAATAATTTTGTAATAAAAATTTTACGAGGTATTTTAAGCTAATATTTCATCCTACTAAAGTAAATTCAACAAAAAATAATCATAACAACAATAATAAATATTTTAAAGAAGGTTAAACATTTGCAGAAGCAATGAGCAGAGTTTGTTAACCGAAAACTTAATGTGGAAGCATTGTTGAGTTTATTGAGGCGCTCATCAGAACTCCATACTGTTCTTGTTCTCCTTATCCCCCACATGTACATCTCGTGTGTGTACAATACCCATAATTCGAGGCACCCCTCACCCCTCGTCGCACAAAAATGGCTTTTATTCATCATTACGATTTACGATCGTAACGGATCCGATATATGAGTTCTATTCTGGCAGGCCCGAGGGTTTTTATCCGCGTGTCGAATCGCTCGATGTCAATGTCCCTGAAAAAAGGTGCGGGATAAAAATAAGGGCGGGGGTAAATTTTCTACCCATAAAATAAAAATAAAAACTAAAAACAATACTGCTGGTAAAAGCGATGAGACCGAAGAATAGCATTAGAGGAGTTTTTTCTTGTCCATTGTTTTTGCGATGCCGGAATAACGAGAAGGCGGCTACCGATCGAACCGACTCGTTTGCTCTGGATTAAATTCTCGATTCTAGCTTTTAGTCGGTACATCGCACACCAGTTTTAACCAATACATTTATAGCGAGCGGGAACGAATGAGCTGAGGAGATAAGATAAAGAACAAAATAATAAAAGTATCTATAAGGGTCCAGTATGCAGGGAAGAAACAGAACTGAAATTTTGGTCTGAGAGGATTCCACTCTTTAACTTTGCCGTTTTTTATTTTATTTTTTTTTTTCTTTTTATCTTTATCTGGTAGCTCCTCACTCTTGTGTTTTTTCTTATACTCGCTTTTATTTGGACTGTGAGCCGTGATTTTGCGTTAGTGTGCGAGAGTGGTAGTTTTAGTTTTTAGTCGTCGAAACCGTTGGCTGTTGGATGCGAATATATATGTGTGTAATATACAACAGCACGGGGTCTGCTCGCTCAGTCCAGAACTAACACTGGGCCATAAATCCATCAGACGACATGTCCCGAGTTCCCCTAGTGTTGCTCTATACTAGCTCTTTTATTTTATTTTCTCCATACGAGCTCGCCACTCGCTCTGTTTGCGTGTATTCAGACCCGCCTAATTCTAAAATCCAGGTATATATATTTATATATATATATATATATATATATATATATATATATATATATATATATATATATATGTATGTGTATGGCTTCTTATATCCTCAAACTTTATTTACCGCTTGCAGACTTACCCCTGTATTTTATTTTTAATATTTTTGAATTTTTAAAAATGATTTTTAAGTTTGAGGATTTTCGGACATTTTTTTCTGGCCCAGTGAAACTTTAAAGGGCTAAATTTTACCTGAATACTTTTCCTTTGTAATAAACGTAGTAAGAACTTAAGTAAACATGAGTAAGGAGTTTTTGAAAAGGTCATTTAAATATATCTCAGAAGTTTGAGTTTTGTAATTTATTTTTTGCTTCATAGGATTTTCTGTTTATGTTTAAATTTTTTTTTTTTTTATATTGGTGGAATTATTATTTTTTATTACAAGTTTTTTTGGAGCAAATTTTTGAAATCGATGTTGGATTGAATTTAGAAAAAAAACAATTCGTTTTTTTGGAGCGATGGTAATTTTTTTATGATAAAGTTAAATAGAAATTTTAAAATTCTAAAAGCAGAGCGCTCAGAATGTTCATCCTTAATATTTAATAGAGAATTCAGAGATGCGGCAGTGTCTCACGCCAAGTTCACGTTCAAGATAATCTATTCGTGTCTAACGTGCCAGTAAATTGCATGGGTAATTTTTCTACATTATTTTCTTTACAATTATATTTTTTTAAAGTGAGTTGTCGTAAAAAATTAATGGTAATTTAATAGCTAGATTTTTCTATAGAAAATAGAATTTTTCATTTTTTTGTCACTAATTTTTTTTTTTCGGATAAAAAAATTGATTTAAAAAAAAAATTATTGTTAAGAGTACAAAAAAAAGTTCCACATTACTAATTTTTCTATGAAATACTTAGTATGATATGTAAATATACTCTTAAATTACAAGTAAATTATGACAAACTCTACAATAATAAAAAAAAAATAAAAGCAATGTTAAGGTTATAGAGTTAAAAAATAAAATAAAATGAGACAACATTAACGAGTGAAAAAAAAATCTATCCCCGGCACTTTAATTACTATATATAAGTATAGATATATACACGCGTTTAATTTGTAAAAACTCATGAGTATTATTACAGTGTCTAAGAGAGTTGAAAATAACACGTGATATTCATCTCCGGAATAAGTAGTAGTACCGGTCTGTATGTATGTATGTATATTTAGACAGAGTGCGCGTACCAGAGCAGAATAGACTGGGCTGAGTGGTGTGAGTTATAAAGGAGCAAAAAAATAAATTTAATGAGAATTTAATGAGGAGTCTGTCGTACCGCCTAACCATACCGGAGTAGATATAGACAAGTATTCTGATTATCCGATCGAATTTCCACGTTAAAATTATAAAAGTAATGCAATTATTTAAAAGTTACCCTCATGTTAAACTACTCGGTACATTATACTATCGATAATACGGTTTTCTCAGTCTGCATCTACTCCTATTCCCACTTCTACTCCACGTTTCCTCGTTATTAAATCGATCAATTTTTCGATACATTCATCAATTCCGCCAATGAATTTATTATAAATGTTTTTATACACACCAATTACTGGTATGGAGTATAATTTACTCGTTGAATTCCCGCTTACAAGTTAATCAATTAACAACAATCGGTTTTATTTTTTAATTGAATTTACTATTTTACTATGATTCCAATTGAATTAAAAATTTTGTTTTTATCTTTTGAATAAAAAAAATTGTTATAATTATCATCATGGGGTCACAGGTGGAACAAAAAAAAATTAAAATTTTGGGAGAAATTGCTACTACAGTTTTTTAGTTTTAATCGAAAAAAAAAAAGTAAAGACCGGGAAGTAAATTTTATTGATAATTTGAATTAAGTCTGTCTTTTGAGTGAATTTTAATCTCGGAGTAAATCAATTGGAAATTATACACTCCGCAAAATTTTTACAATGGATCATTAATATTATTTGAAATGAATATATTTAAAAAAAAAAAAGTATAAAGTGATACTTATCATTCATAAAAAAAAATTAATCAAAATTATGTTAAAAAGGTCGATATAATATCAAGAAGAGTAAAGACTATTGTACTATAAGTCAAAAGTTATAAAATGAAGAGGCAGTTAAGTCGATAAGCGTTTGTATAGTTTCAGATGATATGACGCGATACGAGGGATGAACTCTTTGTGAGTACAGAGAACCGATATAAAATATTTATATATTTGTACACAACTAAATATATATATATATATATATATATATATATATATATATATATATATATATATATATATATATATATATATATATATACATAAAGATTATAGAGGCGAGTCATAAATACTAAAGTGTCAGAGATAACATCTATATCTGGAGGATGCAGCTTTTTCCGGTCCAGCCCAATCTACTTTTTCATTTATTTCATAAAAAATAAACAAATTGGCGTATCTACTAATATTTAATTTAAACACCAAATTGCGCTTCGTCCAAAATAATATACTTTTTACATTTATCTCCCAAACACCACACATATTTTCTTCTATTTATTTATTGCTTCTTTCCAAATAAAAGTCCGAGTCTTTTTACATTTATATTCATATTTATGCTTATATATGTATGTAGCAAGCTCTTTCAACGTTTCTTTGACAGAGTTATACATTTAACGTTTTTAAATTTTAAAATGTAAACCGAGTCGCTTTTTAAGAGATCTTCATACCAATTATGTATTCATTATTAAGTTACTTACGTTTCATTCAAATATTAACTCGACATTTACATTTATTAATATATAATATGAAATAAAGTATAAACTTTATGTAATAGAGCATTTATAAGATTGCTGTCAGACTTGTCTTTTAATTAATATTTAATATTACCTTTACAACTAATTACGATTTTATTTTGTACATATTAATCAAGTTTATTTATTTATACCGAGGAAGCTTCAATTTTCATTAAAAATTTTCACCACTTTAAAAAGATTTAAAATTTTGAAAAAGTTCATTCGAATAATTGCCATTAAAAAATGTTTAATGTTTACATCGTCTGGGAAAAAAACGCGTCGACGCATCCGTGTTATTATTTCAAGCGTGAACATAATGGAAAAAGTAAGAAATGTCAAAAATGTACACACATCAAGACATACATGTATATATACGGTGTCACTTGACGTTGAAAATATCTCTTGAGTATTAACAGTACTACTTTTACGATCCACTACTGAGATTGCTATGAATCCCCTCATCACATTCGTTGTTTTTCTTTTCTTTTTTTTTTTTTTTATAAATATCCGAGTTAAGTTTGATCCAAACATTTTGTGCTTTGGTCACCAGCTGACAAAAAAAATTATTTCTTTTAAGGAAATATTTTTAAATCGGAGTTTTATAAAAAATTTAATGAAAAATTATCGTGAAATTCAAAAATATTGAAGATACAAAAAAATTCAAAAAAAATTTTTTTTGTACGAAAATAAAAATTCTAAAAAAAGGTCCTTTGAAATTTTTTTGTAATTTTAATATTTTTTAAGTTATCACACAAAACTTAAAAATTTTTTTCTACAAAGAATATCGCAAAAAAAATAATTACTCTGATAGTAAAGTAAAAAAAAAATGAAATAATTATTATTACAATTGTAGTAGTTAAACTAAAAATTAAAAAAAAAAAAAACTGTTATCAGGATGTTATTTCAGTTGAGCTTACAAGTGTCACAATTGGCCTCATAAATAATAATACGGTTGTACTATACATATTTCCATACACTCAAAAAACAAACGGCATTATTTTTCAAGAGTACTGAACCCGAACATTTGTTCTCAACAATTTTTCCCTCGGTTAACAATTGCTTCGTCGTTATTTTATTAAATATTTTTAGTTGGTAATTTTTCCTTGGTAGTTCCTTTTGCTAAAAAAGTTGCTTTAAAAAAATAAATCGCTGATGGCGGTCGAGCGACTTTGTTCGAAGCAAGCGACTGAATAACGTCGTAAGGTGCAAAATAGAATATCTCAGCTAGCTCCGCTGGACAAAGAAGTCCTAGTGGTGCTTCAGCCGGAGGAAAGGAGTGCATATATATAATAATATAATATAATGCAAATGCAGAATGGAGTGTGAAGTAGTAATATAACGTAGAGAGGGACCGAAGTAAGTATATGGTATGTTTGAGAAAAGGTTAAGCTAAAAAATGAGAGTAAGAATAAGAATAAAAGAGAAAAAAAATGAATTGGCCGACGTTATAAGTTCATGTATAATGACTAAGAACCGAGGGGAGAGTGATTTTTTTTATTTTGTTAAAAATGTCCAGAATGAAAGATGAAATTTGAGCCCTTAATATTAACATTAAAAAATTTTCAAGAGCGTGGAAACATTTCTTTTTAAAAATATACCTCTCAGATTTTTTTTCAAATGTTTATAACTCAGCCGCATTTCATGCTATCGTATTGTACTAAAATGTGTTTTACTCAGGATTAAATGATCTATAAAAGATCCTCTTTTTGGATTTGTTCATTGACTTGTACATGATATAAAATTGATAGTTTTTTTTGATTCGCAAAAAAATTGTATAATTATAAAAAAAATTTAGTAAAAAAATTCGAGATGTAGAAATTAAAAAAAAAATTATAAATGTGAATTAAAAAAAAATTATTTTGTCATAATTGATTTATTATAAAAATTAAAAAACTGCCAGATGTTTATTTTTAATCTCAAAATTATTGAGAACTATCGAGTGAAACTTTTCATACTTGAGTTGGGAGAAAAAAAACTCGTAAAAAAAAGCACCCTAGTGATTATGTACTATATTAGACTATTATATTTCTTTTTATTTCGCGTTGGTATGGCCAGGAGAGTACCGCGATTTCATCCGAACTCGAGACGTGTAATTAGGAGCACCCGGATCCAAGATGGATGCCTCGAAGATAGTTTAAGTAAGAGTTGAGATTCTCGATCCTTTATGCTCCGTATCCTAAATAAAAGTACCCTGATATGGACGTCGATGTTGATTCCTGGCGATATTCTTCTCCCTCGCGTCATACCACATGTCGGCTATTTTTTTCAGCTTAAATATTCATTCCTATTCCCGTCCCGTAATACCCAGACGGGTGGTTCATTATGTTTTCATACCGGCATTGATTACATTTTAAATTCATCTTATAAATTATTTTTATGGCGGAACAGCCAGATCGGGTCGAAAATTTTTATTAAAACCCTCTGAACAACTTTTTAATATTTTTTTTTAGGAAATATTTTTAAGTGAAATTTATTAGAGCTCGAAAAAAATTTATGAATAATATAAAAAAAAAAGTCCAGATGGTTTTTATTATTAAATTCTTGAGCCTTGATATTTATGTAATCAAAAGCGTTGAAGTCTTATTTTAAAGCTTTGTTTAAAATTATCAATAACTCATACATTTCCTCCTCTTTGATCTTGCCCTCTTTAATTTTTGTTTACGCAAAAAAAGGGAGTGAAATTCTCCGAATGTTTTTTTTAAATTCTGCAGGCATTTTTCGAGTTAAACATTTTTTTTCTACTAATTTTCTACTAATATAACCGCTTTGCATTATGAGGCGTGTAATTGTGACTGATAATGATAAAATTTGAATTTATAATGATTAATGATAAATGATTGTAATAAAAAGTGGAAAATGCACTCCAGTGTTTAGTAAAACAATTATATTATAGATTAGTAGTTATAAATTTTGCTTAAAAGAATGAAAGTTAATATATATAAATATAAAATGTAAAATATCTTTTATTATAAGCAGTGAGGGTTGTAATACCAGAGGGTTGTGAAAATTTACGAATCGAGGATATAAAAATAGGGAGGAAGTTTATGCTGGATTAGCACGTCGAATATACGAGTGTGTACGTCTGGGAGAGAAATCGTGATAATATTTTTCGCTTTATTTGCACGTCAAAGAGATTATATATATAAAGACTCGGCTCCTCACTCCTCGCGGATCTACCGGCTGAGGAGTGAGTGGAGGAGTACAGGGCCGGGAAGAGTATGGAGAAATAAAGAAAAATATTTAACAGCGAGCAGCGAATAGAATAGTGGGTTCGTGCCAATGAACTTTATAAATATATACCTTATATACTTTATACCATACAACACTCTTTACTCTTAACTCTTTACTCTTAGTCAGTATCCGTAAGGAGGAGATTTTACATGCGCAAAAATGTACAAATCCATGAAATAATAATCATCATCATTTAAAGTCCCTGTGTCTAGATCTGGATCGCGATTTTTGAAATCTGTAGGTCATATCCTGAAATCGATGACGTGATTAACCGGTTTTATGGGTGGGGTTTAGAATGTATATCGGCAGAAATGAGCAAAAGGTAAAAATAAAAGAAAAAAAAAGAAGAAGAGAAGAGATAGAGGAGAAAAATAAATAGCTAATGTATAGAAATGAAAATAAATTAGACGGTTAAAATAATTATTATTATTAATATTATTATTGTTATTTTTTTTTATTAACTTTAAGTTCAAGTTTAAATTATCTCTTGATTTTAGATACAAGTTCAGAGTCGGATGAAATAAAGATACCGAGCGTTAAAATATCAATGAATTTACAGCAAATAAAAGAGCAACCTCTTAGTCGCACGTGATGAGATTATTTTGTTGTGAAAACCGGTTTACGGATTTACTTTGCTTCACATTTCTTCATCTATGTTTTTTTTTCTGTCCTTTTCTTTTTCTCCTAACTAACGTCGATAGGACACGAATTGACTGAGAAATCACGAGGTCATTTTTTGGGTGAACTCTCGCTTTATTAAGCCCATCAATCACTTTTATTGAATTTTATTCTGGAGCAAGTTCATGTGATTTTTAATTGCCTATTAATATGGTATGAATGTAAATGGGTATAGATGTATACATATAGAAGTATGGTTAATATTGATGTGCTTTTTTTGGAGATTCACTTCCGCTTGAAGTTACTTTGGCAGAGACTTTGGATGAATTCCGAAATAAATGTTATTTATATTTATGAATGTAGACGACATTAAATGAGTTTTATGATCGTGGAGTAGATAAATTATTAAGAAAATGTCAATAGAAGAGACAGACTAAAATAAAATTTGGAGAAGTTAGAAACTTTTTTTTTTTCATTTGATAATTTAGAAGTTCATAATTTATAACGAGAGTGAAAATTTTTGAATTTTAATTAAGAACATTCTTATCAAGAGTAGCTTTGTAAAAGTAAAGAAAAAAAAATTCATAGAATTATAGTAATATTTTATACTAAAAATTTTTACATTAGAATACTTTTAAAAGTATATTTTTACAAGGATATTTATATTTATATTTTTGACAGGTTATTTTTATAGAAGTTTCACATTTGCTCAAACTTTCTTGTTATGATATCGATAAAATAAAGTAGTTTATACAAAGTTAGCATTCAGAAATGAAATACTAGCTATTTTTTTATTTTTCAGTTTTTCTATAACAACAAATAAAAAAAAAAGTTCAGTCTCATTTTTACGAGTTCGATCGTCTTCATATAATTAAATAATCAAAGATTTTATAAAGTATCATTTACACTTTCTTA
Organism: Cotesia typhae; assembly: GCF_013202065.1. NCBI lineage: Eukaryota > Metazoa > Arthropoda > Insecta > Hymenoptera > Braconidae > Cotesia > Cotesia typhae. The sequence continues at coordinate 3,806,409 of NW_027423729.1, read as the reverse complement.
AGAAGCTTAAAAAACAATTTACATTGAATGAATGAATCAATTAAAAATAAATTAAAGATTCGCATTAGCTAATTTTATAAAGAAAAAAAACTAAATAGTGAAATTTACTACGATTCTTGTTGCTTTGCGGTGTTTTGAATTGAGTAGAAAAATTCTTAAACTAAAAAATTTCTCTTGATTGAAGTTAATTTTTTTTTCAGTGCATCAGATCAAAGTAACATAACATTAAATATTACCAACCATAATTTATTATAAATCTATTATTATTTATTTTAGTTTAGTTTTGTTTGTGCAGTACCAAAATTTCCATAAGTGATTCAATTCCTTTAAAATCTCAAAATAGATTAAATCGATAAATGGAGAAATCACTTAGTTATGATTAACTCAAATATTCAATACTTATAAATTTAAATCGTTTATATAATACAATTCTCCCTAATATAAATTAAAAAAAATAAGCATCTATCATTCATATAATTAATTATAATTTTAAATTATCTAGAATAAAATAGACTATAATAAATAAATTAACAATAACAATATTTTTTGTCTATTATTATGATAATAATAAATTAAAAATTATTATTATTGCTTCATAAATTAAAATAATATTAATAAAAAAAAAAAAAATAGTACAGTAGGATAAGAACTAATTAATAATGCAGTCTTTTTTAGTTACCGCGTAAAAAATCTAAAAATCCCGATGTATATGATAGAATTTAAGAGACGAGAGTAAAAAAATATAACGTGGGAATCAGAGGAATGCATGAGTGGAAAGTGAACGAGGGGAAGCTAAAGGGAGGAAATACTAGTGCGATAACGCGAGGGAAAAAGTGCATTACTTTGGTGTTAATTGGAAGGTAGAGATATAGCGACTCCACGGACATATGTCTGTTTTACACACACGTTAAAAATACAAAAATTAAAAAACAAAGAGAGAAGAGAAAATATACGTGCGTGTGGTCGAAGATGTAATATATATCTAAAGGGATAGGATAAAAACGATAATAATAATAACATATATAAAAAGTGTATTGGAGCCGGAGGGTAATCACGGCTATGATTCACCCCGTCTAAGGTTCAAAATACAATAATTATATTAGTAAAATATTAAAAAAAATAAAATAAAGGTAGACTCTCACTGTTGCCCCCAATCAATACCGGCGTTTTTCTACTTATTTCGTAAACGGCTGATTAGTGAGTACTTTGATCACTTACCCAGCCCGAGGAAAGCCAGACTCCCCAGAAAATTATTCATTTTTCCAACCACCGATTTCAAGAACTTTTATTATTATGATTATTATCAATATTATCAATAATAATATTAATTACTCCAATAAAAATGAAAATTATGTTATCACATTCCGCGTTTTTGAGAATTTAAATCCAAGGGTGGACAGTAAAAAAGATAAATACTTTTTTCTCTATTACTTGTCTAGATTAAAGTTACTTTCAAATTTATCCGATTCTAAGGATAAGAGCGTCCGTACGAGACGAAGGGACGCGCGGAACTAACGAGGCAAATGCCGACGACCCATGTCGGGGACGCTGTACCACGCCGGCTGTCGTTTGAGCCGGCTTTGCGTGTGTTAGTGGTTCTTTGTAAGCATGTGTGGGTGTGCTAATGCGCGGTGGGTTCTTTCGATGTGAGTGAGATAGTAGTCAGGTCTGTATTTTAATTACTAATACTGATACTGAAACTAGAACTAGTTTCGCTCTGGATTTTGGATTTAATTCAGAGTTTGTGTGCATGCGTGAGTTTTTGGATATGTGGATTCTAGGCTTGGAGCTGGTATTGGTTCGGTTACTAACTGAAGGGTTGCCTCTTTTGAGAACCTGCCGCGAGAGGGGGAAAGCTAACAGCGAACTCCCGGTGCTGTTATCGACCTCAGGCAATATAACTGCCGGAAAATTATTTATTATCGAGGGTAATTATTTATGGATAGTGCCATCGGGGTGGTGGTCGATGACCACTATATGTGTATTAGAGAGTTATTTGAGTTCAAGGGTGGTAGAAAATTTATAATCTAGAAATTAAATAATTTTTAATTATTTTAAAGTGTATTGATTTAATTTTCAAAATATAAAAAAAATTTATTCGAAATAATTGACTCAATTTTGACTTGAATAGTTAACTGAAAATTTTATTATAATTTTGGAAAAAAATTGTTCAAGTCAATTTTTAAAATTGTGGGTGTTATTATAATTTTGGAAAATTGGTATATAAAATAGAAAAAAAAATTAATTATTTCTGAAAAATTATATTCATTTGATTTTTTTCGCTTACGAATATAAGTCTAAAAAAATTCTATAAAAAATACGACAAACATTAATTTTTTAAAAAGAGAACTTCAAATCTAAACAATTACCCGTTATAATTTTTTTTTTCAATTTCTAGAATAAAAATTTATTCAACGAAAAAAAAAAACTGATGGATTTTTTCTGAAAAATAAAATTCAAAAATTCAGACAAATTATAAAACCAAACATTAAAAAGATTTAAAATAAAAATTATCTTTTGAAATTACAATTTATATGATATATTAATCCATACATATTTTAATGACAGATTAGCGTCGTTGTTTTATTTTTATTTATATTTATACTTTAATTTTTATTTAGTTCATTCGAATATTGATTATCATTATCATTACCAGTAATAATTATTTATAGCAACAATCTAAACAGTCACGTACTTACAGATTTATTAATATAATTATATTTATAATTCTTTATATTTATGTATAATATTCAAATAATTATTTATTCATTTATTTTTATTTATACATTCATTATTTTAATTTATAACTTTTCATTTTACACACATATTAGTCTCTTTTTTTTAAAACATTTACTTTTTTCCCTTTTGTTATTTTCAGAATTGCAAACCGTGTCGAAAGTTTCCCGGGGCAAACTTTTCTTTTGAATATTCATAACTTCATTCAAGACCCGCCGTCTTTATACACTTGACAACTCCGAATAAATATTTAACGATTAACCCATTGAGTACGTCAAATTTTAATCGAAATAATATTTTTTATTTTCACTTCCTTCTCTTTCATTCTTTTTTTTCTTCTTCTTCTTCTTCACAAAATAATTATTAAGCCTACAAAAAAAAATTTTAAATCATAATCATTTCAAGTTACCATTGTTATTACAAATAAACTAAACATGAGTTATATACTTTCATATAATTTAAAATAATCAGATATGTTTTTTCCTAAAAATCAAAATTGGTTTAATAAATTTTTTTTTTAAAAAATAACAACCAAATTTTGAATGTTTCATTAAAATTAATCTCCTTTTCAAATTCTGTACATAATTGATTAAAATTTTTTTTATGAAGTAATTTAGTTCTTTGTATTTGAGTAATTAATAGGGAAAAAAACTGTAAAAATTTTTAAACTAGACGTAGAAATCCAAAATTTGGTTTTTACTCCTTTAAAAAAAAAAAAGTCCAAAAAATTAATTCGATCTTCATACAAAGATCCAAAAATAATAACTATAATATTTTCCATTGCAATTTAGACTCAGACAAGTGGATCCGAATTGCCTGAAGCTGAGACCACTAGATGTTGCAATCACATGCCCACCGTCGACCGTAAATTGTCACTGCTATTGTCAATGATATGTATATACTACCACTTACAGGACACATGTGCATATATGTATGTATGTATGTATGTATGTAAGTATGTATATATTTCACAGATATATCACACGATGAGGCTGCGAGAAACTCCCAGGAATAGGCAAAGTATTCCTTCCGGTGTGACTTGCAGCGACCAATTCGACGATATGCTACATCGTAAATATTATTGTCCGAAGCTACATCAAATATATATGTATTTATATTTATATATATATATATCTATATATATAGAAATATTTTACACAGTGTCTTCAGAGCGATCCGACAATATTTCTCATTTCAGATTGTCATATTTATTTTATAAAAAACAGGAAACAAACTTGCGAGTGTTCGTCCAAAATTGCACACCTCGGGCATTTGAACGTCGCATTTATTTCGACGTCGCTGACTAGTCTTAGGAGGAAAATTTTCATGAACAATTTTATTGATATGTACGACAACTGCCGTAGTTTTTTTTTTTTTTTTTTTTTTTTTTTTTTTTTGTTAAATATAAACAACTTTAGGGAATTCACTTCCTTTCGCCCCAACCAGCGCTGTTGTAGAACCAGGAAGAAGCGGTCTCGTCTCTTGTTTTGCTCCACGTGTTGTCTAAATTTCCAGCACCAGTGTCCTGAAAAAACAAATATTTATTTGTTTATTTATTATTATTATTTAAATATTGTCAGAAAATTTTTTTTCATAATTAAAATTAAAAAAAAAATTGTTTTTAATAAAAATAAAACTTTTTTTTTTAATTTCATAAAAAACTTACAACGACATTAAGTTGATGGGGAGCAGGCGAAAGGTAGTCCATATTTGAGTAATAGGAGGAATAATTTTGATAGCAAGGCTGCTGGGAGGCAGTTGTGGTCCAGGCAAGTCTCTGATGATCCCCGGGGAATCCGCCGCTTTCCGTGATCGCTGGACTCCAGATACTGCTGCTGCTTCCTCCGCTGCTGTACACCGTCCCGCCCAACTGTGGATGTTAATTTATGTAACACGTGTTATACGCGTGTCTTTTTCATTATTTTTTACATTTTATACGTGAGGGTAGATAGTAGATGGTAGGGGTGGGTTATTGTTATCTTTGGTTCGTTTATTGTACATCGTATTATGTTACCGTATTGTTTAGCTTTCAATAGATTGTACTCGGGATTATTCATGACCGTGATTTGATATTTGGTATTTGATACGGGTTTTATGTGTCATGAGGGTGTCATAATTGTTAATAATATAATAGTAATTCCTTTTTTTAATTATTTTCTAGAAGGGAGATCGCTAAATTATCGGATAATTAATGTCGCTTAAGATTTGTAAAATTTTCAAATTATTTTGATTTAAAAAAAAATTCGAAAAAAATTGAAAATAAGTCTTAACATTTTATCTAATTTTTAACAAAAATAAAAAAATTCAAAGATTATGAAGTAAATCAAATTTGTTCTTAGATCCCGAAGAAATATTTATGAATTATGATCATATAATTAGACACGTGCTTTAATTTAGTTTTTCAGTTTGTTAATTTTTTAATAATAATAGAACAGACAGAAATCTGCCCTGATAGCCAGCGCTTTCTCAGTAAGTGTTGATTCCCAGCAGTTACGGTTAAGTTATACATCAAGTTGGCGGTAATTCTTCACTCAACAACAGTTGTAAGCAAATTGACAGAAATCTACGGCCGCAACTTGAATACAAGTTAACAATCAAACTTGTAGTTAAATTTCCTTTCAACTTTACTACAATTTGAAGGAAATACTTGTACAGCAAGTTTTGACGTCTATTTGCAGAGTAAGTTATAGGTAACTAATAGGTAATCGCTCGCTTTGCCAACTCTTTCCGTCAAGTTTGCTTCAAATTGCGGACGTAGATTGACAGTAAGTTATAGGTAAGGTGACTATCAGGGTGCCTGCTTATTTCTGTAAAATTATTTTTGTTAGTTGTAGGGTTTGCAGGAACCATTTCACAAAAAACAAACCCTTAACAGTCGGTAATAAATTGAGTTATCTTATCGACAAACTTACACTCGGCGGAGTTGTGCTCGCAGCGAACAGCAAGCCAGTGGTGCTACCTGCCGGCTTATATTGCGGTGAATCTCGTAAAAGAGCTGGAGAACTCGCAGCAGAGCCTCCTGTTCCGCCGCTTCTAGAAAAATATTTAAATTTAAAATGTTAAAACTGTAATTATTGATAAAATTCAGTCATAAAATTTAATAATAGTAACAACAACAACAACAATTGTTGATATAAATTGTGGAGGATAAGCATCAGAGTGTAGACAATTGTTTTATTCGTCTTGTAAATGATCCAACTTTGATTTAAGCAGTTAATTTGATACAGTTTAGACAAACAGATAGTATTAGCGTCGAGTTAAAATAAGATTTACTCAGCAGTAATTGCAAGACTCTAACAGGTAGTCAATTCTAAGTAGAGATTATCTCAGACAAAGCTTGTGTATACAACCCAATATCCCGGACGAATTTTCATCGCTATTTTACTGACTAAATTATATTTTTAAATTCACTTTTCTACCCCCTTACTTAAGTAGAGAAACATTTAAATTAAAGGCCCGATATACGCGTACATACTTTTGTCTGACTAATCACTGACCAATCACTTAAATTATAAGTTAATTATTTTTTTTGCAATGTATTTTTAATAAATTTTTTATTCTTTTTTTCTATGTATGCATTTATATTTTTTTTTACCAAAATTAAAAAAAAAAACTTACAATGGCGTCGAAGCTGGAACAGCGGCTGCAGGCGTTGGGGTGGTAGCTATCGAAGGATTTTTCCCAGCCGGCGGATTGTTCACGGGATTTCCCGAGGGTTTTTTCGACCTCGGCGCTTTCTCTTGCTGTTGTTGCTGCTGTTTCTGCTGCTGCCTGCATTTTGCTCGCCGATTTTTGAACCATACCTGGAAATTAAACAGTCCAATCTCCAATTATTGAGAAATGGAATTGGGAAACTAAAATAATTGCTCCAATCATCCCGGCTTGGAGTTGACGAGTTATTACATTACTCGATGGAAAATTTCATCACTGACAGTAAATTTTCAGCTGCAATTTGTTGTTCGTCCGTGAATTTTATTTTATTTTATTTAGATAGTAGTTGAGTAGTCAATCGCTAGTTTGGTCTGTCAGGGTGGAATGTTTCATTTAAAATTGCATTAATAATTGACTAATTCAAATATAAGCTTTATTTATTTATTTTGAAGGTATTAAATCTTGAACCAAGAAAATTTTTATGAAAAATTTTATTTTTCTTAAATTGAATAGAAAAATTTTTCAAGAAAATTTTTCTGCTTGATTCAACAAAAAATTAGTGAGCTGATAATTATTCCAAGTAGCATTCGTTCAAATAATTAGAAGTTCAAAAAAATAATAACTAAAAGTTGAGAACGAAAATGTAAATGGGAGCCGCTGGGAAGCCCCGTGCGATCAATGTTAGACTACTGGCGAGCTTGGGTTTCTCTGCTCGGGATTTCATAGCACAGGGAAGAGAATTCACGAGTGTCGAGTAACCCGTGAAGTTGTCATACATCGTACAAGTTAAAGTAACACTCTTCGACTTCTTCTCCTCTACCTCCAACTCGATCATTAAAATAGCCTCGAAAAAATCTAAAGCAACAATAGAACAACAGACGACAGACAGGATAATAGAACACGACATAAATTAAACAAAGCAAATGCGTATATCCATTCGCTAGCGGCTACCGGTATTGAGAGCGAAGCTGAAATAACCTCGCGTCACTCGTACGTGCTGGAGATAAAGACCAGGTCGCCGTAATTTATTTTCATCCCAGGTGTCCAACGGTAATTGCCGGTATCGGGGGGAAATCCGATGATCAGGGCGGAATATGCAGTGACACGTCGGCTACCAGGATACCCATTAGGGAGTCACTCATCATCATGCCCTACCTCATCTTTATTTTTATTTTTTATTTTTTATTCTTTAACTCGAATACTTTTGGGTGCTATTACCATCACACAGCTACCTCTAGGTCGTCGGTCCTCGCTCGTTAACAAACCGACAAGTCACTGAATTCTTACAAAGGTCAGAATATATTTACTTTGCTTTTCTCCATTTACATAGTCGTTTACATTTTTTTACGGTCTACATTACTTATTTTTTTATGTTTTCAATGAAAATGCAGGTTCAATCTCTGAATATTGTGAAATTTGTTTTTTTTTTTTTTTTTTTTATTTTTCCGGGAAATAATAAAATGTCATTGATTGATTTGCTTGTTTTTTTATCTCAAATTTTTGAATAAGTAAGGTTCCAAAAAATCGATTTTTTTTTTAGTTTAAATTGTAGTCTAAAATATTTAAAATAAAAATTTTCAAACCCCAAAATATTACTCCAGTTTCTGAGATTCAAAGTATAAATTTTGTATATATATTTATAGAAAATTGAGATGGAAAACAATAATTTTATCATGAAAATTGTTATAAATATTTTTTTTTTAATTTAAGTTTAATTTTTAAATGATTAAATATAATCAAAATTTTTAAAACTATCTTTTTGATTCAAGAATTCTTAATTTAAAGTATTATTACTTATTTACGTTACTTCAATTGAAATTTATTCAAATCGAGAACATTTTTTTTAGTTAAAGAATTTTTCTGCTTGTCTTAAAAATGATCAAAATTTTTTAAATGATGTTTTTGGTTCAAAATTTTCACTCTTACATCAAATCAAATTTTTTTTTTTCAGTTTTGATGTTAGAATTTTAATAAAGACTGCACATTTCAATGATTAGTTACTTTTTAACACTATTTTAATCATAATTTCGATTACGAATTCAAAAAATGTTATTATAAAGTAAAATGTGTTATAAACTATCTCGGGTTACTCTAACATATATTGATTGATTGATTTATTTTGTATGAGTTCCAATTGTTAAACATGCGAGTTAACATTGTTAGAATGTAGAATGTAGGTGATAATGATAAAGATAAGAAATGTAACATAAAACTAAAAACAAACAGAGACTATCTATAATTGAATAATTGAATTGAACTTGGAGGGATTGAACTCCGAAGCATCAACATATTTTTCCAATTTTCAAAACAACTTCCAAACAAACTGGTACAAAAAATAGAGTTATTTTTTTTCAATATAAATTATTGAGGCTGGAATTTAGTGTCGCACGTGATATGAGCACGTGTACGGTGCGAGGACACGACGGGCGTCTAATTGAATTAAGTCGCGGTCGTACTGAGCAAACGATCGATGTCTCTAGTTACGTACTGTTCAGCATTATAGAAACGCGTGCCGACGGTCATCCGGCGCCCTCAAGAGCCCTAACGTACAACAACATACCCGTCCACATCCGTCGCTATCGGCATCACAATTCGCTCTTTCTTTATCTATATTGTAAACTGGAATATCTATAATAGAATTCTGTTGGCGCTGGTGCTGCCGTTGTTTTATGTATATGTATACATATATAGAACTGTATATCCTCCCTCGATATTCGCTTCGGCTCCCATTACAACCGTAATCCGAGACAATGGAAATCTCTCGCTACTTTACACTCTCAATTCTATCATGAATAACTACTTATTTTCTATCTCACTGATTTTAATTGACTCTATCTATATGTAATGATAACTAGGGTATACAAATATATTATTATTATTTAGTAAAAAATTTTTCAAATTTCATTTATTTAATGATTATTACCACTATAATCATTAAAAAAATGTTTGCAAGTTATAATTTATAATTTTCTCAATATTTAAGAAATTTACTCAAAATTCACTGATAAAAAAAATTTTATTGAGATTAAAAAAAAATTTGAACCAAGACATTATTCTTGACTTGAGTAAATTTTACATAATTCAAGAACTTTTTCTCTACATAAGATCAAACTCTTTAAAATCATATTTTTAAATCAAAAATTTTAATCTGAAACCTCAAATTAATTTTTTATCAGTGTAATTTTCTTGATTCAAAATTTTTCATTTAAATATCAATTTAATTTTTCATCATAGTATACAAAAATTATAAAAAAAATGATTTTGTTGAATAATAAATTTTAATAGATTCAAGAATATTTCTCGAATCAAATTTTTTTTTGTGTACTAAAAAATAATCGTGGCAGCTTCCAATTGTCAGTCAGTAGCCTCCACTGATCAATTTTTTTCGATGCATTTTTCTAATAAATCCTTAATCTTTGCTATATGTTGATTATAACGATTGAAAAAATTTGAATAAAAAATTTTTTTCTTAAGATAACTCTTACACTCATGAATAAATGTGAAGTGTAATAAATATTTATTACCTACTAATGTAAAGTATTAAGTTTAAAATAAAATATTAAATATTCTATTACATAATGGTAATTACATTGAGATTTATTATTATTACCTGAACCCTTGACTCGGGTAAATTAATCTTCAACGCAACTTCCTCACGCATAAAAATATCCGGGTATCTTGTTTTAGAAAAAAGACCCTCTAAAATGTCCAATTGCGCTCGACTGAATGTCGTCCTTTCTCTTCTTTGTTTTCTCGGATTACCTGCCGTCAAATTCATGGTTAATTAATCATAAATCATAAATCATTCATTATATATTCAGTAAATTTTTTTATTTAAATAAAATATATAATAATAAAAAAGGTCACTCACAGTAATAGGACTCACCGGCAGGAGTGCAACCGGGGTAACCGATGGTCCCGTGGAGAGCTTCTATTGGTGGCATGCCGAGAGCGCCTACGTAGGGCGAAGACTTGAGCGCGCCGTAGGGCCCAGCCGCAGAAGCACCGAACCCCGCGGGCCCAAATAAGTCGCTCGCGGAGGTGGTTGAGCCCGTGAGGCTACCGAGGTCCGTGGCCCCAGCTCCCCCTCCACAGCCGGAAGCTCCACCGAGGCTGTTGGGCCACATCGCTGCCCACCAAGCCCGTGAAGCTCTCGCCTCCCTAGAGAGGCGTACTTCGCGATCGCGTCCCGAGACGTCGCTCTGAAAAAAAATTTTTATTTCTTTATTTTTTAAATTATGGAAAATTTTGTTAAAAAAAATTGACTAAATAATTAAATAAAAAAAAATTTTTTTGATAGGTTAATTGTTAGAATTTATAAAATTACGCACATGATTTTATTAATTTTAAAAAATTGAGTTTATCTCAAAAAAAAAAAAAAAAAAAAAGTATGTTACTTTACACGGAAAAAAATTAATGTCATAAATATTGTCAGCTGTAATTATGACACTAGCCATAACATAATTGAACTTAATAACATTCCAAGATCGTAACTATCATAAAAGAACGATAATAATTATTAACATTTAATTTTCTCCGTGGATTATTATTATTATTCATTTTATTTGTATCAAACAAGCGATTAAAATGATTATTAAAATACATATATATGTTGATATTCGATGAAGGATTTATCCAACAAGTGTAGAGTGATGATGCAGTGGCTATAATCACAAGTCAAAATGTCAAGACTACAAAGCGAATAAATAACAATTTCAATTTATAATTACAATTCATAATTTATAAAAATCGGGTGTCGTGTACGTACAAGTATTTATGAGTGTTGACACACCAGACGTTAATTAACCCGCGATTAAATATTGGATATTAAATATTTTAAAAATGTTAAGTCGGTAATCCAAAACATGTGCGTAGAACAATGAGGCCTGAGGAATGAGGAATGAGCCAGCTGCCAAGTGCTCCAGTTATTTTCAGTAGATATATAAGTTTATAGCTAACTGATACTATATATTATTAAATATAAAAATCTACTCGAGGGAGGATCTTATATATTTTATACCAGATATTATAAATTATAAATTATAAATTAGCGACGAAACAAAGGTGGGAAAAGAACCGGGTTAATGTAACCCGAGAGGATAAGCCTTTAAACCAGAGAAACTTTTTACTTCTCATATTTTGGTCTTGGTCTTCAGTTTTTTTTGGACAAGGCCCGAATTCGCCGTTTCATATTTGTTATATATATCTTTTCGGGCTCGAGTTCTCCCGCGCTTTTTGCTCAACTGAAACTGTCTTGTGTTTTATTATTATTATATACATATAAACATAAAATATAAAATATATAAGTATGTTGGAGGATGTAGGATGTAAGGATACGGGTATATTTGTCGAGGTATATAGATGTGAACGAAATATATACGTTGAGTTGAAAAGCTAAAGCGACCAAGAGTCGTGTTGCATCTACGGATTATCCGCAAGCGGTCGACGCAGCTGCCAACGACGTTTCTATGTTCCTTCTCTAGACGTATACATGTTGGATATATATTTTTTATATCATCTTTTTTTTTTTATCTCTGTTATTTATATCTACACGAAAACCTTTTTTTTTGCTTATTTATTGTCGAGAAAAATTGTCCATTGATTTTGAAAATAGTTCGGTAGATGACAATTTTTTTGGGTATTTATAATATGATTTCTTATTTATCATAATAAAAATTTTAATTTAAACGTTTTAGTTCTAAAGCTTCAAGCTTCTTTAATTTAAATTAATTTATAATTTTGCAATTTATTAATTGCATTTATAATTTTTTAAAACTTCTTTAAATGGAATTTTTAAAATAAATTTTTCTTATACTGTAATTTATTTATTAAAAATAATTCGAAAAATTATCAGATGTCTCTTAATATCAGTATCATAATTTTTTTTTGTTTTCTATATCAATATACCATCAAATCTTTAAATATTTCAATAAATTCTTTGATAAAAACACACAACACATAAAAAACATAAAAGTGAAGTAATAAAGCATTGTTTCGCCCTCACATTCATCCACTTGCGGATTTGTATGTTCATTTATAATATATTGAAAAGTGAAGAAGGCGCTTCTCGCGCTTCGCTTAACTTACAAGTACTTTTCTTCACTCCCGCTTGATATGACATATTGTTATCATTATTATTGTTATTACACATGAGCGTTCATTTAATGGCGAAAAGTCTTCAGTATTTTGCACTCGGACAATCTTTTAGAGCTTGAAGGTGTACCAAGGCAATCTAGGATCGAGTATAAGAACAATTAAGGGGTGGAAAGTGTGTAACGCATGCACGGATAGCCACAAAGACTGATTTAGTGGGCGATGAATGGTTGAAGGAAAATAACAAGGAAGGAATCAATTGCAGTGACGCCTTTCTGCAAACACTTTGTGTTATCAATATATCGACCACTACTAGCAGTCCTAATGACTGTCAAATCTCTATTATTAGTTGTATCGGGTACCAGAGAGATAGACAAGCTGGGTAGACTAATGTGCTGCTGAGCTTACAGCAGTGTATATATTGGCGACTGGATGAAGTGAAGGGCTGAAAATGTCCCTTGGGGTCCAGGTCGACGTTCTGTCTCGAGGAGCTTGGTATATCTTGTGCGTGTGTGTTGTAATGGGTGAACAGTCCAACATGACGAATTCGATTTGTCGAGTCGGTGGCTTTATCGATAATGTTACGGTCTACTTGAAAGATATCCCGGATAGAAGGGATTTAGTTCGTGAATTACTTTATAGAAAATACTTTTTTATCATATTAGACTATCTTAAGTCTTATTATTATTAATAAAATATGTTTGTATGACTAAAATACAAAAAAAAAAATTAACTTGACTTAAGGGGGAAATTTTTGAACCAAAAAAAAATATTTTCAAGAGCTTCATTCTCTTGAATTAAGATGAAAAAATCTTGAATCAAATTGAATTAATTTAATCCAAAAGAAGTTTCTTAGATCAAGAATTTTTTTATTGGATTAAAAATTTTCTTTGAAATCCGTAAATAAAAATTTCTGATGTGGCCTTATCACGAAAACTAAATGGCCTTGGAATGAAAATTAGCCTTATCTGGCTTATCATTGCATAATATATTTTGATAGGACTTGACATGCCCATATCAGGCCTAATAGGAACATGTACATAATTTTTTTATACCTAAAATAATTTTTTGACTTCTAGAAAAAATGAAAAAAAATTTTTTTTGATTCTCATACATGGCTAATGTGACTAGAATGTCAATATTTTCATCCACAGAAAAAAACTGAACTTATTGACTTGAAAAAAAAAAAAAAAAAGTCGAATCAAAAAAGTAATTGAGAAGAATTTGAACTGGGATGATTAAATGGAAAATAAAAAAAGTCATTGAAAGTTTGGGTAGTTCTTGTCCACCCTCGCCTTGAGAGACCGCAAGATCCAGTAGGGCCATCGTACAACCCTACAAGTACCTCAGGCTCTTGTCGAACAATACTCTTGTGTGCAAACACTCGTGGAAACAATGCGGCGCGACATTAGTGTCCTAGCTTTTCGTTTATATGGTACATATTCGATAGACTGTTAGACTGTTCTATTATAAAGCTCGATCTATTCACTGTTTTTCTCTCTTTCTTCTCCTTCTTTTCTCTTTATCTCTCTCTTCCATCTCTAGCCGTTTGGTCACTTACTCCGCAATCGAGACACAGACACTTTTATTCATGTCGCTGAAAAGTTAACGACAATCCTCTTATCCTTATAATATAATATAATATAATATAATAATGTAATTTATAAGTTATAAGTTATAAACTTTTACTTTTTATAATATAGCTGTTAGTGCTGCATAGTTTTTAGTTATTAATTTCTTAATAATTAAATTAATTATTTAATTATCTACTAAAGTTCTTTCTCATCGTTTGATACCTCGATCAGCTCAAGTTTTTCATTATTAAAATCCATTTATTTTTTAAATTAGCTTCAATCTTACACTGAAAAAAAATTAACTTGATTTAAGAGAAAAAATTTTAAGTAATAAATTTTTCTTCATTTAAATTTCAAAAATTTTTTTTTATTTCATTCAAAATTTAAATTCTTCAAAATAATCTTCGGCCCTCTGTTGAATAATTTTATCACTACTTTTGATCAAAAAATTATTTATGACCATTTCAAGCTAAATACTGATTAATCCCGGAAATTACTAGTTTTACAAAATTATTATAAACCATCAGAATTATTTGTTACATTCACGAGCCGATACCCTCATGATCGAATCGAATAAAATTCTGGCAAAAAAAATTTATATAAAAGCAAAAGCAGAGCTTAAGGTACAAGGCAGCAAAGACTTTACTAGTCTCTCCTGGGTTCATTCAATGCAACTTAACCTGCGTCTCGTTGTTGCGGGCTCATTGAGCGTAAAACTTAATTCCCGTGGAAATTTCGAAGAGCTAAAGCCCAACAGATTCATCCATCGAGCATAGTATGTAGTTATAACTCCGACAAGTTTTTATTTTTTATTTGTTATTTGTTACATTACTATTACTTTTCTTCCCCGCGATCTCGTGACTTTTCACCAAATTTTTTTTTTCCGACCTTTTAAAAGATTTTTTTCCGGCCACCCTCTTACTAGGGACGGGGATCCCTCGAGGTTTTGTTCGTAGTTTAAGATGATGACAACTCCGATGAATCTGGGCTTGAACTTAAATATTATATTTTATATATTTTTTTCTTAAGAAGGAGTGCAAAGAAAAAAAATATTCGAGTTTGGGTGGGCATGTCAGTTTCTGGTTGACTCCCTTCATAATCTTCCGCTAGTTTTTAGTTTGTGTGTGTGTGTGTGTGTGTGTGTGTGTGTGTGTGTGTGTGTGTGTGTGTGTGTGTGTGTGTGATTTTATGTCGTGTCGCTGTCATACGATGTACATCATGTACTGTACTATATATGTATGTACACAAAAAGTATCGTCTTCTCAACTAGATCCTCGAGCAGCAAGGGTTTCTTTTCTGCTCTCTTTTTCCTCTTAAAGGCGCATTCACACGTGATAAGATCGTTCTTGAGAGCAAATGGAAGCTCGTCTCTCGTCGTTAGAAAATGACAATAACCGCGACCTTAATTCCGAAGGTATTACATATTATCGTCATAAGATTTTTCTCTTAGACATTTTTTCTTTTTTTGTTTATTTATTTACTAATTTTTGGTCGAAGATAATTAAAATTTTAATTTTTTTGGACAAAAAATTTAGAAAAAAATATTAAAAAAATCAATTTTTCCTTTCGAATATTTTTTTTCATTAAAAAATTAGCATCAAAATAAACTTTAAACTGTCTTTTAAATAGAAAAATATTTTAATTATCCCTGCGCTCAGATTTTTCAAAATTAATCATCATGTAAAAATTTTTTAATTTGAATTTTTCAGTTAAAATTTTTTTATTGACTCGTTAATTTATTTTTCAGGTTTGTTAATGACTAAATGGATAATTTTGCAGTCTGAAAATACTACTCTTTCTAGCCAAGCAATAAGAAGTCGTATCTAAAATAATTAAAGTGAAAACGTATCCATTAATTTTTATTATGATGTTTGGAATGACGTCCTAAGTGAATAAAGAATAAAAGGGCAGTGTAATGAAAGTCAAGCTAGGTCTAGACCTTATCAACATGAAGGAAAGAAACAGAACACATAACATAGGACATAGGACATAGGAGAATCTCGCGTGTGCCGTCAGAGAGCAAGCAGCGAAGCTAGATAGAACATACTACCATACCAAGGAGATTATCGTAAGCAGATTATTTCCATGAAAATCCTGCTGCCCGAGTCTCGTCACACTCAGCAAAACATCCACATCCCCGGTATATAACACATATATGTAAATGTAAATGTAAATGTATAGATAGGATAGGAGTAGTATAGACTTAAAACTTCATCCGACGAGAGTCTCGACAACACACTCGTAACAGTTACTCCGACTCATCAACTTAAAACATACACCAGCAACTCGCTGGAGGCCGTGTGTTTTCAAACTGCTGATCGCCATCAACCTCACTTTGTACTTTGACTCCTCGGGCTGCTGCTTCGCTTTCAGCAATGTAAACCTTTCGCACTTTGATCGTCGTCCCAGAATTTTGTTTTTAAATCTTTTTATTTATTTTTTTTTTTTCTTATTTAAAATTTATCATGATGATTGATGGTATTATAAATGTGATAATTTAATAAAAGGTGAAAACAAATGCGGATAAATAATATCGATAAAGTTTAATGACAGCTTGATTATTGAATACGATTGATATAGCGGTTGGTACCAACGCGATGGATCATAAACCACAAACTGAAAGCTCTTTGTCTCCGTTCCCAGGAGAGATATATTCACTGTTGGATAACCGCTTTATGTGATTTACACCACGAATATTTGATTGTACATCCGTCAATTATTTCAATAATTGATTAATTCATGTCTGTTTATTTTTTATTCGATAATATTAATTATAATTTGTGAAGGTTCGTTTACAGTATTATATATTTATTTTATTTTCATTTTTGGGAGGTATTGATGCATAATGTAATGTAATGTGTTTGATATGTTTTTGAAAAGCTTGTATTGTACTTGTTAATTATAATGGAATTAAGAGACATTGGATATTTTTTTTAGCAAATAAATTGTAGTAAAAACAATTGCACATGTAAGAGTTTAAAAAAAATTTTCTGAATATAATTAATTTTTTTTGTCATATCTATAAAATTAAAAAATAGCGGATGATTTTAGTTTCATAAATTGTGCATGTTTTTATAATAAAATTTTCCCGTAATTAAATAGTTCTTTTCTTTCAAAATTTGATACGTAATTGAAGTTTAAAAATTTTTAACGATAATAAAAAAATTAATTTAATTCAAAAGTGAATATCTTGAATCAAAAATACAATTTTGAAGAGTTTCATCATTTTTAGAATTTTTTCGCTTGATTCAAAATAATTAAACTTTTTAAAATTTTGTTTTTTATTCAAAATTTTTACTTTTGAATAAATTTAATTTTTTTATAAGTAAAAATGTTAAATTTACATAGAAAATTCTCGACATTTCCGTATTTAGTTTGAAAACATTCACAATTGAGAATTGTCGAATTCGAAAAAAAAATTTGAATCAGAATTTTGATAAAGAAATAAAAAAATGCTCATAAAATATCAAAAAATTGTAGAATAAAAATTTGTATAACAAAAAAAGTTTCATCAAATAAATTTCCGTAATTTTCTCCAAAATAAATATTTCAAATTGAAATAATTTAATTAATCTAAAACAAAAACAAGAAAAAAATTCTTAATATATTTTTCAAAAAAAATCAAGAGAATATTTTCTAAAAAGTGATCCACAGACTCCAAAATATCTAAAAATGTAAAAAATCATCACCAAATAACGCAAACAAAAAAAAATCTCACCAAAAATTTTGGTTGATACACAATGATTTCTTTCTTGGGAAAATAATCCAAATTCACTCTCTACGCGAGTAACTATTGCGAACATTCACCCCGAAAGTTTACTATAAATACATAAATAAAATAAAATACAAATCACTTCACCGTAAATCCACAAAATGTCAGTAGCAAAAGCATCCCCGAACTTTATCAAAGGTTTAATTAATACCAATGCATCAAATAAAACCACTGAAATAAAATCACTGAGTTAATTAATCACTAAAACCTGTAAGCTGCAGTGCTACTAATTATTGTAACTGTAACATTAGCAAACGAATAAATCCGCATCCACAAACTGAATTTGGCAATAAATTAACAATTCATCCCGACAATAAATGGGTACAAGTTAAATGACGATCAGTACGGCGATGATAAACAGGCGTAAGTGTAATTTTAAATGTGAGTGCTACAAGAATAATAAGAACAAGAATAAAATGAGGATGAGGATGAATAAGAAGAAAAAGAAGATGAACATAGAAGAATATACCCGGATCGTAGCTCTGGTCTATTATATAAAGAAGGCGTAGGAGAGTCGAGCCGAACTTTTCGCAACAACTTTGATTATTACTCTCTCTTTCCTCTCTTCTCTTCTTTACCCGCGAGTATCACTCCACCCTCTCTATCAGTTTTCGCGGTGCCTCTTTGTCGAACTTCTATCACCCTTACCACTCGTTCTTTATCCCGGTTCGCGTTCCGCGGTCGGGATTCGGCGTCCTCACTCACTCGCGCTCGACGCACATTCGGGACGCCGTTGAAAATGTGTAACGTGGGGAATACGGTCAGCCGCTGTACGTCACGGGCAACCAGCGGTGGCTTCACGGTTGCGTGGCGGCCGTTCCTGCAACAAACGGCGGCACCCGGCAATACCAACACACCCGCGAGTTTAGATGTGGGCGGGGCCTCTGAAGCTCGGACGTTCCTATTGATCGATGGAATAGGAGTGGGGACCCAATGGCTGCGTGAGCTTTCGCGCATGCGCAGTTTAGAGACGCAATAGAATAGCGAACTAATAGAGAATGGGAAGAGAAGAGTAGTTTATTGCACACATATGCATACCATCAACTATCGTGTTTGTCGTTTTCTTTCTTTGGTGACATGTATATGTGCGAGTGTGTGTGAGTCTGTGCAGCAACGCTGCCTTGAATTATATATATGCAATGAATATGTGTACTCTGCACGGAGGTACAACAGCAAGGCACAAAGATGAGATGACAAATGCAGATGATGGATTTTGTTGTACTAGTGCAAGTCCGCACTCGCACTTCAGATCCAGTTTTCGAAATGGAAACTCATTAACTCTTCTTTTATTGTTTAGAATTTTAGTCTAGTTGTATGTAATGAAAAAAAAATTTAACTTGATTTAAAAGAAAGATTTTTGAACCAAAAATTATTTTAAAGAGCTTTCTTGTTTTGAATCTTGTAAAATTTACTTGCATCCAGAAAAATTTATCAATTCGAGAATTTTTTTTACTTAAATTAATTTAATGGTTTTTTTTTTTTTTTTTTTTTTTTTTTTTTTTAATGGTACAGAGTACAAAATCCGTAATTTATTGGAAATAAAGAGCTCTTGATTGAGAAGAAATACTCACTAGTCTATCAAAATTGTAAAAATTGTAAAATCCTAATCTCTTCATTTATGGACAATTTAAAATATTGAAATACATACAATAATTATTCTGTTACGTTACCAAAAATGAAAAATTCTACTAAATTTTTTTTGCGTTGTATTTTTCATTCCTGAAGGGTAAGTTTGAATTTTCTTTCTATTTTGTAAAAAAATTACTTTCAAAGATTAAAAAAAAATTTTTTTTACCCCCTCTACATCCACAATAAAAAACAAAATGATAAAACCAATAAGAAAGTTGTGTTTACGATAGTAATTTATAATTACCATCGAAAAATAAAGTAAATAATAATTAATGAAGATTATTATGGTAAAATGTAAATAAAGTCCGAAAATTGACACCAAAGACAGTCGCGAAATAAACACAGCAGAATACAACAACGAGAAAGGTAAAGTAAAGCCCAAGGGCGGGAATAAATACAGCATGTAATAGACGGCGAAGCTCGGACATAATAAAATAATGAAATTAATCGTAGATTTAAATATCAGCGATCTCTCACTTCCGTGGACGCGAGATACACACATGCCCCATAAAATGCATTTCTACCGAACTTCCAGTAGGTGTAGTGAATAGCCACTACACTCTTTGGTGGCAGAGCGGTGTACACACTCAGTGTTTTGTGTATATAGCCACAACATAGCAATTTAACTTGCTCACGTGCGAGCGGTTAATGCTCTTACAGGATTTCCAAAAGATCAGCCCGTATTACTATACTATTAGCGTAGCTAAAACCGGCTTGCTTTCATAAACCTGCACCAAAGTAACGCCACTTTAACCCCGTGGTATGTCCATTCATAAATTCTCGGCCAATTTACTCCCACTTCAATCCATAATATACATTTAATGTATACCTTTAATACCGATACCGATACTGATACCAATACCGATAGTATTATGAATTATACATATATATTTTCGCTTCTCACTTTCTACTGGATGTGTGTCACTTATCTATCTAACTTCTAAACATTCAACATACACTAATTGATATTAATCTAAGTAATTTTTTACCTAAATTTATTATAAATAAGATATTCATCAATTTTAGGTAATTTATTATCTCTCTTTCACCGATTAAAAAATAATTAACCTTAATTTATAACCAAAATTGGTTTAGTAATTGATGAAGCCAAAAATCAATATCAGATGCGGTCTTTAAGAGTGTAAAAAAAATTTTTTTTTTTAGAGTTAAATACCTCAAAATTAACTTTCTTGGAGTGAGAAGATTTAGCGATCATGCGCCGCCTGTCGGAGATTTTTAAAACTAACTTTGGTTGGAGAATTTATATATGGCTTTATCAGGCCTGGAGTGGACAATTAAATTATATAAAAAATTACAGAAATTCATGTCTTGATACAAAAGAGGAAAAATTTTGAATCAAGAAAATTATTTTAGAGAATTTGAATTTTTTGAATTTAAATTATAATAATAATCAAATAAAAAATAATGCAACTTAACATGAATATTTCATTGACTTTCAGACGACTTATATAAAAGTTTGATAAGTGGCTTGCATCACTTTCAGATCTATTCTTGCCAATGAGCCGCGAGTAGACACGAGCTGCGAGTTACTGTACTTGATGATATCAATATATATGTCCGTAGTCTCTAAACTTGTGATGTGAATGAAGAACGATGAGAAATATATCAAAATGTAGAAGACGATGAAAATGAAAAGCAAGAGGTACTTGAAGTATACGTTCGCCATACACATGTACTCTGAAAAAAAAAAAAAAAAAAAAAAAAAAAAAAAAAAAAGAGTTATATAAGAAGTTTATTTGAGAAGATGAAAAGAGTCCGTATGTTATTTGCCGTAATTTAGTTTTTTTTTTATTATTACTCTTTCTCTTATTCGTTCGTACGTCTTTTATCGTCTCTATTGTTCGTGCAGTTTACCGTTCGGATCTAATGCAGCTGATCTTTTCGAATGAGTTTGTACACTGTATATACGTATACAAATGTATAAATGTCGAATGGTATATATATTTTTAGTATAAATCAATTTTAATCGCCTCATCAATAATTATTATAATTTTTTTTTATTGACACCTTGTTTGCAGAGAAAAATCGAAGTCTGTAAAAATTGCGAAGTTTAAGTAAAAAATTTATTTTAGGGTCATGTATATTGTTTACTTAATTCCAAATTAAATCATTTAATTCGGAAAAATATTTGTGAATTATTCGTAAGCGTAAAAAAAAATCTGTACAAAAGACTGAAATTATTTTGGAGCGGAAAAAAATTTTCTTGGCTCTAGAAAATTTTACTTTATTCCAGATAAACTTGGAATAAATGGACCGTTTCAAATTTCAACTAAATCACTCATAATCATTTCTAAAAATCATCCAAAATAATAAAAATAAAAGTAGAAAAAATCTTGTTCCACCAAAATATTTTCTCAAAATTCGTCATTCCACTTAAAAATTTCTATTCATTTTATAACTTTTCAAACCGGACAATAATGAACAATTTTGATTCATCGATCTCAAGTGAACTAGCCGTAGAAATCGTCGTGGGATCCCAACGAAACGAAAACCCACAAGACTACAAAAAAAAATTATTGTCCCATTCTGACTCAATATCATAAAGTCACGATGACTGTTAAAATCCGCGAAAATGAATATTTTATATAGTAGCGATTATTGCGCGTGGGATATGAATAAAAAATGTTCACTCCCGACACCGGCAGTCTATTGAAATATATGATTGATCTAGCTCCTCAAGTGTTCTTCAGATCTCACAATCTCTCGACAAAAAATCCAAGTGCCTCTTATTATTATATTATCCATCACAAAACACATTATAATACATAACATAGATAAAAAGATGTATCAGTGGCATGTTAGTGATTGTCCCAGTGGGTCAAGCCATACAATGAGAGCCACCAGTGTTCCTATTCTTCTAGACATAATTGTGCCGGTCATCTTAATATTCTACCTAGTAGCCTCCCGGGATCCTCAGTCACAACATTTCTTCAATTATGTGTAAAGTGTAATGAATATGTAAACTGTTTTATCGGTCCCCGATTAAATTTATTTTGTGCCTAAATTTTCATTTTTTTTCTGACTCTCAATTCGCTTCAAAAAACGAACAACTCCCTGATTTAATTTCTAATTTTCACTTCCAATTTATAAATTTACAGAACAAGAATCATCCAAATACACAATACACAAACAAATAAAAAACTAGACTCGCACACCCGCAGAGCACAAAATTTCGAGTCCATTGATCGATTTTTGCAGCGTAATACTCACGGGACAACTTGTTCGATTTCGATCAGATGGGACCAGTTGATAGTGTCTTTTTTTAATGATCCAAGTCATTGCTCTACCGCGAAATCCATTCAAATTTTTGATCATACTTGAAACCAAAAAATAATTCGTGATTTGATTTCACTGATACATTTATTTCCAAACACCTTAACTTAAAAATTCTCTGGTCCAAAAAAATTAAAAAATGAAAAATTGTTTTCCAAATTTTCCCACATATTTCTGTATGGAAATGGTAACGAATTTTTGATTGCCGGTCGCACGACTGGCGACTACCTGCATCACACATTTTATACCGTAGCCAGCAAGTTACACAGTGGCTTCAATAATGGCATTGTCCAAATACAGAAAGTCCAAATAAAATAAAATAGAGAAAATATATTGCAGGATGTGTTCTATCCGGACGTGAGAGTTTTCTTGGGCTGTACTTCTCTATTATTCGGAAGAAAACTGGCAAGTGAGCTTGCTACTGGGTTTGGATTGCCCAACAGTGTCCTTATGAGCGTCTACATCTTACATCTTATACATTATATATTATTATGTGTTCCGTTTCTTATTGTACTTTTGTCGTCATCATAAATCAGCCTCCTCTGATTCAGGGTGTGTATGTATATATAGATATATATTTATATGTATAGACATGCCTATGGCTTTTTTACCGAATCAATTTTACGGGTCGTTAGTCCTGTGACCACTATTCAATATAATGGTATTTTGGTTTTGACCTTCTCAGCCTCAGCTTGCTTTCTTGTATAATATATAACTTACAATACAATTTATAGAATCTTAAATTATGAGGACTAATATGAGTTTTATTGGTATTTATTGTTTTTTTTTTTTTTTTGAGCAAATGAGGGTCTAGTTTCTAAGTGTTAAAAAACATGTTCAATAAAATGTTAGGGATTTTGAAGTATTGTAATAAGTAGCTATTGAAATCGATGGAAATTTTGAGTTCATCTTTATTTGGATTTTCGCTAAATCTTTGACCCATGCTGAGAATTTGGATGAAAATCCGGTTGTGCTAAAAGCCGACTGTTTTTCATCATGGATAATAGACGATGGGCATTGTTTATTGTTGGAGAATAGAAAAAAGGCTTATATTATTTTGTACTTCGGAGAAAGAACAATTTGAGTGTAATGTATAATATAGAAGAAGAAAAGTGCCGACTTCTATGGAAACTTTTTGGTTCTTTTGGAAAATATTAGATCTTGAAGGAAAAGTTTTACGTTTAATTTTCCTGTTTTCATAAAAAAAGAAAATAAATACGATAGCATACAAAATTTATTCATATATGTTTTTGGTAAAAATAGACTTACATTTTTTTTATGTTTGTACCCATATTTTTACATACGAGTAAATATGTGTATTTTATTTGTGAGGGTAAGATTTATTGTCGAGGGAAAAATTAGTTTTACCATTTGATCAATTAATTAATTAGTAAAATGTATGAATTTTGTTAATTGGGGCGAGTGAATGGATGCTTATGCATAATAATCCTGTCTGCATTACATTATATTCAGGTAAATTTATATTTTTGAAAATATAAAATTCTATTTTTCATAAAATGTAATTTCCTAATTATGAATTTTTACGTTGGTAATTCAGACCATATTCCAACAGCTCATCTTTTAATAGTGTTCTTTATTATATTACTCTTCAATACTCCGAAAAAAAAAATTTTTTTTAATTTATTTTTTGTTTTTTTTTTTTATAATTTACTATTTAATTAATTATAAACGTTTTTAATATCTTTAAATCTTGTCATTATTTATTTTACAAAAACAAAAATTTTCTTATCAAAAATTAATTTTTTTATCCCAACAAAAAAATTAAATAAATGATTAAAACAATTTATTCTTTTCACCGAACTAAACCCAAGGCCCAAACACTCCACTCTAACATGATTTTTCTCGAATTAATGATGGGATTAATTAGCCGCAACATGCGTTTTAACGAGTACTCAGAATCCTCGATTTAATAACACTTGCTGGGAATTGATCCTTGACTAATTATATTACATATAATGCTGATTTAATCGGCATATCCCCACGGTTGTTTGCATTCCGGATAGACTTTCGAACTTTAAAATATCCCTGTCTATGTCTATAAGCACTACCACATTAGCATCCACACACACTGTAAATAGTGTAGAGTATGTAGTGCGTAGACCGAGAGACAAGGGGTGAACTGGTTTGTATTCTTTATCAGGCTGGTGATGTTCGATGTGAGATCCTTGCTCTTGTTACGCTCAGACAAAATAATTGGCCTTTGCACGTGCCCGTGGGCATGCATCACTTTTCTCCTCTTATCTGCTTTCAGCCCCACACTCACTCGGATTTATCTCTCTGTTAAACTCTCTGTGTACCTAGCTTGACTCTACTGATACTACCTCAGGCATTGAAACTTTATACACCCTCATTTATTATCAATCATACGCTAATGACAATCAACTAAAAATCAAACCACTTCATTACATCGAGAAAATTAAATGTTTATAATTATTATAATTTTTTTTTTAATAATGACAACTAACAATATTTAATATTACCAATTATGTAATTTTTTTTCAATATTTTAATTTTTTTAAAATAATTTTTCGATTGATTAATTATTGACAAATGAAAATAGAATTTAAGTTTTTAAATCTACGAGATGGTAACTATTACTATCGTGATCGTAAATATAGTCAGCTGTAATTATAACAGTTACCATAATAAAATTTTATTCAATACCATTCCAAGATATTAACTATTATAAAATACGATAATAATTATTAACATTTAATTTTCTCCGTTCAGAAACTCAAAAATCTTCCTCATTAAATTTCTTTACTAGAAACAGTTCAATAATAAATAATGAAAATTTTCCACTTCTACAAAAAAGAAAAGATAGTAAACTCAGTGAAGCTCCAGTAGATCCTGACGTCGATATGCAGAACGGCAAAGTGAATCTCGGATTACTTGTCCCGGGGGAATCTAACCATCGAAACCCTACACCGCACTCGAATGTGTGTCCCAGAGTACTTTCGGTATTCCTCGACGAAAATATGGGCAAGATATTTTTATTTAATTCCCCCTAGACCTTTGTTTCTATTTCACTTGTCTACTGTCTGGATTTCTGACCGGGTGGAAGCCGGTCCCTATAAACCGTCTATTAATGGGCCCATAATAGCCTATTTGCGATCGCTAATAGTCACCCCCGAGGGAAATCTTTTAAATCCGGCGTCACTCCTAAATGGAGCTCTGCTGGTATATTTCCTACTTTACTTTTTATTTTTATTATATAAAATATAATATCCCTTCTCTCAAATTATTTTCTTCATCTTCATCTTCATCTACTCTCAGCCATCATTTTTTTTCCTCCTGCACTTTCTGAGGATCCTTATTATATATGTCTGACGTCACCATACCGTATCTTAACCTTTTTCATTCGTCCCTCTTGATCTTACGGGCTGAAATAATTGCGCGGGGATTAGTCTTTCATTTATTTCTTTTTTCCCTTTTAATTTTAATTTTAACAAAACTACTCTCGGGCTTAATAATTATTAAATGAGAGAAATGTTAACATTTATATATATATATATATATATATATATATATATATATATATATATATATATTTTTTTTTTTTTTCATTTTAGCGCAATTTTTTTTTTTAATCTTTATCTTTATAGAGGAAAAATATTTTTTTAAAAGCTAATGGCTAATTTTAGCTCAAAAACATTCACTCAAAAAAAACGAGTATTTGTTGTCAAGATTCAGTTTATCGAAATCGTAATACTGATGAAAAATATAAATAAATATTTTTTACAACTGCAAGGATCGAAAATACACATGCACAGTTGTATGGCGAAAGCACACACGAATGTGTAACTTTGCAGGGAATTTTGAATGGTAAATGGCGGAGGTTTTGCGTGTGAAGGGCGGGAGAGAAAGGGATGATTGGTGTTATATGTCTAGACGTGCGGATGTGTGCGAGGTATGGTTTGTGTGGCTATTGTAGAGGTCGAGGTATGATGACGGTAATAGAATAGGCGACGGATGGCTTTGTGTAACGGAGAGGATGCAACTGCAGTCGGCTTATCCCTTGTTGTATTCTGAGCAGAGTAGAACGTCATTCACCGTTCGGTATCGAGATATATATCCTGTCCATCGAATGTGAATGTGAATGCGAATCCGAGTCCAAATGCGAATGCGAATCCTAATACCCTCACGGTGTTTTGGACGATGCGTTTGTTGGTCGGGAAACCACTGGATTGTCCGCTCCAAACTGTGCGTCTATACTACGGCTATTTCTGTATACAGATGGATGTATTACTGGAAATTCCAAGCCGGAAATCTCTTAAGAATAAAATATTTACTGTGAATAAGTATTTTAAATACTTTCTATTTGGGTAGTCTCGTGTACCGCTTTTCAAAATATTTTGCCTGTTTTATCAATTTTTTTTTTTTTCACGATTTTCATCGGATTCTATTTAGAAGTCAACAGAGATTTATTGGTGATCAATGTTTCAGGTGAAGATTTTTTTTTTGGTAAATCTCTTGTTTTTTAAAGTCTGTAAGACTTTAATAAAATTCGAGAAAAAAAATTTGTATGCTTTACAATTTATCTTTTTTCAAAATTTTGCATAAAAGATTTTTTTATGAGTATGTTATTGCATAGATATTTTACCGATTAATTATTAATAAAAAATCACTAAATTTACTAATTCAAACGATCTGATCAAAATTATGAATTTAAATAATTCAAATGTAAAAAATAAATAAAAAATTTTACTTTATGCCTTAGTAATAATATTATATCCTTTTTTATTTGATATAAATATATTTTTTATCTGATTTTTTCTCATTAAATTTCTTGAAAAAAATAAATTTTTTCCATCCAGCACCGTTGAGAATTTAAAAAACTTATATTATCATCTACGTCACCATTTGAATCCTCACCATCTCCATCTACATCAATGGCATACACATATGTACATTGCACAAGTGCAACTAGAGTTAAATTCTGGTGAACTGCTGGATGCTCGTATTTTCCTCAGCAGTATCAATACAAAGTATCCTCGCATACATGTACTCATATATGTGTATATAAAAAGTGAATTAAAGAGGAAAAGAATAAGAGAAAAAGATTTATTTGAGAAAGATAAAGAAAGAAAGACTAATGTAACAACTACTACGAGTACGACGACAGTCACGTCAATTCGATGGCGGCTCGGTGAGTTGAGGTATAGAGCTACGACTGAGAGGAAAACGCCGAGGGGATACGCGAAAGAGGGTGAACGAGGAGGAGGGAATCGTAAGCGGCTTACGCCCGACGAGCGGAGACCGACTCCTCGCTAATTATTTATAGGACCCTCTCTTGCTACCCGTATTCACTCTCTTTGTCTTTTTCTCTCATCTCTCCCTCCCTCTCTATGTATAAATAAATTTTGTATTATATATATATATATATATATATATATATATATATATATATATATATATATATATATATATATATATATATTTCACTTGCTCTTTCTTCGTTCCGAGATCTTGGTATTGGAAATAATAAAATACATAATTTACCGACCAAATATCCGAAAGTGTTTTGAGTAAAAGAATGAAATTAATGTTTTTTTAAATAATAAAATTCTAAATAAAAACTTTAGTTAAAAATAATTAAATTTTACGACATTAATCCATTTTAAAAGCACAAAATAAAGTTTTTGTTACCGTTAATCACAAGGTCGTTCTGCCTAAGGCGTGCGAAGTTGAATGGTAAAAATTAAAATAATTTTTTAAAATAAAATATCTTTTGATATATCGTAAAATGAATAGATGTTTAAATGCAGAATATATTTAATTAAATAATAAATTTATGTGAAAAAATTTAATTAAAAAGATTACTCAGCATGAGTTTGAATAAAAGCGAGTGCATGTTTTACAGATTTGGAGAAATTTTAAATACAATGTATTAAATATTATTTAAAGCCTTTTTTTTTTGGTTGAATTTATTTTTACCGGGATATTGTTGTATGAGTGTTTTATCGATCGCGAGAGGTCAAAAGGGCATGAGGAGTAGATAGAAGGCGTATATAACGCTGAACATGTATATATATAAAATATAAAGTGAAAGAGAGGGAGAGGAGCGGAAACCAACGGTCCATTTTTTAGGATTATGAAATACCCGGGAAAATGGGCGATGAAGGGCGCATTGCCGGAGAGAATAGAGATAGATCCGAAGCTACATTCAATGGAAGAGAAATTGAGAGAGGGAGATAAATATATCTATATTTGCGTGTGTACAAGTAAAGTGAAGAGAATATCATGAATAGAGAGCATAATAATCGACAATGCACTCTCGCGCCTCTTGACTTCCTGCTGGATATTTTAAAGATCTCTTGTAGTTCTTCTTCTTGTTCTTCTTCTTTTGCACAAGTACCTGTGCTTGCCTCTTTGGCATCACTTAGGATCTTCACTGTTCAATGCGTTCGGTTTAAGTATAAATTTCAAAGTTGAATTATATTTTCCACATGAATTTCCACCTTTTCTCTCCAATTATTGAAATTTTTTAGCCTGATTGATTCCGCTTTTTTTTTTACCTTTTACAGTTTTTTTTTTTTTTTCTAACGATTCGTAGAGCAACTAGAAGCTTAACTTCCTGGACTCTAAAGATGGAACATGCAGGAGGATATATAAAATATATAATATAACTTTGGTATTGGTATATTATGTGAAAAGCAGACCTTTGGAAGAAGGTTTATTTTTCGGGACAAAAGATCAAAGAGAATGAGCTTCTTGTGTGCATTTTATAGGGCGAAAACGGTAATGTGTAATATGGTTTTGGTTTTATGTTTTATTTCGCGGCAGATCTGATATGTATAGCGATAGCAATGAAAAGGGTGGTGGAAAGTTGGCTTTACAATTGAGTTTGAATTTTAAGAGTGTGCGTTCATTTCTCCAATCGCCGGATACTGATTAAATTTAACGGTTTAAAAAAAGATGGTCTTATCACTGCGGTTAATAGAGGATTCGCTTAGCCACATGAAAGACTCCGATTGATAATCTCATTCCATAAGGGTTAGTTTAACAAGAAAGGAAATGATTAAATAAAAACTGGAAAAGTTTCAAGCTTTGATCTCACCGAACGTGAGCTTCGAAATTTCAATTACCAATACAGCGGAATTTTTATATTATCGGATTTTTTTATGAACTTAATTTGCTGGTGTAGGAATTTTTCAGCTGGCATTTAAATTATCGAATTTATAGCAAAAAATGTGTATTAATTTTTTTTGGATAGAAATTAAAAAATTAATATTTAAAAAAAATTTTTAAATTAGCTCTAAAGATTTATATGTTGAGAAAAAAATTATTTTGACAAAAAATTGTAAATAAAATTTATCTCTATTTAATTTTAGCGGCTTTTAGAATTTTTTTCAGCATATTGTAGGTCGAGTAAATAATTTTTAAAGAAATTTCGTAAATATCAATTTTAGTAAAAAAAAAAAAAAATAAAATCTTTTTTTCAACCAAAATTTTTCACAAGAACCGAACAACTATTACTTTACACCTGACCAATTATTTCCAGCCGAACAAGTCAGGTCTCAACTTAGAATATCGGTTATCGGTAATAATTACAAAAAGCCATTGAATAAAACTTAATTAAACGGAGCTCTAACAGTGAAAGTGTTTGAGATAAAAACAAATACTCTTTGGCAAGGATAGGTAGGTAAGTCCAGGCTTAGCCCGGTGACACAGTGAGTCGAACCGAGCCGCGAGCTTACGCTGTAGATGGAAGTAAAGCGGCGAGAGAATAAACGCCAGAAAGAGAACGAGGGAGAGAGAAAGAGCAAGTTGTTATAATGGGATCCGGCTAAACGCAAGCCGATTTTAACTCTTTGTCCCAGGACTCGGCCAAGTTCAAGGCCATTGTCTTCTTCCAGGCGGGACCAGGTCCTGTCAATTTCTGTCGGCGTTTTAAAAGCACCAGTTAGAAGTTTTTTTAAGAAAATTTCCCCATTTTGGAGCTCCAAGCGCTGCAAAATGGACTCAATAGAATATACCTGATATTAGAGGCAGGTACACTTTACGTGAGTTAATGCTGGCCAATTAGTGCCCTGGAAGCATAATAGACTAAGTTCATTCATCCTCGAATCCTCCCACTCTGTATGCACTGACGCTTGTTTTGTTATTAGAGTTCAGAGCGCTTAAAATATCATGCGCCGGGCCTTGTTTGAAAACACGTCATCAACTTCCCCATAAATCCTCTTGAAAACTCCATCCACACACGCACAAATTTTAGTTTTTTATTTTTTATCTGTTCAATCTTCATCTCTTTGATAGTCTTAATTGAGAACACCTGCAAACGACTAATGATTAATATTTCAAAAAGTTTAAACTAAAGCCAAAGCTTCAGAGATGACATCAGATTTAATCGCGATAAAATCCCCGATAAACTCCCATTCATCTTCTTTATTTATATACACCTCTACACTTTTGAACCTCGAAAAAGTATCTAGTAAATATTTTTTTTCTTTTTTAACATATCATACCTATAGTTATAGATACTCTATAGATCGGAAAAATATATGGTAATCCTAATGAATGTTTAAATTCTTGGTTTCATTTCCGTTATACTTTCTACTTGATGGTCGATCGTCGCTTTATTTTAATCCTATGATGTTACAAAAACCGATTGATAATTTAAGAGTTATTGAAAATTTCAAGGTTAATCTTGTCAAATTTTTGGGATTTGTTATTGTCGCTAAAGTTGCGAAAAATTTTGAGTGAATTTTATTTAAAAAATTACATGAACAATTTACGTAATTTGGATACTTTTGAAGTAAATTTGGGAAACGAAATCGCAGTCATATATGATAAAACAAACTTCTGCAACAAACAAACTATCCAAAACTCCTCGAAAATTTTCAAAATTATAATGAATTGAATATCATTCAATTCAACACAAATTTTAAATTATTAAAGAACACCAATTCAGGTCAATTCTTTAATGTTGATCATTTTGCACGTAAAATATCATCGCATTATATATATAAAAAAAAAAAAAAAAATACCTTTTGAAATATTAAAAAGGACAAGAATCTGACTAAATTTTTTTATTTAATTTTTTCTGTACAATTGTAAATTATAATTAAGGATAAAATGGCGGAAAACTAGTTCTATTAAGTTTTGCTATTAATATATCTAGAAGCCTCTAGATATGGTACATTATACATTAACTAGATTGAATGAGCTCTTGCCTGGAGGATTTGGGTTCTACTCCAGGTTGATTGTTTCTGCAGCACTATAGGTGTACTATATTCAGTGATGATAAACAATTAGTGTGGATAGGTAGTATATCTCTGTAGAGAGAGACAAAGGGGGAGGTAGAGAGAGAGAGAGAGAGAGAGAGAGAGAGAGAGAGAGAGAGAGAGACACAGCCGTAAATAATCGAGTTGGAAATCATCTCGAGTAATTGCATATTCACCCTCGGGCAGCGTAAATGGACAAGATGGAATCACTAAGTTCAACGCTCAGATTAATACCTTATGTGTGTTTCGATCTTGTCTTTGTTGTTAGTAGAATTGTTGCCTCCAATTTTAATAATTACTGCTATGCATTCTAGATTGTATATTTTCTGTGAGAAAATTCTTTTGATGAAGATCGTGATAGCGATTGACGGAATATAAAATTGCTGGGATAAAAAATTTTTTTGATTCAAAAATATCATTTAAAAAAAAATTTTACCATTATCAATTGATAAAAAAAATTAAATCAAATAAAATTTATTTGAAACAATAATATTTTATTGGTTCAAGAATTTTTCTTCTGAATTCAAAATGATCAAATTTTTCAAAATGATTCCAACAAATAATTTTTTTAAATCAAATTTATAATAAATTAATAATTACTTGATTTAAACAAGAATTTAAATTACCGAATTGAAACTCAATAATTTTAAATAAAAAAGAATTGCCTAATAATTCAGGTGCGAAATTAAAATAAACAAATATTTTCGTAAATAATAAACCAACCACAATCTCCAGTTCGGATATTTTTTATTTATAAGTAAGAATTTTTTAATGTATATCTATAACCTTATTATATAACATATTTTTATTTATAATATAGTTCATAAATGTATATATCAATAACTACTATTTACATGGTATTAATTCTAATAATTGATAGCATTAAATCTCTTAACATTATTTATCATTAACCATTAATTACTATTATTACAAAGGTTTCAAGTCATCGCTTACGAAGTATTTATGAACAATTGCTAAGTTAAATAATATTATATATTTATAATCGTCTTATCAACTAAATTAAATAGTCGAAAAAAAATACAATTATTCTTATTGGCTAACTAATTAACCATCCATTTGCAGTGTTAGTTGTCTTAGAGTAATAATTATCATACATTATATTCTTTCAAATATACATGACGATTATATTACCTTAATATATAATATAATATAATATAATAATTATTTCTTCATATACACCTATGTCATAAATTAATTTATATCTTCTCTCCTGCTAGGCAGAATCCTGCCTGTATTTAGTTAATAATAATAATGTTATTGACAATCTACTAACTAGTTAATATTTATATCAATCAATTATCTTAGCCTAATTGTTTACAGTCTAATCCACAGCTTCATACGATTATATA
Organism: Cotesia typhae; assembly: GCF_013202065.1. Lineage (NCBI taxonomy): Eukaryota > Metazoa > Arthropoda > Insecta > Hymenoptera > Braconidae > Cotesia > Cotesia typhae. The sequence continues at coordinate 3,773,042 of NW_027423729.1, read as the reverse complement.
CTACCATAATAATCAAGAGCTTCCGTATTCGCATTATCAATAAAATTATCAAGTCCAATAAATATATATGTACATACAAGATATATATTTAATTACTTGATGCGTCCCTTGATGATTACTCTGCGGTAAACGATTTAAACAGGATAATCATTATCATTATAATTACATTATATTATATTAAATTAATCAGCAGTACTCAAAATTAACTTATATTGATATTTATACACAATATAAGATATTTATATATTTACAAATTTTTTTTTGATATGGATCTTCAATCTTCTATCTACAAATAATTAATTATTAACAAATTTTCCTGCATTTAAACAAAAAACGCGCTTTAATTATTTTATAAACTTTTTATCAATGTACATTTGTTAATATTATTTAAGCATTACCTTAGTGAATTATAAACAACTGTACATGCTTAAACAAAAGAAAAAAAAATAATTTTTGAACCTCTAATTCAAAAATAATAATTACTTTTAGTTCAAAATAATTTGCAATTATCAACAAATTTAGTTCATAAAGTCTCAATCTAACTTTTAATTTTTGATGATATTAAAAGATCAAAAGTGAAAACACTAATAGAATTTTCAGGATCAACGAAAAAAATTTAACATGAAATTAAGTTTACAAAAATTATTTGGAGGGTTTCATGACTAGAAACAAAAACGCCTTGTAATATCAATTATTGTTACTCGGCAATATCACTTTATAAGCACTTCGTACAGTGCTATGTTTAGAATAACCATTTATTATTTAGGTCAAAATGTCAGTTTTCACCTTCGGTCTGCATGAAGAAAAACCTCCTTTAATTTCTAAGTATCATCAACGAGCTTATGTCAAATATTAAGCCAAATTGTTTCACATTTTGGGGCTGATTTTTTTGAGTGACTTAAATCAGCAATAACTGCATAGTTTGGAAATTTTAAATTGATTTACGAAGATTTTGAATCGAAATTCAAAAATGACAGTTTTTTGTATCGAAATTCAAAGTTAATAGAGGTAACTTTATTTAATCATTGTTCAAAAAATCATTTTGAAGAGTTTCTTTGTCTTAAATCATGCAGAAAATTTTTGGAACTAAGTTCTTGGCTCAAAAATTTTCTGCACACTGTAAGACAAAGAAATTCTTCAAAATTAATTTTTCGGTCCAAGATTTCTTCTATCAATAAGTAAGGAATTAATAGATCCACTCAATAGGATGAAATTTCAACCTAAAATTTTTCAGTTGGTTTTCATATGCAGCTATTAGATGTTAAAAATGCAATAATTACTTGCAAAAAAAAAAAAAAAAAGCAGACTCATCAAAATAAACTCAACATTCAAACCCGGCTCGGCGTTTTAAGTTTCAAAGGAATTTTTGCCAAACATAATCTCGATGTTAAATTTTTTCCGCCGATACATTGCCAGACGAAAAAGCAAGGATCCCAGTCAATGTAACCTGTAAAGATTAAAAACGCGAAAACGAGATCAAAAATGTTTAACTAAACTTTTATGATCACCTGCAAAACTTCATGGTTAAGCAAGATCTTTAATCCACATGCAGCTCTGTAATCTAAGAGTCAATATCGTGATCATTTCCTCCGTTGTCATTATCATTATCGCTGATGTTGAGTGCGGATGACGATGATTGGGAAGAATTTGATTGAAAGCGAAGGTTGAAGAGATCAGAAGTCTTGACTACCGGACGCTAGACCATCGCCTGGTACTTTTGCTCCGGGAGGATGTAAGTGTCAGAAGAATCACCGGGGGAGGACGCGATATCGTTCGGGGAATTCAGATGATGATGGCCCAGGTGGGACATGGAGGAGCTTAAGGACATGTTGTGGTGATACTGGGAATGATGATGATGGTGGTGGTAGTTGCTCTGAGGGCTGTGGTGCATGTGGGAGAGCTGCGTCTGGTAGTAGTTATCAGAATAATGGTTCTGATAGCCATTATAGGCGGGCTGTCCCGCGTAGCACTGACCAGCGTTTCCTGGAGATGCCGAGCTCCAAAATCCATAGTCACCATGGTGGATCTGGTTTATCGGCGGAGGATACGACGACGGAGGAAGCTGGCTGGACCCTGGAGTCAATGGAGGTGACGGTGTGGTCAAGACGCTGCTTGCTCCACTTCCTCCAGTTGGAGTAGTGCCCAGGCGAGGGTAAGTTGACGTGTTTGTGGACATCAAAGGTGAGGAGTTTGACACTGGAGCCTCCTTTCCTCGTGGTGGTGACCCTGGAGAAGCACGACGGTTCACTGGACCAGTTGTTGTCACGTTCGTCTGGTTGGAAGTCGGCTGAGCTTGAGGTTGGGGCTTGCTACAGGCAGTCGTTGGCTGGGAAGACCTGGATGAAGTCTTGGGTGGCGTTGTTTGGGTTTGCTGACCTTGAGCTTGCTGTTGCTGCTGTTGGAGTTGCTGACGACACTTTGCCCGACGGTTTTTGAACCAGACCTGGAACATTAATGAATTTATTGATTAGAGAAATTTTTTTTAATCGATTTAATTTTGCGCAAAATAAAATTTTGGAACAATTGAGCTTTTGAAAATCTTATATATTGCACTGGAAGGAATTATAATTAAGAATCTCTGTTTGAAATTATTCAAAAATCTGAACTAACTTTGAGCAATAAATAATAATTAAAAAAAAATTTTTTTTGATTGAAAATTATTTGTATATTCCTAAAATATGGATAAGAAAAAATAGACAGAAACTAATTATTGGTTTTTTTTTATTGAACTGTAAACTATTCCAAATCTGTGCCTTCACCTATAACTCCCTCTCAAAGTACATTATTTAGATATTATAAATTTGATGAAAGCAAGTTTCAATTTCGTCAAAGAAGATCCACTCCCCAAAAACAGAAATCAGTCTAGTGTATTACTCAAAGTTAATCGTCGCAATAGGAAAGTAATCGCGGGCGGATGGGCGTAACATTTCATTGAATCCCGACAATAACATCCCGGGGAAGGAAATATAATAGAAATAAGGGTCCTTAGATACATACGCGCTCGATAATAATAAAAATAAAGTAGACACACGGATGGGAGTTGGGATGCGGTGGCGTTACAGTAACAACAAATAAAACATACTCTCGGGCCCCGGTAGCGTACACCAACCCCTCGATACTATCGAATCCGTGCAAGCACATTCACACAAGCACACTTTGCCACTACACGGCTCCAGCTTAGAACCAAGGGGACAAAAAACTTAAATTTCATCCCCTCGTACGCGTACATATATTCTGAAACTTGTAGTCTACTCGTGCGCCCACCTCTCCGCCCAGTTGATTGTCAGTTTAATCCCTAAACAATGCGGCTAGGGCTGGGGTGCTATGATTCTATGCCTGCCCTCTGATTCTGCCTTTAAAAACCTATTCATTATCAAAAGATACTTTACTTTTTGAAAAAATTTTATGAAATTATCTATCTCTTTTTGTGGGGTTCTACTTCGCACGACTTAAGTGGCAAGGCCGAGTTTTGCTGCTCAAATATTGAAAAATTTAATTTCAATTTTTTTTTTTTTTTTTTTTTTTTTTTTAAGCGACTAAAAAATCAATAATTAGAATTTTATTTTATAAAAATATTAATTGAAATTATAATTTTTTTTTTTTCGAAGCTTATAATTTCAAAATTGCTCTTTTTCGCGCATCTCAAAATTAGCTATGTTAAATTTTCAAAAAATATTTTAAAATCTACAAAAATATAAATGTAAACCACAAAGCGATCGAAGGGTGCCCCAGGAGACAGCCCATTATCGGGGTGTGTTTACACAAGGACACCCCAAGCGGCGAACAAACTAAAAGCCATCCCCGGTTTGAGCAGCAGAGCCGACCCCATAGACAAACCCCATACGTGTATACTCGGCCCTTGGGTCCACATCGAGGTGCAAATTGCACCACCATCTGGTTTACTGTCTACATTCGGCAGCTCCTTATTATCGGGGTCTCAGTTCGCAGCTGCGTTGACATATTATGACAAATATGTTTGTTTTATCGCCGGGAATTGAAACATCAAAATTACAATAATTATTAATCCGACGGACAAATACATTTTTGGTTTATCAAATTTATAAAATTATTGGAACTCGGAGCAGCTGCACTGGGTCTTTTTTTGATGCAATTTGGGTAAAGTTCAGGCCAAATATTAAATGAGATAGAATATTTAGTACGAAGTATCGATAAATACAAAAGTTGAGGTGAATTTTGTAGGGAGGATGTTCGGAGGGAGGGTTATAATCCGGGAACAAATCGACGGGCTGTGCTCGCGTTTCGCAGCTCGCCTTGTCTCACCCGGAACCAAGATTGGGGATGTTATTGGTCGCACATTGACACAGTAAAAGCCTCACATTCGTACACAAGGACCCTATTTTATAAAAGTGGGGCCGTTATCGCGTACACAGACACCCCTTTACTCCTTGTACCCATTCACGTCGGCTTAGCTCTGAAAGGGGGGTTCGACTCCTTTGTCCCGTCGCCCGATGGCCGAACCTCCTGAGTTCTCGGGGCTTTAATCTCCCGCGAGGGTATGACCAAAAATCAGTTGTGGAAATAATTATTGGAAACCCGTTACTGGATTTTAATCCCCGTTTTTTTTATAAATTTTCAAATAATATTGGAATTTTTTAGGGCTTCTAAATTTTTATCTTAAGAAAATTTTGTGTGATTTGATTTGGGCTTGAGAAAAAATTTTTACCGTCCCCCATAAAAAAATTTTATCAAAAAATGCATTGAAGTATAATGTGAGAAATGAATAAAAAATATATTTTCAATAGCTAACTTCTTGAAAATTTTTGTAAATTTGTTATACTTAATAAAAAATTTTTGAAAAATGACAAAATTAAAAAATACGATGAATTTAATACATTAAGTGACTTTGGGTTTATTGCACTCGAAAATTTGTTTATTCAAGTGACGGCAGGACATAAGTGGTAAGCAGGGGAGTAAGTAAAACACCAAAGTATAAAGTACATGTACTTGCGCATTACTATACCACCCGTGGCGAATGGAGATGTTACAGGGACCGCAATAAAAGCGTCAACGAGTCTGCTCGTCGGCATCTATCAACAATGGAAAGACAAGGGAAAGAAATGAGGACTAGGGTGATTTTGACTTGTGTAAATACCTAAAATCTTGGTTGTGCTTGCACGAGCACGAAACTCTTCTGTTACTCCGATACAACAGTCGCTACACAATGCAATATGTCCTCGATGTTATGTATATTATCATTATTATTATTATTTTTACTTATTTTCTTTTCTTATTTTTGTTATTCTACTTGTATATTATTATTATAATCATCAAGTAAAAATGTATAATAAATAATGATAGTCATAATAAATATAAAAATTAAATAATAATAATAATAATAATAATAATAAGAAGAAGAAGAAGAAGAAGAAGAAGAATAAGAGAAAAAAAAATAAAGTAATTGTATTTAGTAGGTCAAACATAGCCTCGTACTACTTGTCTGACTGCACCCGCGTATTACTACTGCCCATTATTTACCGTGCCTTAAAAATAACTGTGGAGCTTAAAAGTAAGTAAAAAGTTATTATTCACAAACCTGGACTCGTGATTCGGGCAGGCTTATTTTCATGGCAACTTCTTCGCGCATAAATATGTCCGGATATCTTGTTTTCGTGAATAATCCTTCGAGAACGTCTAATTGCGCTCTGCTGAACGTTGTGCGCTCTCGCCTTTGTTTTCGCTGAGTAACACCTGAAAAATAATTAAATAAAATTTATTTATTTATTATATATTATTTAATATTAAAAATACATAAGTCAGTGAGTGGAGAACCACGATAGCGTTATTTTAACGTGAGTCCCTTGTTATTATCGGGCCGATAGCTCGTTTCGGGACCACCTAATCCGCTTACGGAAAGGGGACGGCGATTGATATTGCGGGTGCCGTCGCTCAAGAAAATTCATGGTCTATATAAATTATTAAATTGTTAAATTAAATATATCAGAGTGATACTCATAGTAACAATTATTATTATTGAATGAAACCATTAATTTTTTCAAAGTAAATGTCAGTTTTTTATTAGATTAGAAATTCATTGCAATTTTTCCAAGTTTGAAATTTTTCCTCCATCAAAATTAATTTTATTTTGTCCTTAAAAAATCATTATTTCTAATAAAATTAATTTCAATCATTATAAAAAATATTTAATATCAATTTTGTACAAAAATAAAATCTCTGACGTAAATCAAGTAAACCAAAAATAAAACGACTTCGAAGCAGGCGAATCGAATGGAACCGGTACCAGAAGACCGTAGCCAAAGATTACTTCTCAAGTATACGGGAGGATAAATACAAGTATCCATTATCATTATTATTATATTTATATTTATAATATTATACGATTGCTAGAATAGTGTAGCAGCAAACGGGAAAGAAGCGTAGCTGCGATAAACGTGACGGGGTTTCGGCGTACTTGTAGCGCTACTACATAGCTACAGACGCAGGCAATGTTTACGGGTCGATCGATGCTCCCGGTTTCTGCGGCCATGTTGGTATTTCCCTCTCTACCTGATTTCTGTCGTTCCTCTTTAGCCTTACCGTACTACACTGTACTATATATATGGTAATACCGACCGCCCTCCGTACCGGTATAGGTATAGTTTGTGTTGCTCTCTATTTTTATCTCTACTTCTGGCTCTTTGTCCCGATCCCGAATCTTTCTCTTTCTTCTTTTTTTTTTTTTTTTTTTTTTATTTTATTATTTTTCTTATATTGTAGAGCTACAAACAACGTTCTTCTCTTTATTTACTTATTTGGATACTGTAATTTTTTTTATTGCACTTTACTATACTATACTACGCTTTGGAACAAAATAAAGAAGAATGATAAAAAAAATATAACAAAAAATACAGGAGTGCCGGCGGATTTAAAAAAATGATGAAGTAGATATCCGATCGATTTTTTGTTTGTTAATCGGCTGAAATTATCAATAACAATAAAACAATATCACTTGGAGGGATGAATGGCTTTGTTTTGGTTTTGTTGGCATGCGTGGGAAGAAGAAAGCAGAGGTCGATATAGACTTTCGATGATATAATAAAAATAAAAATAGAGATAGATGATGCATAGGCTTATTTATCTACGGATGGGGATGTAAATTGTAGATTTAGTAATGAACTGGTAATACTCATCGAGACTCCTGTTGTGTAATTTTTATTCCAGTCATCATGGATCTATGATCCGCTACCGTAGATCTAATCGGTATGTCGGGTATGGAATGCAAGATATAAAAGATGTGACAAGAAGAAAGAAGAACGAGTATAGAGGTTTTATTTGTTATTATCTGAAGTCGACTGATTGCCGTGGGTGGTACAGTAGACTTTGTTGAGAAACAAGCATCTTCAATCTCTTGTTATTTGTTAAGTATGGAGGCGTACCAAGAATCGGTGTGCTATATCGGAGTTCTGATATCATTGAGATAATAGAGCTTATGTATTCTCAAGACAATCAGCCATTTCGTTAGAATTTAGGGAAGATGTTGGACAAAGTAGTGTTCTTTTATGAACGAATTGTAAAAATTATATTAATAAGAAGTGGTTTTTGAAAATTTTGAGCTACTCTATGAATTCTTTGAATTGTGGCTGAAAGATTAGAGATATGATAAAATTGACAAGGAACTTTTTTGTCGAAAATTTAATTTCTGATAAAAAGTGTTGCTTTGATTTTTTTTGTATCTTTTATTTTTAACTGATAAAAAGAAGATTAAAGTTTAGCAAGACGGTTTTTGGAAATTTATTGTAATTCTTGACAGTTTCAAAGTTTTCAAGAATCAAAATAATGAGAAAAAGAATTCTGGGTAGGATATAAAGGTTGAGAACAAAAGTAAAGTGATTGCGGGCGTGAAGGAACGCGACTTCTCACTTGGGTTACCCTAATGGCATAGCAAACACCCGCTGGGTAGCTGATGCTGATGCTGATGGGTAGTTTGAGTATGATTCGATTTATTATCACCGACGCGTGCTGGGGCCGGGGGGCTGGTTCACTAGTGTAGTACATCACATCAGCAATAAGGGGTTGCCACCGGCTCATTGGCCCGCAACAAGATCAGACGCGACCCTATAATATCATCGAATTCGTTTTTAGTTTATTGGATTCCTTTTTATCCCGGGGAATTTAACAATCTCTTCTCTTGACTTTAACTTGGTGTTATTCGATCACACCCGTTGCTGACTGCTAAATTTTTTACTCTGTTAAAATCGTACTTTTCTAATTTTATAATCAAAAATTTTAAAATAGAATTCTCAACACTTTTTTTTCGTAAAAATTTGATACTTGATATTAAAAACAAAATTTAAATTGAAAGAAGAGCGAAGAGGAAAAATCGAAAACTAATTAAAAACTGAATCTTTTTGAAGCCAAATGGATTATTCGTAGCCTCGTAGCTCGGAGACACGTGGCGATGTGGTCCTTGCACACGTTTTTACTTCCCTTGACGAGGACACTCCATAAACCATAAACCATCAACCAAAATATACATAAAGACCGCCGCAAGCTTTTTAAAGGGCCATCAGTTATAAAAACATTCATAGCTTCTGCTTTTAACACTTTTGTCCTAACCGATCGATTTATACTCTTCATTATTAATTTTCTTTATAGTGTCTCAAAAATTTTTATGTTTAAAAAAAAAATACACAATATTTGTACAAAAAAATATTAATTAAATTTAAAAGTAAAAATTATGAAACAAATTTTCTTTTGATTAAAGAATTTTTTAAGGCAAATAATTTTCTTCTTAAAGAGTTTTTCTCATAAATTAATTTAATTTTTTCATCAATGAAATGTTTGCCTTAAGTACTGAGAAAAAATTTAATATACAAATGATGAATACACGATTTGAAAGTAAAATTCTCAACAATAATATTTACGTTATAAAATAAACATTTGCATCAGAAAAAAAATTCTCAGAGCCAAGTCTTAAGCCTGCCATGAATAATAAATAATAAATAATTTATGTTTGTATTTATGTGGATGGATTACTTCAAAGATAATTTGAGAGACACAATAAACCTGTCGGTTTTAAAGAGCACCAATCACTCAATTAAGTATAAAGTTTTTTGAGTGGCGCGTGACTTGCACGTGCCAAGTGCCTATTGCCGAGGGTTGTTACACACTGACCACCAAGTGAGAAACGATGCCAAGAAAATGTGAGCCCTAAAGAGGCGTTACGTGTTTCAGGAGAATATAATATCGGGTACTAGCCTATAATAAATATTTAGTAACACAAGAGAAAAAAATCTCATACATATATCACGGTCCCTGATTCTTTTACCGAGCAGAGGGTGATAAAATAACTAATAAAAATGGTATCTATGTACGGCAAATATAGATATATAAGTCTAGCCTAATTGTTGGGTAAACACTCGGCTTGAAATACCACTTGAAATAAATTAATTTATATTTGACTACTCATTTTTCGCTCTGTCTATTTTTGGAGTCAGTAATGTGTATTTTAGATATAAGGTGTATTAATTAACTAGAACTTTTATTTTGAGCCAAGTGCCAAATAATTGTTAGTGGCTCGTACTTTTGTTTAATAAGAAAAAATTAAAACGCGTATAAAAATATTATTTGCAAAGGTGCATATTGTAATGCGAAACTCATCCGATTATGTATTAGTCCCGGATGTTCACTGTATTTAGTTTCTTTACCTCTCATCTTTCGCGTTAGATTATAATAAAAATGAAGGCCACCCATTTATTCGTGACGTGTTAACCAGAGATATGTTTTTTATTCTAAATTTACTGAATAAAATTGCAATGGCAATTAATTTTTTTTAAAATCAAAATTATTTTAAATTTAACTAATAATCTGACAGTAGAATGGAATGAATTTAAGAATAGAAAAAATTTTTAAACCTTTAAAAAATTCTTAATCAAAAAAAATTTTTTTTATCTCTATAAGTTTTACTTCACTCAAAATTTTGCTCAATTTAAAACAAAGAAATTCTTTAAAATTAAATTTTTCTCTTGAAAAAACATAATTGTAAATTGAATTATTATTATCATTATTTTATGAATTCTCATTATTCCTTCGGTACTTTTAGGCATGAAAGAACAACATAGCAATGACTCGGGAGTTAAGTGGCTCGGTGATAGATACACTGTGACAACATAGATAGTGAAAATAAAATAAGCGAAACGAAACGAGAGAAAAGAGAATTACGACAAGTGATACTTTTCCCACGCGAACGAAACAAATCAATCTTTGCTATAATATATATATATATAAACATATATATTTACATTAATATTTGCCTACTTTGTTTACATTCTACAAATTATTTCCATTCTTCAGTAAATTATTCCGCACAAAAAAAATACATATTTCTACTAATTTAAAATTCTTTCAAGTTTTTTATTACTGCAATAATTATTATTGTTATTTTTACTATAAAAAAAAAAATTAACTTTGAGAAATTTTACTTTGTACGACAGAATTGCCGATTAGAAGATCTTAAAATTTTTGGAGCATTTTAAGCCGAATGAAACGAGGAGTAACCAAGTAAGCAACATCCATTGCGTATATAAGCAACATTATTTTATTATATATGTGTACATATAGATGGATACAGCAAGGACAGCATCGAAAGAGAGTAGACCCAGCGACGAATGGATCGTCCATGTTTCCATGGAAACTCTCAGCGTGATACGCGTTGGTTGGTCCCGCACGGCCTGCCGCCACCCTGATAAGCGGCTTACTCTCGTTCTCTATCTCTGTCTCTTTCTCTTACACACGAAAATACACTTATACATATATACCCATCTACATATATACATTACACAGAAGAGGTTTTTTCCTTTTTCTCACATTTTCAACGTCGCCGCCCTCCCGTCCTTCAATTCCCTTTAAAATAAAGCAACGCTGCTCTACTACGGCCAATGCTCAATGCTTTTCCGACGAACGCTTTCCTAGAACGAATAACTAATGGCCAAAGAACATAAACCTGACTATTAATGGAAGACAATGATATCAGCTTGAACGCCACTCAAAATTATAAAATTACTAGGAATTAAAATTGCGCGCATACGCGCGCCTTTATTTCGACCAATAAGGAATCAGTAACCATTTTTTCGATTACTATCGATTAGTTTTCGATACTAAGCTAACTTCAATTCAATCATCAATTTTAATATATAGGATAATTATTGTTAGTTGTAATAAATATTTGTTATGAAACAATGTAACTCGATATATTTCTCAGAAAATTTTTAAACTCACGTAATATAAATAGAGGCTTAATTTGTATAAGGTAAATTGTTTAGTACATGGTAAGGAAGCCGTATTTTGTGTATGGCTTCATTCGATACATTGATTTTACACGCTGATCAATATATAACAGTAAAATGAGAAATTTTTTCAGTGAAAGTATTTTTAATCTTTTGAGGGATGAAAAGTTTTTTTTTTTACTAATTATTATTAAAAATTTTTTTAATTGAAAAAATAATTGTTACACAGAAAAAATTTTAATATTAAAAAAAAAACTTGAATTAAAATTCAGAGGATTGTATAAATTGTAGAGAATTTTTAACCCGGATAATTTTGTAGTTTCTGTTCAGTGACCCGTACATTAAGTCATGAATTATTGAAAACTACGAATTTTGGGAATAAAAGAATACAATTATGCGTATGTATTGTGTATAAAAGTTGAGATTACACATAATTTTAGATTTTGAAAAAACATTTGCAATCTAAAGGTTCAAATATTTTTTTTATCTTTTTGAGAATTTTCATTGTAAAAAAATTAAAATTAAATTTATTAAAAAATAAAAACTTACCCTGAGGAAATCCAGAAAGTCCATGTTCAAGAGGATGTCCATGAGGATGCCCGTGTCCTGCAAGAGCAAACGGCGATAGACCAGGATGCCCAGACCCTGGATGCCCATGTGAGTGGGAATGAGGGTGAGGTGAAACTCCCATGGCATGATGAGAGTGCGGATGGTATTGCGTGTTTCCAGTTGGGCATTGGGCACCTTGTTTCAAAAGATACCCCGCCATGTAAGCGCTTAAGCAAGCCAGGTTCGTAATAGGCTTCCCGCCTTTTTTGAATTCCGTAGGACAGGGACTTGCAGGAGGCGGCTGCCAATATTGATCTTCCGATGGCGTCGTTGAGGGGTCAAACGGCCACGCCGCTGACTGGCTTTCCGGTATATTATCTGGCTGATAATACGAATACAGGTCAAGACAGTTCTCCACTTTGATGTACTCCTGTTGAATCAAAATTTCAATTAGTTATAATTATAGACAAATCAACGTAAAAAAAAAAAATTATTATAGATATATTTTAAGCAAATGAATAATTATCAACTGATGCTTTGATTGAATTTCAAGAATAATTCTACAATGAATAAACCGGAAACTCATCCTAGAAAATCAAATACCAAATTTCAATATTGAAGATTTCTTTTTGTTAGAGAATAACTGAACTTGAAATGCGAGAGTGACGTGCTTGGTCTCGTGTCGACGTCGGCTCGGTGACAATCACTGAATTAACATTATTTTTTTTTCCATTCTTGACAATAATATAATAATAAGATGAGGGTCCAAGGCGGTGTATCAGAAAGAACGAAAATGAAAAAGTAAAATGATTTTTTGGAAAAATCTAACCGGACAGTGCTGCATGTATGAATAATGGGGTATTCCACGCAAAATCGAACACTTTTGAACCCGACCCCTTTTAATGAAAGCTTAGAATAACTTTTCTGTATTTTTTTTTTTTTTTTCCAAAACTATATTCAAAAACAAAGAAAATAAAAAAAAAATTTTCTTGATTTCATCTATTTTTGACCAAACTATGTATATCAAGATTTCGGAGTAATGTGCATTCGCTCGGAGCGACGGTAAGAAATCGGTTAAACTCAAATTACTTTTGTTCGGAAAAATTTCGGGTCGACGGTAATTAGATTATAAATGAGTATATAAAAATCACAAATTTGTCAAATTACAATTTTATAAAAAATATTTTAAGTACACATTATTTATTGTAATTTTAGAGAAAAAAATTCGAAAATTTTTTTTGTATTTTTAAAGATTGAACTTTGATGTTGATCATTTATAATGAAGTTGGTAAATTTAATAAACAATGATGGGAAGAAATGTGATTAATAATTTTAACAATGTTTAATGTAAAAATTTGCAACACTTTGATGGTAATATTTTAGATAAAATTATTAAGTTTTAAGATTAATTTGAACAATATTTGACACAAAAACTCAATACTTAAATTAGAATTCCCTCCTACCCCTTTTTCCAATTCAAACCACGTGCTCAATACACATTTTGGTATTCAAAATAACAGCTCCGAAATGAAATTTAGGGATTTTGAAACAAACACTGGTAAGAAGTTAACGATTGGAGAAAAAAATATCTTGATATCAAGCAGAAAAATTCTTTAAAACATAAATTTTCCTTTACGAATTTTTCTACTTTATTTAAGATGAAAAAAAAATTTTTTTCAGTCAAGACAAACGATCCTTGGATCAAGAACTTTGCTCAAGAATAATCTCATCATATCAGTACACCGCAATGTGTTTCGTGAGCGAACAAATCACGAAACAAAGAGCTCTGTAATAATATGACCAAGCTAATATTTTTTGAAGTTAAAAAGATTCAGTGATTTACACACCTTAAAAGTAAATCGCTTGATCTGACTTCGGCTTTCTGTGAATCAGTAAGTCGTAAGCAATGTTTCGTGATAAGTCCGGCCACAACACAGTTTTTACCCAAAACAATTGTCGGAACATGTCCTCGGTCGGTATAATCGTATATTATTCCAAATATACGCGCAATTATTGCAGTTGTGTTGTACGATACGAAGATAAATTAATCACTATTTTCACACACTTACTTTGTACGCGCTATTTTGTTCCATTACCATCATTTTGAATTATTTAATTTGCTGTAAATAATAAATGCAAAAAATAAACTAGGTAAATTATTTTGTTGAAGAAAGTTGTTTAAATGTAAGGTAACACGTAAAATATTTCGAGCCACAAAAAACCATGCGTGTGAACCAAAAGTTCCTAGCTAACTGATGCAGATCGTATTTAGACGACCATACAAATATCTTGAGGCCCTTTTATATGGACGGACCTTTCTGTGGTTTTCTATGACTATAGATGTTTCTTAAAGAATAGTGGGGGGACTCACACATTTACGCTCACAAATACATTCCTGGAGTAGGAGTATCAAAAAAAATCTTTTACATAAGCCCATTATATAGCAAGTTACACTATTACTATCCTGTTAATTACATTGTTGCTATTTTGGGACCTTGGCGGCGTGAGAGGACGCTTCCTTTTGTGATACAGGTGTATTAACAGTATACTGCAAAATTGAAGTTTTAAATAGAGATGCACGTGGTTCTACTCAAGCTGGAATTGATAATGCTTAAATGTGTGAATATATTTATTTTATACACACATGAATTTGTGTGTATGAAATATTATTTATTATTTTTTTTTTTTTGTGGAAAAAAAAAGAATTATAATAGTTAAATTGAGTCTAGCCTATATGCTGATGCTGATAAATTAATAAAATATATATTGATAGATATACGAGGAGAATGGAATGAAAAAAATTAAATAACTTTTAGAATGGCTATAAATGATGTGCGTGTTAGGCCAGTATTAATTCAGAGTTATGCCGACGTTAGTTAGCTACTGTTGAGCGGCATTCATTAAGGAATTTTTATTTTTATGTATGAATGTGTGGGTATTAAGATTGAACGGAATAAATTGAGAAAATTAATATATTCATAATTGGTATTTTATTTGAAATTTGGAGTATGGAAAATTTTTCTTTAATTTGTACTGAGTTCTAATTGATTTTTTTTTTGTTAAATGTAATTTAGTTGTTTACTTTTTTTAATTTTGGAGGATTGTGATTTTTTTAAATAGAATTAAGTTGGAATTAAGTTTTTCTTTAAACAGATTTTTGTTGGAAATTTCTGTAAGTGTGGATGAAAATGATGGATTATGGTATTTATATTAGACTAATCGCTGCTCGATGTATACTTACAAGCGTATTATGACGGATTGTTAGAAAATTGTTTTATTATTGCTTTAAGTGAAATTTTAGTGTTTTTATTTCAATGTTTGATTTTTTTTTATGAAATCTGTCATGAAAAAAAAATTTTATTACAAACAACTCTTTTTTAACGATCGTTTAGTTTCTTGAATTTAAAATCGATAAATTTTAATGGAAAATTTATTAATTGATATTTTTAACGAAATAAAATAATATTTGTTAATTTTGTCAATATTGTTTCAAAGTAAATTTTTATTTGTAGAAAAATTGTGCATAGAATTTTTTCACTATTAAACTTTATTCGTAAAAATTCTCAAATATTTTATATTTTCAATAGAAATTCAGAAAAAAATATTCTTTGTTTACTAAAAAAAAAAAAAAATAATAATAACAAGATATTAATTTTTTTAAATATTATTTTAGAGTAATATTTCATTTTTAGAACGTTTGTCTCTTAAATTTTTTAATAAAAATTCAATTCGAAAAAAATTTCTTTTACTTAAAAAAAAAAAAGTAGTAAACAATGAAAATAATGACAAATTCTAAGAAATCATTAAATTTTCTAACGTTAGTAACTTAAGTAATTATAAGTCATTTTTAATTAATGCTTTTGGATTCGTGAGAAGCTTAAAGAAGTATAAAAATGTAACATCTGATGATTTTAACACGTTCTGGATCCATATGGAGTAAAAGTAATAAAATTTCAAGTACAGTTTACTCAACTGACGTTTTATCAAGTAGTCGTAGTTAATAAAAAATACATAGCTTAATCTTTGACTCGGAACAGGATAAAAAAATTGTATTATCCGAGCTGTTGGTCAGAGCAGGATTAAAAATAAGGCTTTGGGCTCTCGTCTCATCTTAGCCCGAAGATCACACCCTAAAAATGTTGGTATAACATAATAATAAGTATAAGTATATGTACAAAGCAAATAAGAGAGCATAAGCGTAAAACAGTCGCGTGCTAAACCGGAAAGGGGAACACGTTAAAAAGCTCGGCTTATCCATCACCGAAAACTTAACATTACTACGTTAAACGGCTAAATAAACTGACTCCTTATTTTATTCCAAAGACTTTTCCATATTTAACACTCCGTATGTATGTAGATACGATACCTGCATTCTCATACATATGCGTATAATAGTACTGTAGTCAGTATACAGATATATAATAAAATCTAATATTACAGCGCGCTCATCCGGCTTATGTGTATTTTGTGAGTCAAGAAAATAATAACCTTTACACACCAGTTATTATAATACGCCTTACACATTACATCTTTAATACGTATCTATACACTATTAGACGTGCATTAAGCTAATAAATTGATTACTTACAATACGTATTATCTGTCTTATGTACATAAACAAAGAAAATTAGTTTTTCTTTTGCGATAGTAAGCAATTAAAATTTTTTTTGTTAATATTTATATATGAATACAAGTAATTAAATGTTTTTATTACAATTAATACGAATGTTCGAAAAATTATTAAAATTGAAATAAACTTAATTGGAAATTTAAAAAAATTGATCAATTTTCCTGGACTAATTTTTCTTTCGTTAACCATAAATTTGAATAAAAAAAAAAAATTTACATACTTTGATTCAGAAAGATGATTTAAAATGATTATCAGATTTCATAATCAAAAAAAAGTTATAAATTAATGAGATTGATTTTTTTTTCAAATTGCAATAACTTTTTGAAGATTCAAATTATTGTAATTTTTTTTTTTAATTTTTGTTTTTAAAGTTAATCTTGATTGTTATCTTTCAGGTTTTTTCAAAAATTAAATAATTTCACTATGATTACTATTTTTTATTGTTTTATATGAAACTTGTTTACAAACTCCAAATTTTTAAAGTATTCTTTCCTCGATTTCAATTTTTTCTTTCGGTTGGAAAAATGGATATTTCAACATGAAATGGAAAAAAAAAATTTTTAGATCTTGTAGAAAGATAAAATTATTTTACCCGTTGGTATTTAACAAGAAAAAAAAGAGGCCCTCACTCAAAAATAAGACTTAAAATTCCATAATTTCTAAATAAATAAAGGAAATACTAAGTTTTCTCCTAAGCTGGAGTCCTCTCTAATCCCCAAGCTTAGTAAAAACGCCAGTGTAAAGCCGGCAATAAGAAGACTATCTATTGTAATGCAATTATAATTGGATACAATTAATTATATAAACAAAGGAATTTTAGTAATTTTAATAGACTAACATTAGTTTATCTCTCAGTCAATTTAAGCCTCATCCGGCGTAAGCGGATCGAGCACGAGCAAGCCGGCCTTTTAATGGTGCACACGGGATAGCCACCAGTTTCTATCTCTATCACTCTCGTGAGAGGCTAACAAGAAGGCCTATAACAAACATTATCCGCCATAATGCTCCCGTGTAAACATACCTACTCACGTGTGTCTCGATCCACAATCCTTCACTCGCTCGTTTGTCCTCATGCGTCAAGCCTGACGCATTTTCAACTCTTTTCATTATTTACATTTATTACAATCAATTCATATTTTTTATACTTCACCAAATTTACAAAAATCTTTACATAATAAAAAAAACTTCACCGGAAAATTAATTTTACAGAATAAAAAGATTGAAAATAAAAGACAAACATTTTTTTTATAAATTAATTAAGTCCAATTCTCAAGACGAAATTTCTAAATTTGATGAAGAGTAATTAGAGTATGGGTCCAGTTAAATTTTCATAATTGTCTCTTTAAAATTAAATTTCAATAGGTTATGGGCCACGTGTTTTGCAATATCTTAATATCCGATCAACCAACAGTCTTTTGAAAATTTATGGCCTGATAAAAGCAGGCCAATTTTTTTATGTAAAATTCGACATAGTGGCCAGGAAAATGAGGATACATATCAAAACAGTGACAAAATTCACACCTTTTATACAGGTCGAAACAAACGACTCATAAATTCTACTTACAAATATAGTTAACAATGAGCTTTTTTGTTACAATTGCAAAAAATCCTATATTAATTGCTAGTCCTTTCAAACTTTGACGCTTGCGAATAGATCGCAATAAAATTTAAATGCGTTAAACGCGTACCATTGTTGAGCAAAAACTATCAATAGCTTAAACCAAAACAGAGGATTAAGTAATTACTTACATTGTTGAAGCTAATTTTAAACCTGTATCCTATTTTTCAACATGAACAATGTGAAAAAAAGCAATAGTTGAATTTTATTGTTAATCATTGTTCTTTTGTTAAAAGGTTTCACTTTTAATATTTGACGCCGGTAAGGATAATTTTCGAGACATTGTCTGACAATTTAACACGTCGTAAATTGAGCACGAGCCAGGCTATTGAGAGTACAGATGGTTATTAGGAGGGCAATAGTTAAGTGGAATCGGAAAATACTACAAGAACATTTACTTTGTAAGTTTAGTTAAAAAGGTATACGATATTTCCATTATAGTAAATGAGAATTGAGGTCAAAATAATTCTACATGTTCGAAAATGCAAAGTAACTCATTAAATAAGATAATACTCATAAAATACTTTAGCAGATAATAATGTATAATCACATTAGCTGTAAAAGATTCAATCAGGGAATCTAGACAAGGACTTAAGACGCCTTTACAATTCTTTAAGTACTTGATGGTTGTTTCATTCATGAAAATAAAAAGGGAAAAAGGGTAAGAAATGGTAATTGCGGGTTTTTCCCAACTAAAAATATTATATTCAACATTTTTATCTACGAGGGTTAAGGGCCGTTGAAGCTTGTTGCGATGACTAGGGCAAAATTCTTAGAATATGTGGGTATATTGTCAGCTTCTGTTTAAATAGGATAAAATTGCGATAACGCCGGAGTTTGAGGCTCCCAGTAATTTTTAAAAAGTACTATGCAAGGTTGGGAAATTTTCTAGATACTGTTAGGTCTAATGACATTTTAGGTGCATTTAAAACTAGCTATGGTGTTAGTGACGATTTTCTAAGTAGAGATAAAGATCTCATTAGCATATAGAATTATAATTTTCGTCTTTTTTTTTTTTTTTTTTTTTTTTTTTTCAGACACAACAGCTAAATTACTTTCATTTAAAAAATTTTATGGAATAATTAGATACGTACTTTGTATTTTTTTGAAATGAGCCTTAATTTATTTTTTTGGTCGGAAATTTTTATTTGAATTTCTTCACTTTCAACAATATTTTACTATTGTAAGATATGAAGTATTTTTTTTTATATAGTTGCATTATTTATCATTTTTAGGCGTTTTTTTTTTTTTTTTTTTTTTTTTTTTTTTTTTTTCTCGGTTCCACTTGAAAATTTAATAATTTGTAGGTAAAATTTAATATTTCAAAAAAAAAGTAGTAAAAATCTGAAAGTAGTAATACGCATCTAACACCTCCAATAATCACAATCAATCACTCACCATTGCTTACGAGTTTATTCTTATCCTCATAACAAACATAATAAATAAATTCTCATATAACATATAATTATCAAGGATCTCCGACCAAAGGTGAGCGCATGCGTCTCTAAAAATCCTCCCATCTCGCAGACTCCGCCCTGAACTTTTCTCTTTTCTCTCGGATCACCCTCTTCGATTCCTTGAACAATTTAAACTATCACCAAATATCCACAAAACTATTTTTCTTGTTCCCTATAATTTATTAATATTCCAATTGAATTCGCCTGAAAAACAGACCATAACTTAAGCCAAATCCAAAAATATTTTATAATCTCTAATTCAAGATCCCGATTGTCTGTCTTAGCTTATATTACTTAACAATAAATCCCCCATAAACATACGGCACGATCCAAAAAATAAAGTAGCTCAGAGCTAAACCAAAATCTTGATAAATTTACGGATTCAAATCTTTATATGTTTCATCACCTACAATAACACCTCCAATCGAATGTCTTCTCTATAGAAGAGCATATATATACATCCAATTCCAGTTCTTATATTATTTTATTATATTCCAAACACTAATATAAAATATATAATATTTCTCTCAATCATTTCTTCTTGTATTTTTATTTGAATATTAAAATTTTTTTCCTCATCCAATACTTATATAGCTTTTGGCTCTTGTCTTCGCAGCCGCGGCATCCGTATAATAAATGATACGAATTCATATGCATAAATATCAAATACAGTTGTATATTTACGACGGTCGTCGTTCGAAGATCCTCGCGGCGTGTCACGGTCTGCGTTTCTCACATTATAGTCATGATTTAACTTGAGCCAGACAAGGACAAGTGTTGTGTAGTGTGGTATAGTTATATGTATATATATATTGGAATACGAAATACGGAATGAGAGTAACAAACGGCAAGGTCGTCAGGACACAGCACAGAAGGAGTAGCCTTCGTATATATCCATATAAAAGCATAAAGATATTAAGTGAGACGACGATAAAAAAATAAAAATATATATATATATATATATATATATATATATATATATATATATATATATATATATATATATAATATAAATAAATAAAAATAAAGAAAAGAAGGTTGTTGATGATGATGAGGGGGCAGCATCTCCGCGTTACACAGGAACCGAGGACGGGGACGGGAGACACGATGAATTTATAGAGGAGAAATTAGGAGGTTTATAGAAGCTGTGCGCGGTAGCCAAACCGTAGATCATCATTAGAGGCCCAACTGGGCTGCCACGTTTCTTTTCACTCTTTCGCCTCACCTTCACACCATTTTCTTGCTCACCTATACGCCGAGCCATGCACAATATACACTAATATGCCGAAGCCTAGGTCTGTTTATAAGGTAATATACGCGCCCGTTTCAATACCGAGTCTTCCTCAAGAATATATACACATGTGTTATTAAGAACCCAACAGGGGACAGGAGACTGTGCTAGTTCGTTTATACACGTCGACAAAATGACGGGTAACTAAACGTTTCACATATTGGAGGCGATATAATAGAACAGAATTCAGCTAATTTTAAAGCTTACCTTATACGGTTCTTGAAGTCCAGGAATAACTTTATGAGTCGTTTGGTACTTTTTTGACAATTAATTTTTCATGTGATATGGAGATTTTTTGAAGGAGGAACAGTATTTTTTGTGATGATGGAAAATTTATTATCGAGTTAATAGTAAAAAAAAATTTTTTTGTGATAATGATAGTATTTGTTGTTATTTAATTTGTTAGAATCAGGATATTCGGAAGGAGAAATTCAACAATATAAAGATGATTTAGTTTAATTTATAAGAGAATATTTAAAGTCAAAGAATGGCATGAATGCTTTATTTAAAGTATTGAGTCAAAAAAGATGAAACGTAGAAGCACAAGTATAGTCAGCACGAATATCAGAAATACACTAACTGTGGTTCCTTCCTTTTGGTAAGACCCATGTACTGAGGGTACAAAAGAGTCATAAAATTGACCGTGTTACTAGATTCCAGGTAACTCTGTACGCATCTCTGATGCTATATGTATCGTTGTTATATTCCAACATAATTTAATAGAAAAAATTTCGCTTGCAATTTTTTCGCATCTTAATATTTAAGCCATAATTAAGAAATTATAGGAAAAAAATTTTAATTCAAATGAATTTTATAAAAGATAATATTAAACAGTTCGGACAGGTGGCGCATGGCCGCTGAATTTTCTCCATAGAAGAAAGTTAAATCTGAAGTGTTGAGTATTTCAAATAAAATTTCTTTAAGAAGCTTATTTGAAAGCAATCAAATTGATGTACTGATTAAAAAAAAATTATATATTATTTTATTATTCTCGTATGTGTCAATATCAGATAATTTTTCCATAAGAGGTTAGAGTAAAGAATGATATACAGTTTTTTGCACCACTTTTTTCTGTATAAAATGGAAACTTTTAGGATAACAGATTAGAGCTCTATAAAAACCAGCAGAGGTCACTAGTTTGAATGTTTGAGCGTGGGTGTGCTTTAGTAGTTCTTAGAGGACGTAAGGACTGTTCAATAGAGCAGCAAATAGATTAGATTACTAGTCTCATAAAAGTAAGCAGGATAAAGCTGTTGTTGGAGTGTTTTTTACAACTTTGAGGGCTGGAAGATTTGAAGACGCTTACAGAGGGAAAAGTCGAGAGTGTGACGCGATACAGATGCAAATCGGGATTGGAAAACAGGTTGAGTAGGAGGAAACAGAGTTTGTACCTGGGCATCAGGGTGTACCACGGGCCAGAGGCGGAAACAGTTAAAGCTCGTGGTGGTAGCAAACACCATCAGTACTAAGCCACAAATCCAGGCTTAACCCGGAGCTTATGAATTAAATTGGTTAAACCTAGCGTTAAACTGGGATCTCTGTGAACAGTCAGGAGATGCAACCGAGAACCCAGTTGAAAAATAGTTTAAACATTTTTATGTTATCAACTTGCTTCTACTCATTTTTATTCTCTTCTATTTTTATCATTATCGTCATCATAAGAGACAGTACTAAAATAAATCCACGTCAAGTCAACTCTTGCATTCACGGTTTTTTCCGCTTTCGGGTTGCATAAACAAAACGCAGGTTTTATCAAAATTATTTCATTATAAATTCAATAATCACTTGGTTAGATTTTCAATCGACCAAATTTTAATTGGAGATAAATAATTGACCGATTTATTTTTTTACATTAATTATTAAAAATTATTTTTTTTATTCAATTAATTTTATTTTCCCGAGTATCGTCTAAAAATTTTTTATTTATTCCCATATTCATACAACGACTGTATTCAATTTAATTTAGATGTTTGTTCAGCGATTAAGAATAATTTTTTTTTTTTTTTTTTTTTTTCAAATCAGCTAGCTGCGAAAGAGCTTTACTTTGCGCAATCAATCAGTTGAACAATTACACTGTAAGCAAGCGCAAAAAAAATGTTTCTGTTTTACAAATGATGCTCTATTATTTTCTGAAAAAAACTCAGACAAAAATTATAAGTTTTTTAAGTTAATAGCTCAAAAGTGTGATTTTTTATTTTTTTAAAGAAAAACAATGAAATCAAAAATAATGTCGAAATTACTGATAGTAATTTCATCAATTTTACTCTCCATATGGACAACTAATGCTGCTAAGTGTTATTGGGAGCACGGGCCTGTGAGTTAAATAATAATATTAATATATTGCAATGCTTTTTAATTCTTTAGAATTAATTATGAAATATTATTCAATTATAATTATTAATTATTAATTACTCACAGCAATAAATTATTATTCAGTATTAATTATGAAGAATTTTTATTAATTACAGTGCGTGTACGATAATGCATGTTGTGGAGGCTTGAATTGTCAAGGCCCTGCAGGCGCTAGATCGTGCAGGTGGTAGCAATAAAAAATATGAAATGTAAAAATTTTTATTTCTTCAATAAATATTTCTGAAACTCGATAAATCAATATTTTTTACGCCATTAATCTTCCGTCCTCGAGAGCCATCAAAAAATCTTACATTTCTTTATATGATACTCGCGATGCATGATAAATGATAAGTAAATAAAATAATACCAATTATGGAGTAGAGTCGTGAAATTCATTAACTTTAATACAGATGTTTGTTGAGCAAATTATTTGCTTTAAAAACAGGACCGTCGACCAAATGAATAAATATTTTAACCTTCAGCTTAATCACGGTCATATTAATTATCGAAAAAGTTTTATCTTGTGTGATCATTCAGTTGAACAATTGCACAGTAAAATTATTTTTATCACAAACATTACACTTTCTTATTTTTGCAAGACTGGTTGTTTATAATCAGCCCGAAAAACTCAGACAGAAATTTAAAGTTTCAAAAATTATAATCCAGAAGTGCAATTTTTTTTTATAAAATAAGCAATGCAAGTACAAATTATGTCAAAATTACTATTGAAATATTTATCGATTTTACTCTTCATGTGGGGAGTTGACTTTGCTTGTAAAAGGACGACTTATCCTGTAAGTTTGCAATTATCATAATATTAAAATTAATTGTTGTAGACAGTGATAAAAAAATTAACTTAATTTAAAAAAAAAATTTTTTTAACTAAGTAAAATTTATTCAAAAATTTTTCTACTTGATTCAAGATGAATCTTTTTAAAATGATATTGATTAAAAAACTTTTTCTTCAATCAAATTAATTTTTTTATCAGTGTAATATTATTTTAACGAGAATAATTCTAGCTGTCAATTACTTTAATTTTAATAATAAAAATTGCTAGACTGAGAGAAAAAAAATTTCGTCAATAAATCAATTAATTGAATCATAAAACATTTCAACAAATTCTTTTCTTGACAATAATTTTTTTTTCTTTCAGTGTATAGCTAACATATAATTTACAACTTAAATTTTTCATTAATTACAGTGCAGTAGCTCTAAAGAATGTTGTTCTGAGAACTGTATGATCTTTCCTGGTGGTCCGATGTGTGGATGAGGTGGCCCAACTTCTAAAAATTTTCTGTCTTCAATAAAAAAATCTTAAAAATCTTAATTTTTTAATATAAAATCCTCACCAATTATGACTTACAGTAATAATAATCATAATCACTCTGAAAAATCTTTCCACCCCAAAACGAGCGTGCCGAAAGGCCAAAAAGAGGGTAGCAATAAAAAACCATGAGCCATTATTGAAAAAAATTACATATCGATAAAAAGAAACGTGGACCTAAACAAACGACTTACTCGTCCATCATCGAGCTGGGTAAACACTGCTGTCTGAGAGTAAACAGTCGGAAAATAGTATCAAACTGATCTATAACTAAATTACACGGTCTTGTCATTCTTCGCGTGTGTATCTTACATAATACACACATGAGATAAAAAGAAAAATATCGATCGCCAGCCTCTATTCATATTTATTTATTGTTATTCACATTTAATTTTAGTTACAGTTCCAGCCGTAGTCATAGTTATATTTTTTTTATTTAGCCGTGTATAGCGAGGTGTACTGAAATTTGTTAAGCGAGCAGGCAGTGTAGTGTACCTTAGCAGCTATATAAACACGTCAACGCTTGCTTTGTTCAGGTTTTGGATGTGCCCGTACCTATTGTCCCGATCGTTTCATTTGTACTGAAACGACTACTGTACCGGTTCATAGTCACCTCCACACACACACACACACACACACACACACACACACACACACACACACACACACACACACACACACACACACACACACACACACACACACACACACACACACACACACACACACACACACACACACACACACACACACACACACACACACACACCCATATATATATATAATGTTACATCTCTTACTTTTCATCCCTCTTGGATGACACCGACGACCACATCTCCATACACTTTGACAAATAGACTGTACAAAAAAATTTCATTTCCGGATGAATTTCATGACACACATCTTATTCTTAAGACGTCATTTTTCGAGTGAAAAATTGATAATAAATTTTATAAAATAAAATAAAAAGTATTTATTTATTTATAAGGCTTGCTTCGGGGTGAATTTATCTCTGAGGGTGAGAGAACGTTTATCTTTTACCACCCGCTGGGATCTCACGCTCAACGAGGGCAATTGATTGAGTTTTTTATAGGAATAATGACAGATAAAAAAGTTATTAGATTTTTTATGCAATCGAAGATTTTTCTAGACCCGGCGATAAAGAAGATCCTGAATTTGTCCACTGAGCAGCAGATGAGTGCTTCAGGATTTTTGTACAGTAGAAAGTAGAGATGGGATGTTAATCCGCATCTTTTCGAGCGTATTTAAGCTACTGGATGCCCATTATAAATGTCGAGGACCTGCGTTAGATTTCAGGACATTACTATGCACTACTCGGAAGGATAAGCCTCTGAAAAGGGAGCCCGAGTTGGTAAAAGTGCTTTTGTTCTTGAAACCCATTTTCAATGTTCGCAGTCCGGTTTCTTTTTCTTAAATAAACTCTTCCGAATTTATGCGGACAAGCACAATAGACAGTGGGCATAAGTAGATATTTACTTTTTAGATTTAGATTTCGAGATTGTCATACAAGTGTCCTGAAAAGTTCTTTTTCAAAAGTCAAAGTCAAAGTCATCAAACAGATTAATTGTTTATGCAATTAAACAACGAGTTTGGATATCTCTTTTTTGGGGACCAAGGTAAATAAGGAAAGAATTTACACTGACTTTTTCGAGCTAGTTCCCGCATGGACATTACAAGCAATAAGAAGACCGATGATGATGATTGATGGTGCTTTGACATGAAAGAAAGTTGTATTGGTGACTGGAAGCCAAAAAGACAGCTGAGTATTGGCTATTGGCATTCACCTGTCAACTCAGATTAGAACAGAGTACATGGAGTATCGGTGTAACAGGTACATGGAGAAAATTAAATGCTGGTAATCGTAATCGTTTTTTTATAATCGTTATTATCTTGTAATCGGAGGAATTGAAATTTAATTATGGTGGCTGTTATAATTACAGCTGACAATATTTACGATCAAGATAGTAATAGTTAAGATTGGAGTTGAAAATTCATCAAGTCTGTCATTTGTCAATAATTAATCAATGAAAACATTCTTTTGATAACATCCTTCTCTAACTGACAACTCCAGTCTTTAAAGTAACTTAAGAAGTTAAAA
This sequence comes from Cotesia typhae, assembly GCF_013202065.1. Classification (NCBI taxonomy): domain Eukaryota; kingdom Metazoa; phylum Arthropoda; class Insecta; order Hymenoptera; family Braconidae; genus Cotesia; species Cotesia typhae. The sequence goes on along the minus strand of NW_027423729.1, from coordinate 3,746,458 downwards.
AACCATAAAATAGGTTTGATAAAAGAGTTTGAAATAAATAAAAATTAAAAATATTTAAAAAAAAAAATGAAAATAGGATTTGAGTTTATAAAAAAACAAAATTTTTGTTTGGGCATTTTGCCTATAAATACATGTTGAACGTGCATATAATGCACGAATTATCAGTTTATAATGTATACATTAGGCGTTGATATTGAATGAAGATAAAACTGGCAATAAGTAGTTCTGATCTAGTCTTTTATGTACCCTTTAGAGTTAAATAAAATACAGTGAATGCTGAATGCATGTCCACGTGGACCGATATGTATATGTAAATCTGTTATGTCGAGAATGAGTCGATCTAAAGATCAACCGCTCTTAAGCGACGGAAGTGATCGCAAGAGTTGATGTCAAGTCTTGTGGATTTGACGAGGCATATAGGAACGCGCCTTTTAACCATTTGACACCATCAAATCGCTCCAATCTTTATTATATATACCATCACGGTGCTTCGTGTATGCTGTATCCATATAGTATTTATGGTAGATCGTATCTTGAAGATGTGGATACAAAAAAATAGTTTCATTCAGGAATTTTTTGAATTAATTTTTTAATCTTTTGAATTTAGGAATTCAATTATTATTTTTTTAGAATGAAGATTGGTTTTGCTTTTGTCAAAAGTATGTGATGCATTTTAGATTTTGTGAAGATATTTTAAAGATTTTTAGAAGTAATGGAACATATGGACAAAATTATCAATAATCAAATTCCTGAAACCCAAAAACTTTTAAAATTCTTAAAGATTTTATACTTATTTTCCACTTTTTAGTTTAATTATTTACAAAATAAAATCTTTATTTTTCCAAACTACAATTTATTATCGCCAAAAAAATTTTTATTTCTTATCAAAAGCCACTGAGTCATTTGATTATCAAAAGACCTCGTCCTTATCTCTCTTAAATTTTCCAAAAATCTATCTTATCCAAATATACTATAATCATAATTAAATAATGATTTTCACTTTCTAGTCCGGCTCATCCTACTTCATGAGTCTGCCAAAAGCTAGATAAGCCTGCAAAGCTCCAAAAAGTCATGTAAAGACCGAATCGAGACCAAAGTTTCCACGGGTGGTCATTCAACACAACAATAAAATATATATATATATATATATATATATATATATATATATATATATATATATATATATATATATATATATATACATATAAAACGGTATTGTTGCATGGCACACGTTTATAAGGCTTTTTGCGAGAGTGCTCGCAAAGATTAGCCCTCTCCCGACGGAATTAAAGGTCCCTAATATTTCACCCTCGCTGCAGATATGACAATGCGTATCCTTCTACCCGCCACACACACACACACACACACACACACACACACACACACACACACACACACACACACACACACACACACACACACACACACACACACACACACACACACACACACACACACACACACTATATGATAACATATATATTTTCAGAACTGGATTTCCTGTATCGAAACAGGAGAAAAGAAGCAAAACTAATGGGCCCTCGATCCTCGACTCTTCTTCCTCTAGGGCTTCTGCCAATAACCCTAGGGAATTCTTTGGCGACTCCCCATCAACATCTACCCAGTTAATCACCGGCAAACGAGTCGTTTATTGCCATGAATTCAATACATCCACACATGGCTCATGGTTATCCTTATTACTATTGCATTACGGCTTGCTGGTGGAGGCTGGAGCAATCGCCCTTCTATCTTTTGATATTTTTCTTAAACTTGCGTGCTAATAAAATCGACAGATTTTAATCTGTTTTCCCCTGCGGTTACTCGTTATTCGAGAAACGCCGGTTACTTCGATATACACTATAAAACGATACACGACAAATTTGTCGGAGCTCTCACACGCAAACATTACGCCGTAAATCTTTTTCTCAAAAAGGAATGTAAAAAAATATGGATTTTTTATTTGATATATTTATATCGAACAGTAGACTTTTATGTTTAAATTTTTAAAATTATTACTTATTTTTAATTTTGATTTATACGGATAAAATTAAACAAGTGCAGTTGAGATTAAACGGTAGATATTTTTGTTACGAAAAAAAAGGTTTTTTGTGAATTAAGGCCTAATATACGTCCGGTTCTCACGGAGAAAGGTTACGTATTTCGGACAATGACTCTAGGGCCTCACATTCATACATTTATATACCTTACATAAACGATTTATAGGCGAGTAGAGGGTGAATAATGGAATTGAATAGGCCCGTGATATCTGTCCCACCCTCTGGAACTTCTTAAATGCATCGCAGCTCGCATCACTGGTAGTCATTCAATTAATTTATATTTCCTGTCGGGTTTGCCACTATACCGCCTTCAAATATTATATAATATATGAATATAATAACACCGCATCAATACAAATACTGTCATAAGTTTAAATTATAAACTATTACAAAATCTGTTCTTTTATGGGACACCTGTTTACTTTTTTTCCATGAAAATTTATAGACGTAAATACTAAAGTCTTTTACATAAATTTAAATACCAATATTTTTTTTTTTTTTTTTTTTGATAATTCGAAAATCTTGCAAAGTTAAATAAAATTTTTTGATTGATTAATGAGTTATTTAATTTTATTGAAAAAAACATAAATAAAATTTTCAATTAAAGATAGTTCTGTCTTTTAAATTTTAGTTAATTTTTTAAAAATATAAAAAATGTTTAAATAAAAATACCAGAATTAATAAAAAAAAATTTTAACACAACTTGAAAATCAAACATAAATTTTAATACTAATCATTTGAAACCTAATTAAATATCTGATATAGATCCATGTCAAAAATCTGTAACATCCAGAGTACCCTATTCATTTTTATGAATAAAACCACAGAGAAAAATTTCCAGCACAATAGCTTTAGCCCTTTAAAATGTAACAGCAGGTAAGATTGGAATATGATTTCGGATTTACCTATAACCAAATTCCGTCATTCGAAAATAACTTCAGCTCCCTATAGAGAAACTTTGGGTGGATATAATTAAAAAAATAATTGGTTTACGATACGATTTCCCTGACAGATGGGCGTACTAAAAAAAAGAGTAATTCTCGGTTCACCGAAATGTTAAGTATTAAGAGTAGAGGAGAAGAAAGAAAAGCTTGTGAAAAGGACAGAAGAGCTATACTTGTAGTGATCACGAATGAGCGCCTCCATTCAGTCACTTCTTTTCATAATATATTCCGCTCTTGTTCGCTGTTATATGTATTATACATATATACATGTCAGAGAGAGGAGAGAATGTACATAGATACTATGTACTGTACACAACATCATCTTACATATCTCATCATCTACTCCGCTCTTGTATGCATCGTGCCTTTACATGCCTGCTCTATTTACAGAGTAAGAGCTTCAGCCTCTGTACATCATCGGCAAAGTGAAATTTTGCTATCATAACTTATGTGCATGTGTATGTCTGTGTACTTTACTTGGACATGTGTGTGTGCATGTAAATCCATCCCTTGCGCACCACCGCGTTTTAAGAGATTCATACTCGATCCTCGACTCTGCGCGCGCAATTTTGATTACGAGTTATACCCAGTCAAGTACCAACTCATAAGTACATGTGGTGGATATGCAATATAATTTTTATTGCCTTTTTATTTGTTATCTGTCATGTACTTTATATTTATTACCTTACATAACAACTTTTGAATTAAAAAGACTTGATTTTCAATTATGAAATTGAAGTGAGAGGAAATTTGAGAAAAATATAATCAAGGTTATTTTATTTAAGATGATTCAAGTTATAGAAGTTTTATGGTTATGCAATAAATTGTTGACAGTAAAATTTTTTATTTTTGAACATTAACTATTATTTTAACTACAAGATATTTCTTATCCGATTTCCAATTATAGAAAAAAAATTGAAATTTAAAAAAAAGTATAAACTATCGAATGAAGTAACAAGAAATAAATTTTTGAATAATTTCACACAATAAATATTTCTTGACGCGGAAAAATTTGAGAAACTATAACACAATGATTTTTTAATCAGTTTCAGTTTTTATGAAATTTAAAAATAATAATAAATATTATCGAAAATAAATTACGAGTTTTAAGAGAAAAATTTCAACAAAAACACTCATCCAAATGTAAACTTTATCAAGTAAAAAGTTTTCTATGGAAAAGCATAAATATATTTATAGCATAAATCAGAAAAAAATATATCAAGAAGTGAAATGAATAAAAAATGAAATTCACAGCATCACAGCAAGAAACCAATATAACTTTTTATAAGACTACCTCTTCGATATGTATATAAATTTATCATGGAATAATTGAACGCGTCCGCAAGCACGCCGGACGATTTTAGCTGATGTATAAACCGGTTATTCCCAAGACACGTCGCGTGTGCGCATGCGTTATTATATTGTACACACATATACGATATACGCAGTAGCGAGCTCGAGTGCTTCGCCCTGTCGTTAATAATTTTTTATTATCATTATTATAATTATTATTATCACAATTTTTTTTTATTTTTGCTGGTGTTTACTACTGTACGGATACCAGAGACTACACAAGTTGAATTCCAGAGCTTCGTTAAGACTAACATTTTTTAAATAGTCACCCGAGCTAATCTTGCGTTACATTTATTAGTAATTTTTTCCGCTAAAAAGTTAAATTTGTGTAACATTGCTCCATTATATCTAACGCTCAATTATATTTTATTGTTCTTGATTTAAAGAAAACGGAGCATATGTCACATAATTTACGTCAACGTAAATTTTATTGAAAAAAATAAAAAATAATAAAGTTTAAATGGAACGATATTGAATAGTAGTATAGCTGTCGTTTATATTACTCCATCAAATTTTAATCCGATTTAAATATCAAAAGATAGAACATTAATTTTTATGCGAGTGGGTCAAGAACGTACGAAAGATAATTCCATTATGCAAATTTATAGAAAAAGAAAAGAGGTAAGCGTTATTATTATTTTTTTTTTCGTCAATATATTTCAGATCTGTCGAATAATTTATACTTCAACCAAATCTCGCTATTTATAATTACATAAATATGAATTAGAATGTCAATAAAAATTAACTAGACAGAAAAATAATTAAGTAGGCAAAAAAAAATATATAAAGATGGATTCTGACGACAGAACGTGTCAGTAAGACCCCCCGCGGGTTCTGAGCTCGACCCACTGGGAAAAATACACCGCCCCAAAAATTACGCTACATTGCCTTACACTTTTGACCATATACTATTGTATATATGTATCTACGTATATAAGCTTTACAATATAAAAAGTACTGTATACTCTGCCATTCTCATCTCGTCTGAAAGCAACTTGGGCGTGAAACGCTAAAAATTGTTCTCCACAGGGGGAACGCAAGCTTGTCGCCTTCCTGTCAACTGACACTGGCGTGCGACGATTTCTACATCACTCCGCTATTATAAATTTACAAATTTATAATAATAATAATAATCATAATCATAATGGATTTTCTAACTTTTTCCATATGAATAAAATTCAAATATTTTTTTATGTTTTGATTTTTTGCTCAAATTATTTTAAAAATTGAGAAAAATTTTGAATTATTTCTAGTTAGAATTTTTAGTTCTAAGAACTAAAATTTTTTTCCATGAAAAAAATTTATATCAAAAATGAATTCCAATTTTCTTCATAAAGATTTTTTTCAATCAATTAAAATCTACAAAATAATAATCCAACCTTTTAATTCAAAATTTTAAATATTTGACATTTAAAAAAACCTTACAAATTATTTTGATCAAAAATATCCTATTGGTTTCTATCACAAAAAATTTATTATTCAAATATTCTATACAAAAATAGCTACTTTCAAAAATCAATCGCCGCAATCTCATAAAACAATATTTAAAAACTTCCAGTCGAATGAGCCAGCAAAAATGATTGAAATTCGCGCCTTATTCTGCGGAGTACATACATAATACTATCGGTAAATAAGCGGTAAAAAGTTGATACCTGAATGATATAAAGATCGACAAGAGACATGAGATCCTAAAAATGAATAAAAGTGCAGCGTGAAAACACTCGGCCATGCGTTAATAAATAAGGATAGGAAAAAGGTAGATCGTGGGGCGTAATGGCACTTTCAGTGAGGTATTGATGTATATGGTTGGTCTTGTCCTGGTTCTGGTCCCGGTAGAGGTACTAGAAGGCATATAATATAGCAATAGCAGGGATAGGAGAATAAGAATTGGAGCTCACCAGTCTGAGTTTGTTAAAGAGACCAGAGAAAGAGCTGGGTTCCTAGGTAGGGGTCTATAAGTAGCCTCCTAGCACCACAGGCGTCGGGCGTCAAGGGCCATGCCGATCGTCACATGGAGATCCAAATCTGATCCTCGATCCTCGCTCTCTCATCTAGACGCTGTGTTACCAAGGAGTGTGTACTCAACTCAAGTAGTTTACATCTTACATCTCGCTTTCCCACTGAGGAGCCGCAAAAACGTTTGTAATCTCTTGGTTCCGTTCTCTTGTTATTATTATTGTTATTATTATTGGACCGATCCTCATCCTCAATAACTTTTTCTTGGTAACGATCTCTGATGAGATGAGACGAGACGAACGCGCGCCTACTCTATTATCCTGTTTTTCTTTTTACCTTTGTTGGACAGATTTTTTGTCATTGCAGTGCGTTAGCTCTTTCGGGTTCATTCATCTGTAAGGTCCTTTTGGGTCCACGAGATACAAGATCCCTGATCGGAGACTTGATTGTAGGTTGCTTACAAAAAACCTTAATGTTTTGGTTATGATCGCGAGATAATTATTGTACGGTTGGGTAATATGCTTGAATTCAGATTGTATAACGGTTTTGACTTTGAGGAATTTTTTTTTTTTATTCAGAGTTTAAATTGGTAGAGAAGTTTTAGAGTTTTTTAATTACGAATTAAGTCAACGACATTTATTGAAATGATGTTTATTATATTGTGAATTTTGCAATACTGATAGAAAAGTTAACTTGATTTAATAAGAGTAAAAAAATTTTTAATAAAAAAATTAAATAGAAAAAAATTTTTTAAACTAATAAATTTTTTTCGTTTAATAAATTTTACTTAGTTCAAAAGTTTTTTTTATTTAATACAAGACAGTGAAATACTTCAAAATAATATTCTTTGTGTTTAAATCAAGTAAAAAATTTCTTAAAGAAAATTCTTATTCTTAATTGTTAAAAATATTCCCAAACACCGAAATAATCTTATAAGTAAAAATTTCTTTGACCTTAAAACAATTTTTTTTTCCCAAAAAGAAATAAATAAATTAAAAAGTAGAATTATTTTTATTTTACAGGATCATTAGAAGACCCACGGGATAACAATCGGGCGAATGAGAGTGCAAAAGAGCCCGTCAGTAGCACAATCGTTTGATTAAGGACTGAAAATATGTATATTCAGAGCCGAAGGTCCACAAACGTGGGGTCATAAATTAAACCGATGAATAGTTTAAGAAATAACTAAAAAATCTACGTAAATAACCGAGTAGAGATTTAGAAACTTTCGTACACAATAATAATTAATTAATCAATCAATCAATTTTTATTTATTGCTAATAGCATCTGTAAACTCAGGCGTTAATCTTCATAATAAATTCATCTCGTGCTTAATCCTTTTCAGGTTAAAAAATTTCCGATTGTTTTCAGCGTCGAGCTAATCCTCGGATGCGCGATCCGCAATTTTCCATTATTCAGTCATAAACACTCGCTCGCTAAAATTTCCAAAAACTTTTATACATTATTATCAATATCAAATCATATATTATCGTTTGTTAGAATAGTAACTATCTTAGAATTTTATTAATCAAAATCAAATTATATTATCGATTCATTTTTCTTTCGTAAAGTTTCTAATTGACGATTTAAGTCAATTGACTCAATTATAATAATACTAACATTAAATTTTTTCCCTACATTACAGAACAACCCAAAAAAAAATTCTCTCTCCAAAAAGTGAAATGGCTCGGGCAAAAGACCTGCAATAAATGGAGTCGGAATAGAGCGCGATTTTATGCCGGAGAAATGACACATTGGCCGATACAAAACGTCCAAGTAGTCCGCGAAGCCTCTTCTCTTCTGTTAAAAACTCTCGGTCTCTCTCTTAAAGGTATAATGTACCCGTGTATTTGTTAAATGTGTATTAAAGACGTACACAGATAAATATGAAGGAGCATATAGCTGGTAGTTGGGAGCTTGAATCCTATCCGGTTAGTTTTCAGTGACTGTGACCGCCGCGCGACGAGCTGTACAGTAGCGGCAAATAGCCATAAATATAAAATATGTCCCGTCTTTTCACCCTTTCACACCAACACCCCGAGCAGTCCCGGTCCCATGCCGGTGTATACAATCGCGGGTATAATATATAAAATATATCGATAGTCATATGGCTCCGGTTATGAGTATGGTTAGCTTGTATATGGCAATGTGTTATCCAGCCTCTGTCTCTGCCTCCTGTATGTTATATGTTATTCCACACAACCAAAGAGCCACCGATCTTTAACACTTCGGATCCAGAAGTCGTGTTATGTGTAGTGTATCATACACATATATACATATATACAGTAAACAGATATGAGAAATACCTCGCAACTCGCAACTGAATATTCGAGCACGGTAAAATGTGTTGGGAGCTCAACCTCAACACCTTTGTGTACGACATTCCTTGCCTTCCTGTTCGTATGCCTCCAGGTCCAGGTTGTTTTCCCTATTTTTTATTGTTTATTATTTTTTTTTGAGTTCACTCACGATGGTATAGTAAATTAATTGTAGTTAGAATATTAAAAAATTTTCAGTAATGTCATATGTAAAAATTATAATTAAATGTTTTTTTCGAATAGAGCAAAAAAAGTTGTTAAATTAAGAAATTTTTCTTCAATTTAAACTTAAAAATTTTTTAAAATCAGTTAATTAATTTTTTTTGAACTGAGATTGAAACTCTTTAAATGAATTTTTTTAGTTTAAAAATTTTTCTCTTGAACAAAATATAAACTGAGATTTAAAATTATTTGTCCGAATGAAAATGAAAATTGTAGAAATTTGATGAACAAAAAATAAGATTATAAATATGTTTAAATGTAAGAAGAATAGGCGGCGTATGTAGATTGTAATTAAATGTCGATGAATTTATGAATACGCGAACGTATATAGTAATTGGTTTTGGATTGTAGTGATATTAAAAAGTAATTCATTTCAGTCGGTTTTTGAAATCAACATCGTCAGATGAAACGTTGCCGTTCACGGGTGCTCTTTCTTATATTATAATTATTATAATAATGTATATACATATTTCTTTTTACTCGCTCATTTACACGGTCGGCACGGCGGTTTCTGAAAGAAAGACAAGTTTACTTCTGTGGCATGACTCCCACTGACTATCTTAATGGTGTGTCTCAGTGAATTTAACTCTCTTGACCGGCCGAGCATTAACAAATCTCTTCAGAATTCATACATGTATATGTATATATATATACACAAATGTATACATTGTGACAAAGAAAATAAATTTAAAAATATATTTATACTTATAACTTCATTTAATTGTCGACTTTAACCAAATGCTAAATGTTAAATGTAATTAGAATTTAAATAACCAATTTTTTATACACCAAAAAATTATTCTCAAGAAATTTGTTCAAATATTTTTAAATAATTAAAAAAAAAATTTTTTTTCAATAATACTCTACTTGTAATAATTTTGCTCATTAAATTTTTAATGAAAAAAAAATCCTGTCCAAGCAAGGAATAGGTACAAAAAATTTTTTTAATTAAAATTTGATTCTCCAAAAATTTGTTCAAATTTTTTATACCAGCTGTTAAATTTAAAAAAATCTAAGAATTATTTTTTATAAAAGTCCTCAACCCGTCATAATTTTAAGTCATTACATTTTCAACAAAAGAAACTCCCGTTGAAGCCAAAAATCGAACCTCCGAATTGTTAGTCTTGTCACACGACAAAAGAAACTCTTTCATAACCAAAAATATCGATCCCTAAAATATTCCCTTGTAGATAAATACAAATACCAGCAATAAATTATAAATTTGAAATAAAATTTTATTTAATAAAAATGCGTAAGTGTTTTGGAATTTAACATCCGCATTATTTCTACAATACACATGAATGTGTACGATAAGTCAAGGGGGGCCGGACCAAATACCAAAATCGCCTAGAAGGTACTACAGTACATATGTATATATACCTCGAAACATAATATTTCGAATATCATATTAATATACAGATATACATTTCATTTACTAATATAAAGAGCGGAGGTTTTACTTCACGGCCGTCGCACAAGGCAATCGGGAGACGTCTCTTACAATTGAGTTTGAAATTATATAGATATATATTTATAAATATAAATATGAAAAAAAGTATCTTTAAAAAATTCGTTTGGCTTGTTTTGTGGGTGTCTACTCAATGTTTCTTTTTCTTATTCAGTGGTATCTACTGTCGCTGCAGGTGTAAAAAAACCCGGGACAGGACCAGGATCCAAAAACTCCCAGTAGGGTCGGCATATTTTATCCATTGTCGCGCCTCACCTCTGACGCTCTGACGGCGGCACTTTTCAACTTTTTATAGAGATTTTTATACCGTTCTTTCTGTTACTCTTTCTCACTATTACTTTTTTATCTCACATGTGTATATATGTGTATCGGCGAATAGAGCACAGCATCACCATCCAAGAAGAAAGCAACTTATACATATAAAATATAATATATATGAGTGACTTCTCCTCCGGCTGTTGCCAACTAAAGGCAGAATGATAATATATATGAATATGAATATAAATATAATAATGAGAACGGGTTTCCCGTCGCTGGCTCTAAAACTCCGAATCTTCGCTCCTCGTGGTATTATTTCGTAGTCGACTTGTCTCTCGACTCAGGACTCAGCTCAGCTCAGCTCAGCTGTATGCTTATACTACTTGGATACATATCCGAGCACGGAGCGTCACTACACATGGTTATATGCTTTCTCGCGTACGTCTCGATCCCTGTACGGATTATTCATTTCAAAGATATATCGTGCGCTCCTATCTGTTGGACATTATCGCTCGTGCCGATCGCGATTCCGTTCTAAGTAGAAGCGTGCCTTCCTCATCCAGCTGTTGTACACCAATCATTTCTCTCTATAGCGGCCATATACATTCAAAGTACCCTTTCATTTTATTATAAAACCATCATTTTGTCTCAATCAACCGAAAAACACTGACGTATTTGTCCAATTAATTCACTTCCCCTGCGGTCTTTGCTTTTGTTGTGATTTTCTCTTTCATTCATTAATTGTGTTCATCATTTTTATTATTTTTTTACTCGATGATTAAATCGATGTATTTTACCAAAAGTAAAATAATTCGGAAAAAAATGGGAAAAAATTTTTTACTTCATTGAAATATATCTCAAAGTTAAAACTATAGACGATAAGATTGCAGCTAAAAAAATTTATCCGAATTACGAAATTTCAATATTTATGTCGGTACTGTGGGAAAATATATATTTTATTGATTTGGGTGGATCTCTCAATATAGAAAACATTTAATAAATAATTTTTTTGTATTGAAATAATTTATTTTAATGGGAGATACGCCTGTTTATTTTTTATTATGATTCTCTTGAGCAGGGAAGAGACAGAATCGAGGAGTTTATATATAATATTCGATCCCTTTTAATATTTTTACGAAATAATGAATCATAGAAAAATCGTAATTTTTATTCCTGTATAAAATATTTCAACCTTCACTATAATTTCTTTGGGTCACCCAAAATAACGTCTTTAGTATATCTTAAAAAAAAAAAAATTCAATTTTTTTGGTCCGGTCTAATATTGACAATATATTATTAAAAAATTAATAAATTTAAATGGTGTATCCAGAAAAATTCTTTCTGGCCAATAATAATTTTTTCTCTCAAAATATAAACGAACCCTAATGAAGAAATTGAGTTTCCCGTGACACTTTTTGGCCAAAAGTCTCCCGGGGAGTTTCCAAGAATCGCTAATTGGGCAAGCAACCTGCTTAGCTTTTGAATGTTCTGTACCTAGTAACAAATGAGTCGAATGACGAGCAACACACTTAAAAACCTCAAGAATAATAGACTACTATGCAGTGTTGCACGTTGCACCGGCAAGATTTTTACTATTCCCAACATATTTAACATTGTCCTAAAAGTCTGCGCGTAGCAAGACGGTCCTAAATCTTGGGTGTGCTCCCATAGAGCCCGTGCTCCCTACTGATCCGCAGAAAGGCTGTTTTCTAACATGACAAAGAAAAGTGATTATTAGCTAAACCAGGGGGGTCCGTGTTGTGGTTTTGGTTTAGGTACGTTTTTTCTAGACCTTCTGTCGTACGACCAACTAAAATAGACCTCTATCTGTGTCTACGCCACTCAAAGAGCCTAAATATTCTCCTCTCTTCTTTTTAGTTTTGGTTTTCATTCAGTTTTGCCTGCACTTACACTCACAATCTTCCCTATTCCCTGTTGGTTTCTTATTCTCTTTCTCCTCATCCATACCCACTCTGCAAGCTATTACTATATACATACTCAGTGATTTTCTGTTATATGTATGTCTGCTTTTTCAACCGGGTTTACACGGATATTTGAGCACTGGTCATCCGCACATCATCTTTCAGCGAGAAACAACCCTCTTATTTTTCCTCAACACAAACGGCATTGATCATTTTCCGACAAAAGTACTATAGACCTCAGATATACCTATAACTTTGAAAGTGAAAGAACTTGGACCAAACTGTGGAGAAAAGTTGTCTTAGTTTAGTTTTAAGTAGAGATGCCGTTAGTTTTTCGGAACATGTATATTTACAAACTGCCGGAAGTTCAAGACTAAAACGCCTTAGTCCCATTATTTGAGACTTATACGCATAATAATGTGTTTTCAATATCAAGACATGTATACACCAATTTTTGAAACTTTAAAACTGCTCTACTCTTTATGTTATATTATTATATACACTGAAAACGAGAAACTAATTCTTTACCCAGAAATAGTGTCAACACTTGACAAGAGATTATTATTAGTATTAATATAAATGATATTTTTATTTTTCTATTTATTATTCACTATTTGGATAATACTTTATAAATATAAATACATGAATGAGAGATTTATTTTTTTTTTTTAGATATTTCAGCTCGTTATTTTGAGGAAGTTCACCTCAAAAAAACTAGAGAAAATTTTTTTATTTACAAAGCGACTGATTTTATCAAAAATTGGATACATACATAATAAGTGTAGGAGATGATATTACTTTAACTGGAGCTTTTGGTGAATATTATTTATTTGAAAGACATGAATTGAATTAAAATTCATTTCTTCGCGGTAATTTTGAAAATTGAAGATCTGAATGATGTCCATCAGAAATGAAAACGATTTCTTGATGGACTTAAAAAGCGCCGACGTTTAGTTGTTGAAAACTTGACATTTGAAAATGAACCGAAACTTCTCTTCTTTTTTTTGAAAATTTTCAATTTCATGGAAAATAAGAGATTAAAATAATCTTTGAGTAAAATCGGATTTTTCTATTAAAAAAATTTTTTGAAACCGACGTTTTCTATAAAGTGACTTTTTAGTAGGAAAAATAAAATTTTCTTTGTATTTATAACTGGTAAAACAGCAACCATTTTTTATGGTATTAAGATTTACGAAAATCAAAAAATTTTTTTTGATAAATAAATAACTAAATTTTTTATTTTTAAAACAAAAAATTTTCATTATTAAATTTCAATTTAAAAAAATTTTTTTAAATTCAATATTATACCTTTTTTTTTTTCTGAAGTGAGTATATAAAAAAAAAAACCCAAAAATTGTCTAATGCCAATTTATGGCTTCTCATTATACCCAGATAATACTTTTTTAAGTCGGACGGTAATTAACTAACAATAAAAATACCGGGATTAAACAAACATAGCACAAAAAAAATTTTATCATTCCTTACAAAGCAAATTGCCAAAAGTGTAATAACTTCTCAGTTGAATAAGTACTTAAATGATAAAATCATTTTGTTGTTGTATTTTTAGAAAATCTATAAAAATAAATCACAACCTTGAAAAAAAAAGATACTCCTAGAATCGACAAACTAAACCTAGAGATTGGGTATATGACGTCAAGCTAACTGCTCAGGGTGTAATTTATGACAGGATCGTCAGGCATAAGCTGTCCCTCAATATCAACACTAAACACAAAATGACACTCGAAATTTAAATTTACATTATTTATTCAAGATTTACAATCTCGTGATACTTAGCACTTTTTAAACTTGATCCTTAATTATAAATCTCATAAATAATATTTAGTTTTTATTATATATTGTAATATAGTACCTATACTCAAATAATATAGAATAGTAGACCCGCCATTAATTTAATAAAGTTGACAAAGTTCAAAGTTCAGCATTAATATTGAATGAGAAATATCGAGTTCAACATTTACAATAAAAAAGTATTTTTTTTTTTAACGAATGAAACACGCCTTAGCCTTTGACTCATAGTTTCATTCCGCTGACTCACAGAACTGCAGTTTTATTTATTCCTTCTTCCTTCTGTTATTATTTATCACGCGAAATAAAAAAAAAGAAAAATATATTTCAAAAGTTTTTTTGAATATGTCGGTCGTGAATTGTATACATATATTACTACCTATAAACACCAGGTATTTTTACACGGTTCTGAGTCGAGATTGACCCCGTCGCTGCAGTATTCTCATTCCTGAGTGACGTCTTCATGTCTAACTCCGCGGGGCATTCCGCTGGGATATGATGCATTTATATATACATGTTATAACACACCCATTAAATATTTTATAATCTTCCCTGCTATTATACGTTACGCCGTTTATGACAGCAACGCTAGTATAACAATAATGTTCACGCGCTTGTAAAATTTTGTTAGATAACAGCAATGAATTATACGAAATTAAAATCAAAATTCGCGGCAGCTTTAAGGAAATTTTTTATTAATTATTATTCAAAAATAATTTTTGGTAAGATATTAAATATGTTTATATAAAGTTTAATATTTAATGTGAAACGTAAGTTCAATTGTAAAAAAGTTTGAACTAAAATTAACGGTAAACTTATTTGGAATATTTATTTATATTTATGTTTGTAATTATTATATATAAATGGAGAAACGAGTTAGTAAGAATGATTTTAAAAAACTCAGATGAAAGATACAATAAGGATGATTAGCAGCAATGACATTGCGTGCTTGGAAAATGCACTGGAATTAAAAGGGAGACTGCGATGGATGTTGGGCTTAATAAGATAAATAAATTTATTTATAACTGAAAGGAAGATTATAATATGATATAAAGGCGACACACTCCTTAGGCGGTTACTCCGGATGTGTTAATTAATTGTTTTGTGGGAGTATTTTGTATACATTTCAAAATATATCGCTACTGTTTTTATTTGAATTTAAAATAGATGATGAGGAAAAAAACTTTTTTTTTTCTTATAAAGAGAATATATGGCAATTGTTTAATTTCATAGTTGCTTTTTTTTAACGATGAACAGAATTTTTTTGAATTATTACGTAAATTTTCTCTTAAAGTTTATTAAAAATAGAATAATTACTAAAGAAAAAAATTTTTTTTATTTCAATATTGTGACAGAAAAAAAAAATTAAAAATGATTAGATTGAAAATTTTCTTTTACATAGTTATAAAATATTAAGATTCAAACTTCGTGGAATAAAAAATTTTTGAATTTTGGTACAGATATCGATCCGAAAAAATTCCAATTGTAATTTATCAATAAAAAAAAATCTAGAAGCCCAAAAAGCCAAAGAATATAAAATTTCATAAAAAAAATTCTAACTAGTTAATAAAAAATTCATTTGCTTAAAAAAATCAACTTCCTGCAAAAGAAACCAATCATTTATAAATAAACATATGCTTACCTTTCGAAAAAAAATGTATCCTCGAAACCTCTTGCTCCAAAGGAGTCACTTTTTCATCAAAAATACAAACAACTCGGCTCCGAAAGTCTCAAAAACTCACTCGCGATCACACAGTTTCTTTACGAAACAATAAAAAGCCGCGAGCGTCACAGGAGTAAAACAAAAATTTATTTAAAAATCCATGAAACCCGAAAAACAAATTTCCTAAACATAAACCTTACATATAACCCTTAAATATAAAAAACTATTTCCCCTTCTTCGCGCCGTCTCAATGTGCAATTTCCCTCTCCCTCAGCCACCAAAACGGAAACTCTTTCTGAGAAATCCTCGGTACGTCTTGCCGTCACACCGCGGAATTCTGAAAACTCTTTCCCGAGTCAGTCCAGCTCAACCGCGAGTTTTCAAAATTCTTACTACATGTATTAAAAAACAACATATACAACTAACAATATTTATATTTATACTTATAATAATTTGATTCTACTTATAATATTGATAATAGGCAGCTCGAAAACGTTAAACTCGCCCTGTCGCGGTCGCGAACGAATCTCGGCTGCTGGCTCGCTTTCTCTCTCTCAGCTCGCGCTTATTTCTTGGTACCACCGTCACGAGCGCTGTTTACACACACGACGATAATGAGGGAGAGGTTCCTACCGCCGACGTATCCCTTCCCGTTTATCTGGGAGCCAACCGCGAACCGCTGATAACAAGGTGGGAAAGGACCAACCTTACTTATCCACACACGCGCCCAAAAGAAGGGGCTCCTGCTTCGTCACGCACACAGATAGATAGCATCAGAGAAAGAGAGAGAGTACAGCATCAGCCTCCACTCCGGCTCTAGCGTCTCAATCTGTGGGAGAAAGACCAGAGATTGGAAATAAAAGTTGAAAAAAAGCAAGCGGGAGAGACGCGAGTAATCGACGCGAGATCAGCGCAGCCTCCGAATGGACCAAAATGGCCACTTACCCGGAACACCATTGGATAACCGGAAGCTTCCAGGGCGTGGTCGAGGGCCGCCCTTGATTGTCATTTCGTGGAAATAATTCGCGAGATTCCACGACGGGGGTAAAGGAGACGGCATAGTTACCGGGTGGGGTTCCTGATAAAGGGGTTGAAGGATGAAGGGTGAAGGGCCAAAAGTTGGGGAAAATACGGAACTGAGAAGGGGCTTTTTTATGCGAACCTGGGGAAGGAGAAGGGGAATTCATGAGCGAAAGATAAAAAAATAAAAAAGGGTGAAACGCTCGGATCCACTCGGAAGATGGACTGTGCACGGTTATATTATGGGAGCTGGGTGCAGAGAAGTGCCGAGAATGAGAAAGACCCCGCGAGGGTGAATTGAGGAACCTTTTTATTGGTCCTCCGTAAAAAGGAGGACTTGTGTGGATGTATTTGCTGGTACTAATGTACTATTACGGATGGACAATGCGCATACTTGAGATAACTTACTATTAGTCTGTACGGTATTGTCTTTATCTTGACTTGAGTGCTCTTATATATTTTTCATCTACTTGCTATCTAAGTAGGTAGACTATAAATAATAATGTACATGCAATATGCATATACATTGACTCACTGTTCAGGCAATGGCTTATTAATATCTTCTTTTGTCGAACTACACTGTTCTATAACTTATGTTATAATTTACTAGTATTAGAATTTTCATTTGTGATTTTATGTAATTGTAAGAAAATTTTTTAAACGATTTATTGGAAGAGAATAGTTAAAAATTTCTTTAATTATGGGGAAAAATTGATTTTAAATTTGTAAAAAATAACTAATTTAAACATAAAGCTTATAGAATTACTAAATTTTTGTTATACTTATTTAAAAACTACTAATTTTAATGTCCTTTTCATATTTATACTATTTGAATGAGTGAAAATTTAACTAATTATATGTAAGGAAGAAGAAAAAAAATTTTTTTAATTTTATTATTTGAAATATTAGATGAAAATTAATTAATCAAGGTAATTTATTTTTAATGTAGAAATTTTTTGACAAATTTTTTGATTTCTTGAAAAATAATAATATTTCACAACAATTAGATTGTTAAAATACTTACTCAAAAAATAAATTTATCTAAATATAATAAATATAAAGAAAATGAAGGAAAACTAAAATAACCGAGCATTACATCGAACACAAAAGTTTTAAAAATCTAAATAATCTCGAATATTTACTTGCATTAAAATAGGGCCTATTATTTTGATATTAATATATAAAATACATAAAGCATGTTTAATATCATTATTATTGTTATTATTATCGGAGTCATTATTTAGGAAAATGCAAGTACATATTATATGCAGTCTACCGAGAAAAGCAAGAGCATTATTTTCTTGAAATATATAAGCAAACAAATAAATATGAAGTAAAGGAAGTAAACCGTAGATATTCATATTTTCGATATATCTGTTTATATATTTGTTATTTTAATCGACTATTTGTAGTTACGAGTGGGCAGTATTTTTACTATCGCGTTATGACCATTTAACTTTTGTTGAGGTTTGTCATGACGAATTGCACAAAGGAACATTCATATAAATAATAAATAAAATAAATATATGCGGACATACGTAAAAATAATTTGAGTACAATAAAAATAAGAAAACTTGTTTATGATAAATAATAAAATAAATCTAAAGAATTATAATAATATTTTGATTGAAACAAGCAATTGACAAGTTTGTCACAATTGTTAGATTTAACAAACTCACTCCTCCTATTCGTGGAAAAGGGACATCTGGCCGGTGCCAAAGCTCATGTCCGTCATCGCTACACGATCCTGTGACTGTATATATATTTATACAATAAAGATGTAAAATTGACAATGGAGGATGCTGGAGAGAAAGAGAGTAGAAATCTGTGTAAGAGCAAAAGCTACTCTTGCAATATACGAATAGAAGGCACTACGGTTTAGCTGTTGTGTCGTTAATATATATATATATATATATATATATATATATATATATATATATATATATATATATATATATATATATATATATATATACGAGTCTCTTCCATTTCCATTCGTGGGTGCCTTTATACCCCCCTTACCCATACATACATACACATTTATGTGAGATGTATACGGATATAAGTACACATACATACCAGTCTGCTCGTCATCCACGATGGAAGCTAATCCGACGGCCGAATGTTTGACAGAATAATTTTCACGTTAGCGGGGAGTATTATATGCTTTTATAAGGCCATGGGGTTCATGGGTATTGTCGCCAATAAGCCGTATCCCGCACCATCATAATACGTACACATACTTTTCATTTTTGTGAACAAACGCATGACCTAGTACCCAGTGCGAAGGTAATGCTGCATGACTGAAAAAAATAAAAAAAATTCATTTAATAATAAAATATCAAACGTTGTTTTTTATGCTGACGCTTTATTTATTTTTTTTTTTTTCTTTTTCAAGTAATCACATTTATAAATAGGCATTACCTTTTACCTTTTTATGTGGATAAAAATGTTTTAAAACATATACTTTATGTGTTTTTATATTAATATCATATGCGATGCGATTTGAAGTAAATGTTGATATTCATAAAACCACTCGGTTTCATTTTGATAAAATATTTTTAATCGGCTGTTCTATTTTAAAAGACAGTTATTGCTAAAATTTTAATCCGGTTTTTTGTATATATATATATATATATATATATATATATATATATATATATATATATATATATATAGTTGCATTTTTTAGTAAACAAGCTTTTTTTTTTTTTTCATTAATTCACTAAAAAAAAAAAAAAAAAATAGAAATAGAAAGTTAGCTTGATTCTTGAGAAAAATGCTTGAGCCAATAAAAGTTCTCTTTTAAATCAAATGAATTTTTCGATGCAAAATTATTAATCAATGTAGACTGTAAATTTTTTTCCTATAAGAAAAATTTATAAAAATCTACAAAGTGAACCAGTCGTAATATTTGCAGTAAAATCTTAAAGTTTTTTAACATCAGACCAAATAGAATCTGTAAGAAAAAACAAAGTTTTAGTTTTGATGTTTGACTTTAAAAAAAACAAGATCACAACATAACACGGATTGTTAGATATAAATTGAATTAAATATCATATTTCAGCATAGATATATATTTATATTTCTTACGGATGTTCTCAAGTCGTCAACAAACTGACTTGCCTTCAGCGACAGCTATTATTCGGTATTGGGCCCTATAATGCATACACATGGGCATATAATAAATGTAAGTAAGGATCTATGTTGCTCTGGGCTGGAGCTTTAGACCCAGGACAGAATAAGATGTGTGTTGTGCACGAATTGAGACCATCCACCAAGAATAAGTGGGAATATAATAAAAAATCTGACAAATGAATGGAAACGCCCCTGGCAACATCTCCAGTCTCTATGGAATGATCTGGACACGTTTCCAAACAGAAAGAATTGCGAGGTACACGAGTATAGTCCACACAACAATGGGACATCATGTATACCGTCATTTACTTGTCATCATATTGAATAACAATGCTAAATAACAATAATAATAATTTTTATTATTATTATTATTATTATTATTATAATTTACAATGATAATTTTTTTAATTTAAAATTTTAGTGAATGAAATTTTAGAAATACCATAGTTCTTATCTTGTTTTCATTTTAAAACACCCTGCGTGATTGTGATCGCGTGACGTCAACCGCGAGAAAAACGTTAGGTGCTTCCAGCCGCTTAGACCTGTCACTCGACACCAAATCAGACAGAATCTGTCAAAAATATGTCATGTCAAGTTTACAATACTCGAAAGAGCTGTACTAGGTATATAGAGTATAAAGTAGGTATTGGTAGTGTCCTTTTATAAAAATCCGTATCTTTTTTCACGGGTATCTGAAAATATAATGTATATTTATATTTTTTTATTTTTTATTTTAAAATTCTTGATACAAAATTCAAGTCCTGTGTTTAGGTGTCCAAAGTGGATCTCCGGTATCTGGCCCACTGAGTAATATATTAGGTAGGTGGGCCCGTTGTCGTGTTACATTTGACACCCTTCGTATCGGGCCAATAAAATAAAATGGCTCGTGGAATGCGGTCGACAGGGGATCCTTTATAACATACGTCTTTCTTCAGTTAAGATTATACTCTTCTTTTTCGTTTTAAAATTTTTTTTTTATATATTTTATTCTTGTCTATACAATATAATATTTTTATATTCTATCATTTTATTTATTTTTGGTCGGTGTCACTTCGCGACTTACTCGTTTATTCTTTTTATTTCATAATAACTTTGTCATATTTAAATAGAGATAAATTTAAATAAATCTAAAACATAAAAAAAAAAAAAAAAAAAAACATTAAATATTAAATCAAAGTAATAAACTAGATTAAAATTTTTTGACATTATATGTAATTAAATAAAAACTAGATTAAGTATAAGTATACTTGTTTATTCTTTTTGCAACTAGTTAATCACAAGGTGATGATTAATGATATATCAATGATGAAATTACAATGACTTAAACGTAATTATAAATGCAAATGATTGTGGATTTAATTTTAGATTCAAGGATTAGATAAATAATCTAGTCAATTTGACACCATCATCAAATTCTAATGGACTCTTTTGTCCCTCATTTAGTTACGACTGTCCATTTAGATAAGTGACAGACGTCAACATAAGTTCGATGTATATCACACATGCTCTCACTCATTTCCGGATTTAAAAAACTAAATTTTATTAAAAATAAATCCTGAATTATTACCATTTTTTTTTTTTTTTCGATAAAAAATTATAATAAAATAAAAAATAAAAATAAAACAAACAAATAAATAGTTTTAAAATTTAGTACTGTGTTCGGTGAATGACTTTAACTTAATAACAAAGGTAGCCCGGAAATATGAACAAAACAAATACGACTTATGTCTTATATTTGTGACGATGAAGAACGAATATCACGATAAGAAAGAGTTAGTACTCGAGGGTAACATTATGAACGTATAATCCGTTAAATCCGGTTTCTTCCACCCGCAATCATTTGTATAAACGTTTCTTTTACCTCATTTTTTAAATCCTGCCTATAGATCTTGTTTTTCTTTTGTCACCCGGGAATAGATCTTTCTAATCTACCACAATTTTTACCTTTTTCATTCACATTTTTCTTCAGCAACCTTTATAATAATAAACAATATTTCTTAATATATTTTTATTTATTTATAGTCTTCTTTTATGTATAAAACTTCAATATATATATATATATATATATATATATATATATATATATATATATATATATATATATATATATATATATTTATATATATATATTATTTTAAATTTACACCGTCATCTAGACATTTGACACCAGACCTTACTCGTCAACCTTCATTCCGTATAATAAGTACTCAGTGAGTTGCTGCATCTTTTTGTCTCTCTCAGAGTCTGAGCATTCACCGAATAAATTGTCTATAATTTTTTTTTGTTCCGGTGACAGAGTCTCCAACGGATCTAGGCCTTTGGCAAGCATACTTGGAAGCATTACGTCGTAATACAAAAAAATCTGTAAAAAAGATTCAATGTAATAATATAAAAAAAAAAAAAAAAAAAAAATAAATTAGAATTTATTTTAATTATTAAATCAAGAGTTGAGCAATTATTAAATTTTTTTTTTTTTACCTTATTAGTAAAAGTTGCGTAAACAAGGCTGGGTGTTGATGTGCCGGCATTCAAACTGTAATTTCCAGCGCAGAAAGCTCTCACGGGTTCTTCAAATTGAAACCGTACGGAATTGCACTCCTGATCAAGGAAATAAGTGTGTCCGTCCCAAGCACACACTACTATTTTATCAGAACCATCGCCCGTTACGTCTAATCGCGATAACGCGAATATCAAATGATCTACTTGCATCGCCCTGCAATTAAAAATAAAAATACAAATTAATGGTTTAGAAACACACACAGGAAATAATTTTATATAAATTAAGACATTGATTAATTACCATAAAATAATTTCATCCTTAACAAGCATAATTGTACCATCGAGAGTGGCTAGTGCATAGGGTTTGCTATTAATAATAACTTTATCATTTGATTTAACATTAACATCGACGTCTTCTTGCGTCGATTCATCAGAACTGAGTTTGGTATGAGAGAAATCATCATACGTTGGTAAGATGGATTTTTTAGGCGGATTGCTTTCAAAGTCTCCTAGGATAATGTTCCCACCAAGTACATTGCCATCGACTTGATCAACATCAGAACTTCCTTCGTCAACTCTTGTGGGCTCGCGAATGATATCTTTTTTGCCTGCACTTTCGTCTAAGCTTCGCTTCCGAGTGTCTAGCTGCGAGTAGTTGCGTTTGAATTCAAGGGATCCTGTTTTGAATTTCTTCTTCTCTTTCGTTGAACTTTCAAAAGTATGCTTAACACTCGTGTCTTTTGGCACGAATTTTGGTGGTGATTCATCGGAAACTAGATATTTTGTGGTGCCAGGTTCCAAGTTTCCTATAATGGCAGTCGAAATATTCGGATTTCGCATCCTAGAGATTCCCAGGGTTTGATAGTCAACGCAACTCGCAGCTGCTTCGTTCTTGGAATCATCATCTCTTAATTCACAGTCATCTCGGTTGCATTTTATACGCATAAATGTACCTCCTGGCTGAGCTACTAGTAATGTCGGAGTGTCATCACTCATATGCTGAAAATTAAAAAAATTTTTAATATAAAAATATAAATTAAAACAATTTTAAGTAAAAAAAAATTACCTGGAGTGTTACAGTGCCAATTTGATTAGCACACTCCCATTTATTTAATCCAATAAGTTTACCAGTACCTAAATCAGCGTTACTAGACCATCTGTAAGACCTAACAACACGATCTGTTAATCCTAGAATCATTTCATTAGCACCATCATGGTCTACATCTGCGATCAGAATAAATTTTGTATTTGTAGGAATTCTCTGTAAATGTACACACTCCATTTTACTAGACAGTTGATCCGACTCTGCGGAACTTGAAAAGTAGTCAAAATTAATTCCACCTAAAAAATAAATGATATTAAAGTTAGCAATTACTTGATAATTTTTTAATTTTATTTAAAAGAAAAATTTTTTCCAAAAAATTATTTTTTAAGAATTGCATTTTTTATTTTTTTATTATTTATTACTCACCCATTTTATCTAAAAACTCTTTATTAATAACTTGTGAATAAGTTGCATTTGTACTGGGATTAACTGACCGTGGACTGTAATAAATGTGAACCCAACCATCGCCACATACTACAACCAATGCATTTCGTCCATAATTAAAAATATCACCTATAGCGACGCAAGATATCAATCCTAATCCAGTTGTTTTATGCCAGACTTCCGTTCCCTGTAAAATAAAATTTTATATTTTAAAACAATAATAACAACTAGCAAAGTTGCAGTCCCTAGGTGACTTGTGAACTAAAAATAAATTCTCTTAATAATATAGATGATAAAAAAAAAAAAAAAAAAAAAAAAAAAAATAATATCTAAAATTACTTTAAAAATGTAGAGCTCTCCTTCTGAAGTACCAACGACCAGTTCATTGTCTCCATCATTATCAACGTCACCAATGACAATTCCATGAGTCAGAACACTGCCATTGATATCCCACTGCAGTCTCTGAACAAAATTAACAGCCCTCATCGCTCAATTATGTATTTAATTACTGATTACTTGGTGATGATCCACTAGCTTTGCAGGAATACGGTGTTTTGGCAAATCTGGAGTGAGCATCTGCCACCTACTAGGTGGCCAGACGATGCAGCTCGCTCGAGCAGTTACCAAAGCCAAAGAAATGGGACCAAATGTGTTCGAATCAACACTATAGCCCGTATGATCACCTTCAACCCAGCAATGACCTTTTGGTACTCTCACGTACGGAAGCTTGTATTCAATTGTATTAATTTCATCACCTTCCAGACCTATCACGCGCTTTATCAACGTCTGGTCGGGATGCTTGGGTGACACAAAAGATATAATGTCACCGCGATTGAAATCGTTATTACGGATCTTCCAGCGGCTTAAGAATACGTAGTCAGTTGTTTTTGAGTCAGGGTTCAACGTTGGCTGCATAGAGACTCCATCAACACGTGCGATAGTCCCGACGTTGTAGACAAACGTCACTCCGATTGGAATTCCTATTAGGATGTTACGCACGATGGGTGATAGGCCCATCTATTCGTTTAGTCTGAAAAGTTATTTTTCGTTAATTATTTATTTTTAAATGTATAAAAAATTATTTTTTACAACAATAATGGAGATAAATAATTTTGTACTTACTAGAGTTAAATAATTAAATATCACAAATAAAAAAAAAACACACACACACTTATTAAAAAATAATTATTTATAAACACAAAATTTTTATAAATAAAAAATATTTTGTTTTGTAACCTACGAGGTAATATTGAAATATTTTTTAGTGAAAGAGAAATTGATGTTGAAGTTTATGAAAATTTCAAGAGATAGCGTTACTTGTAATTCTGAGAATTTTAGTTTAACGCTTCGATAAAAAATATAAAAATTTGGTATAAAAAAATTATTTCGTGTTAAAAATTGTAAAAAAATGAAGAAATCAAACTAAAAGAAGACAAATAAATAATAAATAATTTCATGCATTTCTCACCACGCCGAGAACCATCCAGATGGCGTTTGCACCTTACTGATAATTCTGAAATAATTAAATAAATAATTAGAAAGTGAAACATGATAAAAAATTAATATCATTAAAAAAAATAATAGCAATAATTACCTCAGCGGAAGACTTCAAAAATTAACTGCAGCAAATGGCGCCTGTCAAATTCACACACTAATCACACACTAATTACCACAAGTATCACTAATTACTATACACTCAATTATTAGAAAAAAAATTTTAATGAAACAACTATTATTTGAACACTTGTTAATAAATAATTTAATTTTTTTAATACTTCCTATTTCAACATGGAACTTTCCCGGCTTTTTGGCGCGAGCTAAAAGTGTATTTGTACTGACAATTATTTTGTTAATTTAACGTAATTATGACGTACTTCGATTGTTAGTTACTTTATTTAAGGATATAATAATGAATTTAAGGAAATAATTAATAAAAACATTAAAAAATAACATGATTGGATGACGATGCAACAGTTACACGTCTGAGCTCTTCGGAGAGTGCGAAGAATCTGCTAGAACAAAGGAAGTTATTTGCTAACCGTCAAACTATCTTTTAGCTACCGAGCGAAAAATTTAATTTTAAAAAATGCATGTTGCTTTTTTTCATGCTTTATGTATAATTAATTTAATTTATATATAATAATTATTTATAAATAAAAACAAAAACCCGAGAATTGATTGAAATTTGAGAAAATTATTACAAAATTTGTCGTAGAAAAAAATTTTAAAATCGAAGTGAAGTTAGTTAGTCGCAAAATTTTCGATATAAATCGATCTATCGAAAGAATACAAATTTCGATTCTTATTCGCTAAAATAAAAGCGCGCAATTTGAATTTCTTATTTTATAAGAAAAAGATAGAAGCGCCAGAAGCCATTATTAAGAACTTAAGAATTCTTTTAGAGAAAAAAATGGAAATCTTACCGTTATTCATCTTATTATTTACTTTTTGATTAAAATAGTAAGCAATTATTGAAATTCATATTATTATACGATTGCTAATAAATGATGTAAAAATTTTAATAATCATAATTTGTGTTAATTATATTTATTAATCTTTTCTTAACTAAAATTCTAACGAAATTATTCTGTTCATAATCAGCTGATGTCATAAATCAACCGGCCGGTGGAGTAAATAAAAAACTAAACATATGAAAGAATTGATAAAAGGATTGTAATTAATCTTTTGATTAAATAACAAAAAATGAATGACACTTCAGAAAATTCAAATTTTGTTGAGATTGAAAAACGGCATGGTCCTGATGTGGTCAAGTAAGCAAATATTTTTATTTTATAAAATTATAATAATAATACTAAAGTAAGCCGACGTTTTCAACTTTTTGATTTTCTTTTAATTATTAAATTAAAATTAAAAAATATTTTTGAAAAATTTCAAGCATTGTTCTTCAAGTTTTTTACAATTGAAAATTTTTTTTAATTTTTTTCTAATCATTTTTTCAATAAAAAATAATTCTAAAAATTTTAGATGTCGACTAACTTAATTTGCATCATTTTTCATCATTAGAATAAAAATTTAATAAAACCACTGATAAATTTTTTCATCACAGTTTTTTGGTTACAAAAAAAGTCGTTTTAAAAGAAAATAAATTTGGATCTTATCCTTTGGCGGAAAATTTCTCGAGAGATGAGTGGAACTTTAAATTACGCTCAGTAAATACAGAAAAGGACAAAGTCAGAAAAAAAAATAAAACTAAACTTTACGTCCCTAAAAACCATGATGATGATCAAGCAGACAATTTACATCTTTATGGTAAGTCTTGAAAAATAAAATCTTCTAATTCCATTTAGCGAAATTTATTTATTATAATTTGAGTAAGGAGAGGATAATTTTTTGTTTTAAGCTGGTGTCAGGCGTTCGATAGACTTTAGAAGTGGAGAATCTCAACGAGGCCAAGCATCTGTTCCAAGTACCAGCAAGGCAAAAGTTTCACATCCTCGGTCTATATCAGAGTTTGCAATAAATTTGAAAACTAGAAAAATTATCACGCAAAATTTAAATAAGGTGAAATGTCGCGAGCACAAAGCAGCTACGTTGTATTTGAAAGATGTTCGAGGTTACTTAAATATATTAAAAACGAAATCACCCGAGTATCACAGCTGTTATTTACATTTATCATCGATTATGCACATGTTTGCAAATAAAAGTAAACAGTTCCGGTATAATATTTTTTTGGACAAATTTTCTCAAGATAAAAATCTTCTTGAAGGGCAGCTATCTCAAAAACAAATTTATGAGTTCTTCTCTAAAATATTATATCAAGTTGTACCTAATCAGCTTTTTGGAAACAGAAGAAATAATGCCAAAATAAAACGAACAATTAGACAGTACTTGGAATCAGGAAACGAAGATTTTACTCTCGAAAGATTGCTCCTAAGTATGAACGTAGGTAATTGAGAATATATTCATATTATTACGATTATTATAAATATATCACTTATTTTAGATCGATTCAATAACGTGGCTGGATAAAGTGTCTCTTAAATCCAATAAAATGTACCTGTTGGCTCAAGTTTTAAATTGGTTTTTCGACAAATTTATTTGGCACATAATTTACTCGTATTTATATTGTGAAAAGCCTCAAGCAGCAAATTACGAAAAAATTATCGTCCATGGCTGGATTAAAAGAGGAACAATTTATCAGTATATGCTCAAGAAAATACGTGAAAATGTCTATGAGCCGATACCAAACTATGAAGCGAAAACAATAGATGGGTCACTAATTCCTAAACTGAGATTCTACGCTAAAAAGTCTGGGTTGCGTCCAGTGCTAGTGAAAAGGTGATATCTATTTTCTGTGATAGAATTAATAGACAGTTTTTTTATTTATTCAATAATATAATTATTTTTATTTTACTACTTTATAGAACTGATGAAATCCAAAAGAAAAAATGTAAAAGATTTCATAATATTTTGAAACGATTGTATTTTTCTACCAACCCACCTCAAAAATCACCCATTACTCAAAGAATTTGGGAAGAAATATGTGATTTTCGCAAAGTTAATGGCAATAAACCTCTTTACTTTGTCTGCTGCGATATTAAGGATGCTTATGGTTCGATAATTCAAGATAAACTGCTGGAAATTGTAGAAAAATTAATAGACGATAATTTACCAGAAGTATTGACAAGTAAATGGATTGCACTGCTAAGGCCAACAAAAGAGATATTGACAGATTTTGTGGAGTGTGAATGTCTAGGTCTTGATTATTTTCCACCCTTACTACCTTTAGGTTCTCTGTACTGCCCTCTAAATTTGTCATATAAACCTACCATGTCTGTCAGTAGAGAAGAGATTAAACAATTTATCAAGGATGAAGTTTTAAACAAAATGGCAAGTAGTCATTTAAATGATAAAAAAAAAAAAATAAAAAAAAGGTCAAGTTAACTTTAATGTCATTATTTCTGCAGGTTCGACTGAGGAGTAATTATTTTAAATTAAAACAAGGAATTGGCCAGGGTTTATCGCTGTCTGCTGTACTAAGCGAAATTTATTACAACAATATGGAGGTTCAAGAGCTAAAAAAGTTTAAGAATTTAGGAAGTTTGTATCGCTACGTTGATGATTTTCTATATTTGACTGATAACAAAGAAGTGGCAGAGAAGTAAGTTGGCTGTATCAATTACAATTATTACCTATTTTTTAATCTTTTAGTCGATTGATTCATTTATCATTGGTCATTTAATACAAACAGGTTTTGGGAAATGACTCAAACTGGGATCCAGGGTTATAATTGTAACTTCCAAGTTGAGAAGAGTCGATCAAATTTAGATTCAGTTAATAAGGTGGAGTTTGGTTTTCTCGGATTTTCCTACAATATCAAGACTATGGAGGCGAGACCAGATTACTTTGGTGTCTCGGTAAGATACAGCTTGAAAATGAACAAAGAAACTACGTATAAACCATTGATGTAAGTTCATAGTTTAATTTATTTCCGTAAAATTTATTGTAAATAAACGATCTAATTATATTTTCAGCTTATTCATGCGTCGAATTTCTAAATTCGTGGGGATGCTGAAAATATACAAATTTGTCCTGGATCCGCGGATAAACTCCAGAAAAATTATCATTGAAACCCTTCGAGCCGCTGCCAAGATGTCAGCAGAAAGGTGCTTCCTGCTCCTGGTCAACATGTTTGACATAAAAAAATTAGACAGGAGATTTTTCTTCAGGATTTTCCTTATTATGAAAAAAATATCTGTCAAGCCTCTCATCAAGACTTGCAATAATTCTTTAAAAGTTGAAGGTTGTGATTTTTCCTTCAAATTCACAGAGTTAAAATCGATCTTTTGGTATGAATATATGCAGGCGTTTAAAAAAAATTCTTTTATTGCTAAAAGATTTAACAAGTTAATGAAAAAGCAGATTGATTTTGATTTATTAAAAAATATTATGCAAAAATAAACATCATTTAAAAAAGACCCAGTTATTGACACTGGGCTAGTTGTTTGACACTAGCAATTTTATGCTAATTAAAAAAATTAAATTTTTTCAAAAAACCAATTTTTTAAAAATTTATAATTCAAAAATTATATTTATTAAATTGTTAGAGTTGATTTGTTTTTTTTTCTAATTAAAATAAAATTGCGAGTGTCTATGTCTGAATCTTTTACATTAAATTAAGTGAATTATTTTTTTTATCGTGAATTTTTACAAACTCAGAGAATTATATTTTATTAAAACAAAATTTACTGTTAATTAACCGCTTGTTATTTTATATCAATAGTTGCAGTAAGTTAACCCATGTAAACACATGGGTCATTTATGATGACAATAATTTTTTTTTCTGATAATAAATGTCAGCAATAAACATGTTTAAAAAAATAATTTGTCAAAGTGCAATAGTGTTTCGCCTAAATAAATTACTATTGTTACACGTAGATTATAATTCTCGTCATATTATCAAAGCGACTTTATCAGATTCGGCATCAAGACATTTAAATCCGCCTAAAAATACGTTACATGCTCCGATTAATGAAGACCTTGTTGATGAAATTTTCAAATTTAAAGAAACTAATATCAGTAATTGGATCATCGAAGTAATTTATGTTTACATTTATACATTTTAATTGTACACAGGTACTATAATACTTTAATTAAATAATTTTTTTTTTACAGAACAAAGTAGAAACATTGTGTTGCTTGTATAAAAATTTGTCAATAGAAAGCAAACAGGATTTCTTCTGGGCACTAGCTTTGAAATATGCAGTTGACCATAAACATATTCAAAATCTTGCTGATAAAATTTCATCAACCCAAGTAAGTTCTTCATCATAATAATTAAAAAATTTTTTTTAATCTTATAAATAGGTTACATATTAAAAAAATAATTTTTTTTCAGGAAGAAAATTATCAAAAATTACTGACAAGAGAAAATATATTAAAAAAAGCTCTTACTCCTCGGTATCACTGGCTGTTTGTTCTAATGGGAAGATTGGAAGGTGGAGTTAAATTTCTCGTTGATTTGCGGACTGACGTTCTGGTACTTTATCATGATATAAAAACATGGTAATTATTTACAAGTGGGGTCAACCTCATTTTGGGTCATAAAAAAATTTCGTAAAAGGAAAAAATGAAAATTTCGATAGCTTTTTTTGCCTTTAAAAATTGAAAAAAATTTTAGCTTTCATGGTTTTTGATTTTAATGATTTAACTGAAAATTTAGTTTACAATTTAGATATCTTGATTAAAAGTACGTAAAAAAACGAACAATTAAAAAAAAAATTAATAAGGCCCAGTAAGTTGACCACACATGTAAATAATTACCAAAAAAATTTATAAAAATGCATGCATATTAAAAAAACCCTAGACTTTCAGGAATTACTATCAGAGTCTACAGATGTTGAAAAATCGGCGATAATGCAGCAATTAAATTTGACTCTGCATGATTTACTATTACTTTGGTTCAGCGTTGGATTTTTACACTTGGAGCGGATAACATGGCAGAGTTCTTGCGACATGTTACAGAAGGTAAAGTATATATAATCAAACGTACGCAATAAATAGTCGTGTGTAAATAAATAAATTTTATTAAAAAAGATTTCAGATTATGAAGCGATACATCCTATAAAGAATTGGATTGACTTGAAACGACGGGTGGGCCCTTATCGTCGATGTTATATATTTACACATCCTTCAATGCCTCGAGAGCCTTTGGTAGTCCTTCACACGGCTCTTTGTGATGTAATTCCAGAGACTGTTAGGGGTATTGAAGAAGCTGAAAAACGAATTGTCGAAAAAACTACAGCTCTGGCAATACATGAAAATATTAATCACATAAAAGCTGCGGTGTTTTACTCAATTGCTACTACTCAAAAAGGATTAAAGGTAAAAATAAATTTACGGTGTTTAAAAAAAATAAAAAATAAATCAGGATGTTAATTTTATAAATTTAATTCAGGGTATTGAGCTTGGTAATTATTTGATCAAGGAAGTTGCTAAGGAAGTGACACGTGAGTTTCCAATGATTGATCAGCTTTCAAGTTTATCACCTATTCCAAAGTTCAGGCTATGGTTACTCGATAATATTAAGCAAGGTAAATTAAATTAAAAAATTTTCAAAAGTTGGAAAAAATTTTGGCTTTCATGTTTTTGGATAAAATTTCTATTTTATCTTTTTTTGATATATTTTTTTTTTTAAGTACATAAAAAAACGAACAATTAAAAAAAAAAAGTTAAATGTCTCAATTTTCAAAAAAATTTGTTAAAATTGTGATAATCAACTTTTTTTTTTAATTGTTCATTTTTTACGGATTTAAAAAAAAATATATCAATAAAATCAAATAGAAATTTCGTTCAAAAAAATGAAAATGAAAATGAAGACCCCACTTGTAAATATTTACCAAAAAAATTCTTTTTTTTTTTTTTTTTTTTTTTTTTTTTTTTTTTTTTTTTAGATTCCACTGCAATCTTCACCGAAGATGAATTAATAAATATAGAAAATATTTTAAGTACTGATGATATTTTCTTGGCGTTGAGAAAATTATTTAATAATTCTCTGTGGATGAATGACAAATACATTGTTAGTGAATTGAAAGAACCCTTGATGAGAGCTTGTGCGTGGTATTTATACAGAGAGAAACGACGTAATTACGCTCTTGATGCTGTCGGTTGGTACTAATAATCAATAAATGGTGATAGCGTTATAAGTAATACGTAATAATGATAATAAAGCAATTAATTATTAATTGACAGCGAACTTTCATCTTCGCAACGGAGCTGTGATGTGGCGAATAAATTGGATGGCTGATCCGTCACCCCGTGGCTCAGAGCACAGCTGCGGACTGATGGTTAATTACAGATACTTTCTGAGTGAGACTGAAGATAATAGCCGCAATTACATCGAGGGCAATAAAATAAAAGCCTCTGAGGGAGTAATTGCCTTGGTGGAACAAGCAGAAAAATTAAGAAATAAATAAATGTTAATAAAGAAAAATGTTGAATAATTTTTTTTACTAAAAAAAAAATAAATAATAAATTTCTAGTAAATGATAGAATTATTTAAATGCAAAATGGAATATATAAAAGTTGGCGTGCAAGAAATGTCTTTTTTTTTTATTTATTACTCTTCGAATTTAATGTTTTTATTAAAGATTATTAAATTTGTTCATTTATACAATTGCTGGATTCGCCCAGCTCATATTCAGCTCAAGTATCCACAGAGAAATCTGAAACAAGTATCAACTTTCATTTTCATTTATTTCTCAATAATAAAACTGTAAATAAACAGAACTAAACAAGCGTAATATAAGTAAAAATACGGAAAATACGGAAAAAAAAAAAAAAAAAGAAATAAAAAATAAAAATAATATTAATCTAGCACAACGTCGATCTAAGAGGCATTTTTGTTAATGGTTGTCAATTAACCTGCAGTCAAGGCTGGGTTTGATGAAAGGTCGTAGGAAGATGAGGTCTACTCTCCAGCTTCGTATAGTCAAGATGGAATTCCTTGGCTACTTTTCTCCAGTTTTGCGCATCAAAATAATAATAAGTACCACGTTCATACGTCGAAGTTTTTTCAACCAATCCAAGACCTGGTGCTTGCGTAATCCAAACCTTCTCCTCCATATGATACCGCCATTCTCTGCTATACCTGTTTAATTACAAACACACACGATTAATTAATTTTATGATTCAAGATTAATGACAATGATTAAAAGCCTAAACTTGTTAAGCTGGTTGCTTTATAATTAGTACTTACAATTCAGCCGCCGCAGCTAATTGTAACACATCACCAACATTCGTATAAAACATATAAAACAAGAGATCATCCTTGTACCGGTTCAATTTTACAGGTGCCAACTTATCTCTTGAATAAACAAAACAGATGAGATTGTATAATTGATATGAGTGACAAATATTTGATTTGTTTAAATAAATG
Source organism: Cotesia typhae (assembly GCF_013202065.1). NCBI lineage: Eukaryota > Metazoa > Arthropoda > Insecta > Hymenoptera > Braconidae > Cotesia > Cotesia typhae. The sequence goes on along the minus strand of NW_027423729.1, from coordinate 3,712,447 downwards.
ACTCCTTTTATTTTTGATAATTCCGGTTTATAAAAAAAAAAAAAAAAAACCATTTATTTTAAATAAATTAATTTATTACCTTATAGCTGCATTTATGAGATACTCTGGCGGGACATGAAAGTCAATATCCTGCGGTCGACATGACGTCTCCGCCCAGGGTCCACCGAAATTTTGGTAAAGGTTTTCAGGAGAATTTAGATTTAGTCCTAGTGCTGTTAAGTCTTGACCGAGTGCCAGTGATACCAAATTAGGATCCGTTTCTGCTGCTCTGATAAACGTTAACAATCCTACCATTCCAAATTGATCTTTCACCATACTAGCTGGTATATTCGTTACTTTTCCTTAAAAAAAAAAAAAAAAAAATAATAATAATAATAATAATAATAATTACAAAATAAAAAATACCAAAAGCTAATTAAATGTTAAAATAAAAAATACCATCAGATGATGTTTGGATGCCTCTTTTCGACGCTTGTGACTTTTCGGAACCAGGTGCTCTATTATTTTGTAGTACATCTTGACCGATTTCAGGACCAAGACCAACCGAGAGATTTTTGTCCCCCGTGACGCTTCCGCCAGGAGATGGACCTTCCCTGCTTTGCGTGCCAGGTAACGCAGGAAAGTCTTCAGAGCTCATCGTGAATTCGCTCGCTTCAGACGTCGGCTGTTTCACCATACCAACTGCAACGAGATAAGGATCTACGTTATGGTTTAGCCAATGTAATTACTGAATCTTATCACAAATAAAACGAACCATAAGCTTGTTTGCCCGGCATCGGGCTAGGTTGGGGCATAGAGTCACCCTGGCCTCGATTCGTCAACGAGGGAAACTCCGAAAGGTCTAACAGTGGAGGGGTGCTGGTGTCTCCGCCTCCTCCGCTCCCGAACACAGAATGAAAATTGTTGATCGCACCTTGAGATCCGTAACTCCGACTCTGAGGTATTCCAAAACTTCCCATACTACCCATTGGATTAGAGTTTCTGTAAAATTAACAGCCAGGTTAATTAATTATTCTTCATTAAATAATTAATAAAATAAAATAAATTAATAATAAAATTAGTAAGTGTAATAAATGTCATGCAGGTGAGCAGTGAGGATTTTTTTTGGAGATAAAACAGACTAAGTGGATCCTGAAAATGAAGATACGCTGGATAGTTGTGTGTTGTAGTAATTAAATAAAATAATTATTTTTATCAATTGTTGGACCAATAAGAGGTTGGCCATAAACTGACCCAAGAGAAGGCATAGTTCGTCTATCCGCAAAAGCTCTCTGGCCAAACAGTCCCCTGGTGCCCATGGGAGAGAGCTGTTGCTGTTGAGGTTGATGCCCAACAGACTGAGACGCTGCGCCTGAGGCGCCTGGATAAATGCTGGCCCCGACAATCGCCGAGTTTGCCGTACTCGAGGTACTCGCAGACCCTGAGAACATGCCCGAGGTAGGTGTGACATGACCCACGAGGGTGGAAGAGCTTAAGCCCCCTCCGCCAGCTCCTCGTGAAGAAAGACTCGCTGTCGCTATACTCCTTGGTGGCTGCTCAAAGTTCAGGTTGGCCATAGCCTGTTATCTCCACTTATAAATACCTACGAGGACATTAATATAGTTGCTATTTAAAACCCCGACATCATTAACATCATCATCATCATTACTATCTTGGATTTATATCTCCCATCGAGTTGTTACATTAAATACGAGCTACAGCAAATTTATAGATCATTGATTAAGTTATTAAGTATAATTATAATTAATTAGAAAACTTTTGAGATTTGGACCAGAGACTCAAAATTATTTTATTATATTAAAATTAATTGATTAAAATTTAAGCTTGAAAAATTTCTAACTTTATAAAAATTATTTTTAATTCAATAGAAAGTAAGACTTTAAAATAAGCTAGTATATTTTATGTAAATATTTATGAGCTTATGTTAGTATGGCCAAATTTCTAAATAAAAATGATGTAATATTTATAGAATTAATTTTAAGTTTAAGAAATATTAGTTGATTCTTAAATAAGCTTTGTGTGAATTACTTCAGAAACCAAATTATGTGAATAATTAAAATTTAAAGAATTTTTTATTATTCTTACATGCATTTTTTTTCTAAAACTTTTGCTAATTATAAAAAATATTTAATTTATAATAATTTAAGCATCACAATCAGTCCAAACATCCTAAGTTATGAAATAAAAATATATAAAAGCACCAATAATATTAAAATAAAAAACTGGCTTACGTTTACAATAAAATTTCTATCCTCAGCTTCTGAGATAAATCATTTATAGTAATAATTATAATTATAATTATATCACAATAAATAACAATATAATTAAAACATAAATATTTTTGTTGACAGAAGTGACTGAACAGATTTGCTAACTTTTTTTTTATCAGACTAAAGACAGCTGAATAATTAAAATGTCTTTAAGCATATTCAAGTATGTATCTAGTGTGAAAATCTAAGTCTAATTAAAAAAAAAAAAAAAAAAAAAAAAACTTCTAATTACCCTGATGTTTACATTTGTTACAAACATAATTTAATACCAGAATAACACTGCATGCAACACTTAAAAAAAAAAACTCGATGGAATAAAATAAAAACAATTAATTAGTCGTTCCATGCAACCCTTTGGCATTCCAACCTAGAACCTTTGTTTGCAATGCAAACAGACCACCATAAAATATAAAAATAATAATAACCTCCCAGTCCGTTTGGGATTGAAAAAAACAAAGCTGGTTGTACACAATAATTAAGATGAAAATATTAAAAATGCCACGTTGATGTCCAATTAACGCTCGGGGCTTTTTTTAATTTAAGAAAAAATAATAATCTGACGTCCCGCTTCGGACCGCTGACAATCACACTGCAAACAAAGGTTATAGGTATACACATAGGTAATTCCTGTTGTTTTAACTTATAAATAATCTTTAGTGGTAGCTGTAGTAGTAGTTAATGATGATAATAATAATGATAATAGTAATAATAAACACACCAAGACTCTCGTTTATTTATTATTATTACTAAATCGAGTCTTTACCTATTTATTTAATTCCAGTTATCAATCTAACGTGTCGAAAATAGTACCATACTCATCATAAATAAACCATCTGATATATAAGTGTATTGCAATATAATTTATTAAATTTAAAATCACTGTGTTAAGTTTTTTCTGTGTTGATTTCAACAACGCAGATGTATTTAGATTTTATGTGTGTACGTAGATCTATGTATACACATTAAATATATATGTATATAATAGCAAAGAAATAAACGTGTCGACACAGGAATAAATTTTACGCGGGTACTGTTCACCGCGCAACTCAATAATAAACACTTTTACGTTTTCACAATCACATATATATTGTTTATTATTTTATCATTATAAGTCACCACTTAACAATTATAATACTGTTAACTATTATGAGAAATAATAAATCACATAAACTTAAACAACATAATATCAGAGTTGACAATTTTCTGCCATATTAGCAATTTTCACAAATGCGTCCAAATCAGCAACCAAAAATATCTACATATATATACTGACTTCTTGAGGTGTATAATATATATGTCTATCTCTATATCTATGTATAGGTATAGATTTTTTAGGTATTTTTATTATTTTATCAATTAAACATAAATATCCTGTTGTGTATGCAGCTAAACGAATCACACAGGTTAAGAATTACGTATTTTTCAACTAATTATAAACAGTTAATTCAGTAATTTTATAAAAATATCATTCGTAAAAAATATATTATATTATACACAATTACAATTGGGGTATTCGATTAATTACGTTCGACAACCACTACTCTGGTGGCGCCTGTCGGCAATATAATAGTTTACCTTATTGACAGTTAGTTTGTACACAAACTAACGTAAGGTTTTTTTTTACTTACAATTTTTAAAGTTTTTAACAAATGACAATTTTGTTTTCTTTTTTTTTGTAGTCAATTTTTCAATAAAAAAAATTTTTTTACAATAAAAAATGCTTCTAAAAATTTTCACTTGTAATTTTTATTAATTTTCATATGTAAAACTTTTTAATTAATTTTTTTTTTAATAATTGCATTATTATAAAATTTTTAAATAATTTTTAATATTATGCTCGGAATAACATTACAGCGCCTTTATATTCACGCGACGATAAATTATTCTGTCGTGCTACCAATTTACGTGATAGAGGGAGAGAATCCCGAACAAACCAGAGTTCTTGTTCTTTTGGTGGGACGACTATACACACATATTTATGTATATATGTACATACACGTATAGTACCTACATTAATATGAAGCCATTAAGCATAAAGACAGATATACTTATTAGAAAACACTTACTTGCATGTATTGTCATATGTACACACTGGCTTGATTAGGAAAACAAACGAATCTGCATTGTAATTCTAATAGTACATTTAATGAATCATCTATATATATAAATATAAAAAAATTTTACACTTAAATAGTTCAATTTAATAATTTCAATGGCAAATTGAACTTCTGTTTATTTCTTACAATTGTGATTTATTTGTGAATCGTTTACTCTCAATTTGTATAAATCTAGTTGGATTTATGACTTTGCATTTATTGTTTGTTTTTAACTTGGAAAAAAAAAATAATCTCGTGACTGCAAATGATAAGAGTATTTAAATAAAAGAAGAAGATTAATAATATATATATATATATATATATATATATATATATATATATATATATATATATATATATATATATATATATATATATATATATATATATGTATATAAATAGCAAAAAGTATAAATATATATTGGATAAAAAATATACAAATGCGTGGAGTTTAAACTGTGATCTTTTTTTTTATTGAAACTATAATTATTTACAAAATTATACATTTAAAAAATTTTAATTGATATGACATTGGATTATACACTCACAAGTAATACTAATAATAATAATAATAATAATAATAATAATAATAATAATAATAATAATAATAATAATAATAGTTATATTGAAGATGGTGTAATTCTTGATATTGATAATTGGTATACACATAAGGTTATGTCAGCTTTCAAGGTTTCATTATTATGAAATACTCTTCCAAAATATCTCATATGATTATAAAACGGCTACTTTCTCTTGCGCTTGAATCTATCATCTGGAAATCACAATAATAATAATAATTTTTATTTATAATAATAATAACAACATATAATTAACTGATTGCGTCCATGAGATCTAATTTTGGAACAATTATAATTGTAATTGTGAAATAATAACTTTTGTACAATCACGGAATTTACTGATAAAAAATATCTATCAATCTACTGTTATGGCTGATGTAAATCCACTAGTAAACGAGGAAGAGATGGAAATAGCTGGCATAGACACTGGCGGAGGTGGATGCGCTGATGAAATAGACGAAGAAGAATCAGAAGGTGTTATTGTACCAGAGTTACAAGGGACACTATCTAAATGGACTAATTATATTCATGGATGGCAAACACGTTTCATTGTACTCAAAGACGGCACATTGTCTTACTATAAATCCGAACAAGACAGTGGTTTTGGTTGTCGAGGCTCTATCAGCCTTTACAAAGCTGATATTAAGGTAAACACAATTGTTGATCTTATATTTGCATAACAGCTGTTGTTTAAATAATTCAAAACACACTATTTAATTATTTATTTTTATACACTATATTTATTGTTCTGAATATTAGCATTTTTAAGAATTATTCAAGATTTATTTCTAAAAATAAAATGATACTGAAATTGAGAGACATTTGATCATTTTTAGAATTTTTTTAACAAACAAATTATAGCAAGAAAATTTTATTGAAAAATTTTATCTTTAGAAGCTCTGAAAAATTTTAAATGAAATTTTTATAAATAATTTTCTGTGTCTAGTTTATTTTTCAAACAAAATCAAAAGATTGTCAAGTGTCTGCTAACTTCAGCCTCATAAAATTAATTATAATATTAATAAACTAAATGAATTGTAGTTATTATTAATTATTATTTCAGAATTTTTTTGTAATGATTATTGGTATAACTATTTTTTGACAGAATATTTGAGGTAATTTTTTATTGCTTGGAATTTTATTTTATTTATTTATTTTTTTTTTTTTTTTTAGGCTCATGAATTTGACGAATGCCGATTCGACGTATCAGTGAATGAAAGTTTAGTGTGGTATCTTAGAGCAAATTGTCCAGAGGAAAAACAACGCTGGGTTGACGTATTGAAATCGTATAAAGTATGTATTTGTTTTTCTTTATCGTATGACACATATTTTATTTTTTATCTTAAGACACATAAATTATTCACTGATGACTCACTTCATTTTTCATGTTTTGTTACATATGTAATGTTAATGTACAATATAAAATAACAGTAAAATTATTTATAGGCTGAGTCTGGATATAGCAGTGAAAATAGTTTAAAACGGCACGGCAGTACGGTATCACTGGTATCAAACACACAATCTACCGCAAGTGGTGGCAGTTTGAATAAACGTGGATTACGAAATTTAAAAGAAAAACTTGCCGAGTTAGAGACATTCAAGGATATATTAAGTAAACAAATAGATACATTACAAAAATATTTTGACAATTGCGCTGGTAATGTATCGCCGTCTCAGGTATCCTCAGTGTCCCAAGAAACGAGAGTCAACTCTCATGAGTTTATTAAAAATGATATTGGATTCGACCCAGCACTCCAGTCAATTGATTTTAAAGGAGAAGCTATTACATTTAAAGCTACTAGTGAAGGTATACTCAGTACATTACAACACTGTGTCGAATTAATGGGTCAACGCGAAGACGTCTGGCGTCGTCGATGGGAAAAAGAAAACGAACGGAGGAAAAAAATGCAAGAACTTTATAAAGCTCTGAAGGATCAGATTAATATTCATCGCGGTGATCCTATTCGGCCTAGAGTTTTGATACACGGAGGTCCTGATTATGAAGTAAGATAATTCTAAAATATTTACTCATTTACATCAATCATAATAATTAGCTGATAATTTTGATAACTCGTCAAACGTCAATGAAAAAATATCACTTTTAATTATTGTCGAGATTATTCAAGTCTTGTTTAAAAATTTTCAAAAATATTCCAGAATGATGAAACATTATAGAAGTTTTTAGAATGTTTAGAAATATGTCGGAACAGATTGAGAAATTCCAGAAAATAATTATTAGTAACATATTTAAACATGACTTTAAATAAATACATTCAATTCAAAGTCTAGAGATTTTAGTTTTTTTTTTTTATTTATTTTTTTTTTTTTTTTTTTTTTTCAAGTTTGTTTCGCTCGTGCTGATTATTACTTATTGTTATCTTTATTTGGTGGAAGACTTGAGATTGTAAAAAATTATGTCAAGTATAGTACGTAATTATTATAAATTATAAAATATTAATTAAGAAGGAAATAATTAGTATTCCTCCTTATAATTCAGTGGATCCTCTAAGAATGTTTCATTACATAACTGTTACTAAATGTTTACCTTTATGATTATTGAATTAAGCAATATAAATTTGCATATTTTGAGGATTTTATTGCCGATAAAACCGAATGGATCTAGAATTTACGTTCTTAATTTATTCTGTTGATTTGTGGTAAACTGTATTTTTAGCTTAGTCCAGTATAAAATACATACGTAAAACTTTTTGCGTATATTTTTATTCCATATTATTCGTGTGTACACTAATCGGTCATGGAGTCATTTCCAAAACGTTTATGCAATATCAACTTAAACAACCACCACCATCGGTTTCCATATATTAAGCTTACGCAATTTACAGCGTGTTCAATCGACGACGAGGAATTATTTCTGTTCAGTACGTCAGTGGACTACCGCTGGAGTAGTATCGTCTTCAGATATTTTAACAAGACCATTAATATTAATTACTTTAATTATTTTATTTTTCTTCGTTAATAATGGGAAAAATAAAACTGAGAAATAGTTTTTTGTTGACGAGTCACAAACATTCAGTATGTCATTAAAATACATGTTAATAATTTTAATTGTTATCATAGATAATAGTTGATTATTTAATATCGTGATAAAGATAAATATGTAGTGCAAAGAAAAAAAAATAAAAATAATAATTTGTTTTTTTCTTGTACTTTTTAGGAAGGTCCACACAGTGCTTTGTGTGATGAAGAATTTTACGATGCTGTGGAAACTGGATTAGATAAAATAGATGAAGACAATCAAATGAGAGATCGTTTGAAACGAAAATCCGTTTCAATTTCAGTTGATTCAACTATTACTCCTGCAGTTAATCATAAATTATGGCCGGAGGTTTGTAATTTATTTAAATGTATTTATCAAGCTCTTATTTGTATTCATAGTTGCAATTATATTTTTTTTAGATCGAAAAAGTAACAATGCAACAACTGCACTACGCGCGTTTGGGTGTTGGTGGAGCAGGTGGTTGGCAATTGTTTGCAGAAGACGGTGACATGCGAATGTACAGGCGAGAAGAAGAGGCCGATGGATTAGTGGTTGACCCACTGAAAGCGTGTCATGTTGTCAAAGGTGTAACAGCACGAGAAGTGTGTCAAATATTTTTTAGCCCTGAGTACAGAAGCGGTTGGGAGACGACTCTCGAGGATATGACCATTGCCGAAACGATTTCCAATGATACTTTAGTATTTCTTCAGACGCACAAACGTATTTGGCCGGCAAGTCAACGTGATGCCTTATTTTGGTCCCACATTCGGAGTGTTCCTGATGATCAAGATCCTGACGCTTCTGATTTATGGATTGTTTGTAATCACAGCACTGAACATCCTCAGTATCCAGTAAGTTATTTTTGTAAGAGCTATTAGTGATGATAATAGTTATTATTGCACGCCTCATAGGCGAAGCGTTGCTCTACTCTCGAGTGCTCTACTCTCGACATGTCAAAAAAAAACCAGAATAATTTTTTTTTATCATCTACACAATCATTCACAATTTTTTAATTTTTTTTAATTAACAAATTTGTTTTGAAAAAATTGCATTTTTAATTTTTAAAAATTTCTACATGTCAATTTTTTTTTTGTTATAATTTGTAATAATAATCAATTTTATTGTGGAAAATGAGATTATGAGGCGTGCACTTTTGGATTTTCCAGAATTTAAAAATTTTTATTTAATTAAAATTTTCTAGCCAAACTCAAATAAATGTGTGCGAGTTTATTTAACTGTTTGCATTGTATGTCAAACATTTGTTGATCCACCGAAAGATCCAAATAAAATAAGCCGTGATGATATTACTTGTAAGATAACTTACTGTTCTGTGGGTATGTATCTTTTTAATTAGTTTAATTAATTAATTAATTAATGTTTAAATATTTTTAACTCTGATTATTAAAAAATGTATTTTACAGTAAATCCAGGTGGTTGGGCACCAGCTTCTGTGCTTCGCGCAGTCTACAAACGTGAGTATCCAAAGTTTTTAAAACGCTTTACAAGCTTCTGCATTGAACAGTGTAAAGATAAACCTATATTGTTTTAACTAAATAATTATAATTTTAATTATAAATAAAGAAAATTGTAAAAGTGGAACAAAAGAAATTTATATTGAAAAAAAAAAAAAAAAAAAAAAAAAAAAATTAAAAATGTTTAAATATTGCAACAAAGACAAAAAAATCTCTTTTAATTGTATTTGCGCTGATAGCTCGTTTACAAGCTCAGTGAAATTTTTTCATAAGTACAAATTATGTACTAATAAATAAAAATAATAATTAATAATATTTGTCTAATCATTGATTCAAATGATGAATTAATGAGTGTATTTTTAAATCATTTAATGTAAATACGTTAATTGATTGATAAAAAATTTAATTAAACGATTAAAGTTATTATATTAAATATTCATACTGTTAATTTATGATTATAAAAATTTTTAATATCCGATTTAACTTTTTTTAATAAAATCGGATGTCATATAACATAGTTAGAGTTTTTAAATATATATATGTATATGTAATAAAAATATTGAAATCGAATGAAAACTCTAATATCACATACACATTTTACTTATTCATTGTTACACTGCTTATGGTACGTAACTGTATAACAATGATGAAAAAAAAAAAAAAAAAAAAAAATATTGTTATTTTTATTTATACAGAAAATAAGGAAAGCGAATAATGTATAGAAATAAAACGAATGAAACTCAATAAAGACTGTTGTAGATTTATGCAAAGGATAATTGCTATTTTTTTCTTTTATTAATTAATCAATTGTATAAATTTTAATTTTATTAATTTATTTCATTTGCATGTGTAACCATAAAAAAACTATAGTTATTTGGTTAATTTTTTTTACTTAAATTTCTAGTACAATTAATAATAATTAAAAACGTAAAAAATCATTACAACAATTTTATGAGAAAAAAAAAATTATTTAATAAAAATAATAAAAGTAAATGTAACTGAAATTATTTGAGCTTAGTATTTAGATTGGCACGATTATAAGTAATAATCGTTTAAAAAATTAATTGGAATTTTTTTTTTTCATAATCTTACATACGTAATTCGTTTTTCATATCATATAATTATTATTATATCTACATAAAGTGCATTCACAACACATTAAGTTTTATCTATCTCCATAAATGTCTTTTCTGTTAGTATTAAATTTATCAATTTTACATCAAGTATCTCTTTTACTTTTTTTTAAACATAGTCGTTTAATTATTATTATTATTATTATTTTTTTTTTTTCCAAGGTTTTTATTCTGTTATTATTCATCAAATAATTAGCCGGTTTTTACTTTCACTTATCATAAGTCGTTAATTTATCCAAGACCTTTAATCCTCTTTCCTCGTACTCTTCTTTAGTAATCCAAAATGAATCACGATTTTTAGTTAATTCAGCTAGTACAGCACCACCCATAAATACCATATCTTTACGTCGTGGTGGGTCTTCAATTTTTATTTTAAATTTCTGCAATAAAACCCAATAAGCATTATTAATTTTAATTATAATAAATTTTGAGTTATAAATAAAATAAAATAAAATAAAATAATAAAAATGAATCACACCCCTAATTTTGAAGCATCATTCTTCAGTACTCGTTGAAGATAAAGCTGTTTAATCTCACGCTCTAATCTAGATGGTAAGCCTGGGTACATTGTACTTCCACCACTCAATACTATGTGTTTATATAATTCACTTCTTATATCAATAGCTGCCGATTGAATTGTATTAAATACTAGCTCAGCAATACCCGGTGCTTCAACATTTATTAAATGCGGTTGAAATAGCGCTTCAGGTGCAGCAAATCTTTCACCACCTACTTTTATCACACGTCCATCGGGTAACTAAGTCCAAAAAATTATCATTATTATTTATTATATTATAATTATTAATTAATAAAATTAATCATGATTATTTACAGTGTAAGACTCAACAAGGACAGTAGTTTCAACAGCTAATTTTTCTTCTGTCTCAATATTGTATCCGACATAACATAACTTTTCTTTCATCATTCTGACAGTTTCAAAATCAGCTGAATGATTAAATGCATAACCACGTAATAATAATAACTTAATAAGATACATTGTTATGTCCCGGCCAGCAACATCCAGTCTTTTTATTAAATGACATGGTGCACACTCGTGATAAACAGCACAAATATGAGTTACACCGTCACCAGAATCAACTACTACTCCACTTATCAATCCTTGTGCATAAAGTGTTAGTACAGCTTGGACAGCAATATATGTTGCTGCGAATCCGTATTTTTCAAACATCACCTAAAAATAAATAGTCCAGTACAGTTTAATTAATTATTATATGAAGAGATACAACGCTATAATTATTCATAATTAATATAAATATTACCTCAATCATTTTTTCTCGGTTTTTTGTTGGATTCATTGGTGGTTCAGTTAACATAATCTTGCACTCATGTGGATCAATATTCATTTTTTCTGGTCCGAATGTGTAATCCCAAACATGGCACATGTCTCCCCAATTTCTATATTTAATTTGTTAATAGTTGAATGGAGTCAATTGTAATATATTCAAATTTAATATACAAAAAAATGTTGTTTAGTAATAGGATACACTGAGAAAAAAAAATACCGTCAGAAAAAAAATTTTTTAGCTTATAAATTCAAATAATTCAATTTCTTAATTATTATTGATTTTAATAAAATTTGATCAAATAATTTTTCTTAGTATTTTTTTTTTCTCGTGTATTGATTAATTTTTTTATAATACCTAACAATTCCATTTTGCATAGGATAACTAATTTCCAGCAATGAACGTAGTTTACTAGCTTCATCACCGACCATCAAATCCTGTCGCAATAATAAATTATAATTAAACTTAGATAATAACATTTTCAATAACAATACAAAAATAATGTCTAACACATTGGCATTCTCATATAAAATCAAGACACACATTTAGTTTTCCGGCCAAACATTTCACAAAATAATGCAGCATAATAATTAGCAATACAAAAAAAATAATAAAAATCCAATGCTTGAGTAAACTTTAATTCTAGCCGATACGATAAATTAAAAAAAAATAAATAAATAATTAAAAAAATATATCTACTACGACAATAACGTCAATACAAATAATACACTTCAACTTACAGGCATGTTAAACACGTCCTATGATGGCAAATGTAAAAAGCACATAAATACATTTAATATTAAATATAAAAATAAATAAAACAATATTTTATAAATAAAATTAATAGTTATACAAATATATGAGGTTTGTACATATCTAATTGGTTGATGCGTTACGCATTTGTAAACTTAGCAGGTCAATATTGTATTCGAGGTATTAGTCAATGTTAATAAGGTGTATATTAATTACACCGCATTATTCTTATTATTATAAAAACAATAATCAATCGTTTTATTCACTCGGAAAAAGAGTTAGTTAAAACTGTAAATCCAACCAGTTAATATTTTCTTGAAATCTTCAGTCATTTCTCGCTTATTATTTAAAATTTTAATAATTATTCGTATTTTCTAGCTTTTTTTTTTTTTTTTTAAACAACTCTAGCACAAAGGACACTACTGGGTACTAAAAATGGACTTACACGAACGCAAAGATCTTGCTGAAAATATATAACAATAATTTCATTACAATCAATTTAATTTTATAAATAAAAAAAATATATAAATACATATACGTAATTAAATAAATCTTGCCATTAAATCGGACAATCTTGTACATCTAAATTTGATTACAAAAATGTCTCGTTTTTTTTTTTAAATTTCAGCAAATTAAAATAAAAACAAATAAATACAAGGATTCATTAAAAAAAAAAATGAATTTAATTAATCCTCACCTTAACATCAATGTCTCCAATTTTATTTACTGCTCTGATGATCGGCCGTCCGACAAGCGATGGAAATATATAAGCAGGAAAATTAGCACCTGCATATCCACATTTGACAAACTAAAAAAATATAATAATTAATAAAATTTATTAACATTATTATTTATTAACAATTAATAAAAATTCCAAATAGCATTAAAAATTAATTTAGCAGATATTCAATAATTTTTTTAACAAATAAATTGTGGTAAAAAAAATTGACATTTATAAATTAAAAAAATTAATGCAATTTTTAAAAATAAATTTTGAGAACAAATTATTGGTTAAAAATTAAAAAAGGTCAAGTAACTACTAACTTTAATTAAATTAAATAGCATTAATAAAAAATTCGCATATTATTTTAAAATATTGATGGAATTAAACATGCATAACCTTACCCCAGTTCCATTGTCACAAACAATAACTTTCCGTCCTTGATTATCCATCTTAATAAATACGGGAAACACTTAGTAGGCAGTAATTATTGTTAATTGTTAATTACAATAAAAAAACCAGAATTTTGTAACAAATTTCCTGTAAGATGACTAATAATTTAGCTCAGCAAGGGCGTCACCGGCATGGCGTACTTGACAATAATCATCCAGTATTTTTATAAGGTATAAGATAAACACAATCAAAGTTTTTGTATATCAAATATTAACCATCACATAAACAGCAATAAAAATAATTCATGTGATCAAATAAATACCTAGTTATTAATAATGCAATGATACTGAAGTTAGCAGTCAGCTGTCAATTTTAAAAATTTTTTTAACAAATTAATTACAATAAAAAAATGCTTCTAAAAATTTTCACTTGTAATTTTTATTAATTTTCACATGTGAAACTTTTTAATAAAATTTTTTTTTAATAATTTAATTACTATAAAATTCCAAAACAATTTTTAATATCTGTCAACTTCAGTGTTATAATAACGTATCATAATACTTAGCTACCAGCAAATAATTGCACTGTGATTATTTTAAAAATAAATGCATTTAATTACAACTTAAATGGAATGGAGTGAATCTGTCAAATGTATTAATTTTTTTTTTTTTTTTTTTTATGAAAATGCTCATGCTCTTTCTTTTTCTATCTAAATCCTAAATCTTCCACACACGAACAAAAAAAAATTAAACTTTTTTTTTTTTTTGGGTCATGTTCTTTTTTAGTACTTTATTGTAACGCACATGTCGCTGGTTTACTTATTTGAATATAGCCACAATTAATTACTTCCATATTACTATCATTATTATTATTATGGTTACCACTTCTTTTATTTCTTTGTACACAAACTCATACTTACAAGCATATGTATGTATTCATATATATGTATTTTTGATATTTCTATCAAAACTAACTTCATATTGTCATTTAAGTTTCACAAAAGCTTCATATATGGGCAACGGTTTCGATTATTTTATTTTCAAGCAAATAAGGTAATTTTATTATTTAATTAATTAATTAATGTGTTAAAATATCATTAATAATTATTTTTTCATTTCAGAAAATTATTTATTTATTTTAAAATACTGAAAAATACTTTTTATTAATGAATAACCTAACGACGCTGTGTTCAAATAATAATATATCTCTGTAAGATTATTTGTACTTGTTATGTTCCAGGTCGCTTTACATTGGACTGTAATTGTTTTAACAAACATGACAGTTGGCTGTTAACTGATAGTGTATTTTTTAAAAGAATATTATTTTTATAATTTTTCACCATGGCCGCGAGAAAAGGAAAAAGAAATTTAAAGCTCCAAGTTTCGGAAGAAGCTCCTGTAAATATGTAAGTATTAAATTATTAAAAGAAAAATTTTATTAAAAAGTTTCACATGTGAAAATTAATTAAAATTACAAGTGAAAATTTTTAGAAGTATTTTTTTTTTTTGTAATTTATTTGTTAAAATAATTTTTTTAATTTACAACTTCAGTATTATATAAATTATGATATTATTTTGATAAAATTGGCGGGAAGCGGTTCAATGAATTTATTTTATTAAAATTATTTTTACAGCACACCGCCGAGAAATCTTGATAAACGTACGACAATAACAATAGAAGATAAAACATTTGAAGTTGAGGCTGATGATCTCGAGACTATATGCATGCTTGGTAGAGGTGCTTACGGTATTGTTGATAAAGTTAAACACAAACAAAGTGGTACTATTATGGCTGTAAAGGTATGATAATATTTATCTGTTAATCCAGAGGTAAATTTTATTGTTATACTTGAAATTTTAATAATAATTACAATGAAATTTTAAATGTAGAGAATAACTGCCACGGTAAACAATCAAGAACAAAAAAGACTTGTAATGGATCTAGATATTTCAATGCGAAGCTCAGACTGCCCTTACACTGTACAATTTTACGGAGCATTGTTTCGCGAAGGAGATGTTTGGATTTGTATGGAAGTCATGGACATGAGTCTAGATAAATTTTATGTTAAAGCATACAAAAATGGATGCTCAATACCTGAAGATATTTTAGGAAAAATCGCACTTTCAGTTAGTTAATTTTTATTCGTATTAATTTAATTTTTACTTGCTTATTTAATTGAAACTTCCATTTTTTAGGTAGTTAGTGCTCTTCATTATTTGTATTCACAACTCAGGGTAATTCATAGAGACGTAAAACCTAGTAACATATTAATTAATCGAAAAGGTGAAGTCAAGATCTGTGATTTTGGTATTTCCGGTTATCTTGTAGACTCAGTGGCTAAAACTATTGACGCTGGTTGCAAACCATACATGGCTGTAAGTTTTTAATGTTATTTATTTAATTTTTTATTCTAAAATACAATAATAAATTCTTTTGAATTTTTTGTGAAACTATTCGGCTACTTGCTTTGGCATTGAAATTGAATAAATAAAACAAATAATAAAATTAACTTTTCAGCCAGAAAGGATAGACCCATCGGGGAATCCATCTCACTATGATATAAGATCAGACGTCTGGTCATTAGGAATTTCTCTGGTCGAACTAGCTACCGGAAGATTTCCATACGAATCATGGGGTACACCTTTCGAACAACTGAAACAAGTCGTTAAAGACGATCCGCCAAAATTACCATCCGGAAAATTTTCTCAACCTTTCGAAGAATTAATTACCAAGTGGTTAGTATCTGACCATTAAATATCTTACTTACTTACTTATTTAATTACACCAATTAATACTTATCTATTACTGATATTACCATCATTTATTTTTAGCTTAATGAAAGACTTCACAGCCCGTCCGAATTATAGTCAATTACTCGAGCTTGATTTCATCGTTGAACATTCTAAAAAAGATACCGATGTAGCTGGGTTCGTCGATAAAATTTTAAATTTGCCAGATCCTGAGCAATCTTAAGTGTTTTTAAAAAACATGTACGTAAACTTTGGGGTCATCGCATGCATCTAATATTTAGTTATTTGATTTTTTTAATCATTGTCATGAAATATGACGCTCAGTAATAGTTATATAAGTACTTTAAATATTATTAATAATCAATGGCATTATGTCTAATCTATTTAAAAAACAAAGATGCGGATTTTAAAAGTCAATATTTCTTTTTCTAAGTAAAATTAGATTTTTGTTTAGTAATTTATTCTTTTATTGGTCTATTGAAATAGATACTGTATAATTATTTACAATAACTCGTACACTATTAAAGTGAGTCGGCATTCATTAATAATGTACATATAGAATACATCGAATCATAGATTTTTTTTTTTTTTTAACTCAAAAGAAAACAATAATATCAATAAATATGCATTATAATTTCAAAACATTTCTTTATTTAATTTAATTAGACAAATATATTTTTTTAAATGACACATTATATTTATCTCTATATATTATTTGAAAAGACAATGCATGGTAATTAGTTTAAAATAAATTAAATATTAATCTACAATATTGTCTAACAATAACAGTTCGTTATAAACTATTCAACATTATTTGACAATAAATTATCAATAAACATTACTATCTAACACATTAATTATTTTAAAGCGTATAATTTTCTAAAGACATGTCCCATAAATGCGGTAAATAAATATTTTAAAAAAAGTTAATAAAAAATATATTATTTCATTGACATTTTGAAAATATAAAGCCTAGCTATCTTGGTTGTACAATTGTTAATAATAAAATAAAAAATAAAAGTAAGCGCTCGGTAAATGCCAGGTAGACTTATAGTGATTCTTTAAAACTCTTATACATAATTAGGTTTGTCTATTTATATAAAAAAATATTAATAATATCGGCCGGGATAAAATTTGTGCGCGCAAATATTCATCGAAAAATTTTATATGTCGTAATATGCCAGCATATATACGTTGTAAAAATATTTATATGGAATGTATACTGATATATATATATATATATATATAAATTGTATTGGATATCACATTCATCTGATAGGATCGAAGACTTTTTTAAGCAAATTATTTAAGGGTTCTATGATTCTTGATCCTCTGACACAATATCCCAGACAAAATATCCCCAAAATAAATATTTTTATGATTTTTAATCCTAGAGATATTTTGTCGGAGGATCAAGACGCCTGATATCTATTCAAGGGAATGCATATAATAACCTGGAAGAAAATTAACTTTAATTTCACCGGTAACTAACGACAAAATAATCTTTATATTAAATTATCCTAGTTATTTTTTTGTAATAAATAATTTATCTAAAAGTTTGTTTTTTTCGGTATATAACCAAAGTAAATTCTCAGTTGTTCGAGAAATACGAAGGTCAATATAGTATGTGGTGCCAGACGTACAAATGCTGGAACGTACCCCTGTTTGAAAAGTTTTATTTATTATTCACGATTATTGATCAGTTACATTATTAAAAATTAATTAAAGTAAACAAACATAAGTTGTTTCTTACCTTGAAGAAACCCATTGGTCCCATTTTCGCGGTATACAACACCAGTTGACCCAAATTCTATTATTTAAATGATAAATAATAAATAAATAATAAATAATAAATTCTATTATTTTACCTTATATTCTCCAGGCTTAGCATTCATAGCACGTGTTTTGAGAACATCTAAAGGCTGTGTAAGAGTCGTCGCAATCGCTCCCTATAATTTAATAAAAATTATATTTAATTTTTAAAAAAGCTTCTAAAAATATCTGAAAAAAAAATTCAACTCTTGGTATTTTTAAATAAAATTTCGTAATTCCTTGTAACTTTCTAAAGTTACTCAATATCATGAAAGTGAGTTTGAACTAGAGTTGATTTTTTTTCTCAAATATTCTGAAGTAAAATACTAAATACTTACAGCTGATAAACTTGCTGCAAAATGCGTTAATAAATTATCGTTAAATTTACCAGAATTTAAAAGATACTGTTTTATTTGATCGTAAAAACTTAGTTGTCCAATAGTCATTAAAATAGCGCGTCCAGTAGCTGTTGAACAGCCATTAAATAACTTAACAACACCCTCTTCACGGCAAACTCTTATTAATCCATCCAACGCATGTTTGTAACTGTGTAAAAAAATAAATTATTAACTACTAACATAAATTATAATAATAAAAAAAATATATCCATACTTTCGCCGTTGTTCCGGTGGTAATTTAATGTCATTCTGCATTCGTACATTAATAAGATCTCCAGGTGTACCAAAAACTCCACCAACAGCACCAGCAGATCCAGCAATTAAAAGTTTTTGATAAAACGGTAGGGGTTCACCAGGCTTCTCAAAAGCTTGCTTAGCAACCTATATTAATATAAATTAACACGACCATGAGATTATAAATAATATTTCGCTGTCTCAATCAAAAATTTAATTATGTATTTTTAGAATAAGTTTTCTGATTTAATAAAATTTTTCATTAACGCTGAAATTAATTTTAATTCTAAATGAAAATTAAATTTGCCGACATTTGAAAATTTTTATAATTTATTCTATTGAAAAATTTATTTCTAAAAAATAAATGAAAAAATTTTACAAGTTGAAAAATTACCTGTGCAATTTTTTTCAAGTATTTTTTTACTTATAATTTAATTGATGGAAAAAAAAATAAAATTTTTTAACGTCAGCTAATTTTAGTATCATTAATTCTAATACCATTAAAGCTTGTGTTTTTATTACCTCGTAAACTCCAAACCTTGTTGTTGAATATGTACCTTGACGTAATAAAGAAGCACTAAGGCCGTTGTATAACGCAAAAAATCCCTGTTTTTTAATAATATTCATCGTGTGATTTACTATCGACATTTTTCCTTCCTGCTGTGTTTGTAATTGCACCTAAATAATAAACAAAATAAACATTACCTTGACTACATATTTTTATTTTAAATATTACGTAATTTATTTGAATACCATGCAAATAACTAATTCCAGTAATTCTATTAATAAAGCCTAGTTAAATAAATTAATTTCGCTGCTTACAAAAATTAACTACTTAAATAATTATTTCATAATTTATGAAATTTAAATTAGCTGAGATCTGAAAATTTTTACAATTTTCTTCTATCAAAAAAAAAAAAAAAAAAAAACTCTATTCATAGAAGATTTGAAAAATTACACGTGCAATTTTTTAAAATATTTTTTACTTGTAATTTAATTGTTGAAAAAAAAAAATAAAAAATTTTTGAACGTCAATTTTTACAGCATGATTATTAAAATTTTTTTTTTTTTTTTTTTTTTTTTTTTTTTTTTTTTTTTTTTTTTTGAATAAATACCTTTAATAAATCCAGAGGATGAGTTACACAAGCAGCTCCAGAAGATGCGACTCCACCAAAATACCATCGAGAAAGTTTTTTCGAATCTTGGGAACCCATTCTAATTTACCTACTTTATTTTTTAATTAATTGAGTAAAATAATGGAAACTACTCTAGTTTTTTAAATTATTAAAAAATCAAGAGTTAAATTCTGAAATTATAAAATATTTATTAAAACTAGATAAATTGCATTACATATTATTGATTAAGATTACACAGCTCATCTATTATAAAAAAAAAGAATAGCAAGGTGAATGACTCATTTTTTGCATTATCATTCGATAATTATTTAATTTCTTCTTTTAAGTAAAATTATAAAATCAATAAAATTTCTTACATGCTCATTAGTTTGAAAATTTACAAAATAACAAATACTTTTATTTAATAAAATAAAAATAATTATAAATAATGAATCGCACCGTCAATAACCATGCGTTGATACGGAATGACTTGTGATAATATTTTTTTTAATTCTGACCACTATCACTTGATATTAAACACTTGGTATGTATACGGTATAATTTTATTGATGTGTTGATGGTCGGTCTCTACTTGTACGGATGCTTGTTAGATAAACTGGTTGTTGGTTGTTGAACCAACATAGCATATTTAATTGAGTAGGTATTAGTGAGTTTCTGAATTCGATGGCTTGAAATTGATGGCTTTAACGTCATGGAAAGTGGCAAGCGCGCGCATCAGCTGACAGCCACGTGTTTACTGACAGTAAGCTTATATTTATAGATTTATTATTTTTTACGGGCTTGCTCAATTTATTTAATTATAAAAAAAATCCCACATCTAATTTAAAATAATTAATTTTTTATGGTTAGCGTAAAGTTATTTTTTTTTAAATATTATGTTTTTTTAAATATTTCATATTTTCCCGCTAAAATTATAAGTCCTTGACAGATAAATTAACTTAGATCCTCTAGCGCTCGCTTTACAAACAATATGACATTTTTTTGTTTATTGTTTATTAACTAAGAGTTTTGACATAATTATATTTATACTTTAACTGTCATCTGTCACATTTGACATTTTAAATTAATAAATAATTTAGTTTCAATTGTGGATTATAAAAAAAATTGTAATTTTTTATGACATTGAAGCTAGCAATTATTTGACTATTTACAAATTTGTTTTAAAAAATGAATGAAAATTAAGTTAGCCGACCATTGTTTTTAAAAAATTCCATTTTTAATTTTTTTAAATTTCTACCTGTCAATTTTTTTTTCTTAGCCATAATTTACTTGTTAAAAAAATTATTAAAATGATCAAATATCTGCTAAATTAATGTTCATAATTTTTTATGGTAAGTAAACAGTTTTATATTGTTGATATTTTTTTTATTTCTTCTTTTGGAATAACTAAAAAATGTTTTTTTATAATTAAATTATTGTCGAAAAAATTATCAGAATTTTTTTTGTTTCAGTATCACGGCTAAATTTGGCGCTTTTCTAAACATTCGCTAGATGGCAGGTAATGCTTAAAAAAAAATGTCGCAGAAGAATGAAAACCAAATGATGTGACGATTTTACATACACAATAATAGTATTAAAAAATGGAATAAGCGAGTGAATTTTATTAACAATACTATCAATAATAATAACAGTGAATAAATATTTAATTTAATAGTTTTTATTAAAGTTTACTTTAAACAGATAATGCAGATGTAGAAAAAAATTTTTTAATGGTAGTGAAAGATCAATTGAGGAAAGTACCGTACTATACACCGTCTCACATTTAGAGTAAGAATAAAGGTTAAAAATGTCGTTATTTAATAAGCCGAAGAGAAATATTCGTCGACGATCTTTCAATGAAGAGTATGAAGACAATGAGAACAGAATGGAGTGTGATGATGTCCAACCTATGGTTAAATCTAAGCCCAAGAAGAAGGAAAAACCCAAACAAACGCTCCTGAGTTTTGGAGAGGAGCTTGATGAAGGTTAGACTTTTTTTTATTATGAATATTAATTTGATTTTTTTTTAAGGAAAATTTATAATATTTGAATTTTTTTTTTTTTTGTAATTATAATAATAATAGTTGATTATTTTCATACAGCTGATGACGGGGAGGTTTTTAAGGTGAAGAAATCATCGAGGAGCAAAAAACTGATGAAACAACTTGATCACGAAAGGAGAAAAAAGAAAGGTGAAGAGAAAATGCAAGTGGACTCTGAGCAAGCAAACGTGTCTATTAAATGCGACAATGATTTAGAAATAAAGACAGATGATCTAGTAGTAAGCTATCTCTATGATGTCTTTATTAATATTAATGTCACTTGAATTTTAACGTCTAAGTACCTGATTTCCATTTATTTATGCAATAGTTACTATTATTATTTTAATATTGAGTGAGGAAGATTTTAAGTACCTAAAAAAATAGGATACTTTATTATTTAACTGTTTTTATTGTTATTATTAATGTTAATTGTCAATACTATTTTCATTTTTATTGACATCGATTTTTTTTTTTATCTAGGTTAAAATAAAAAATTCTGCACCATTAATTTTAAATGGACGAGCTGCACTAGTAGCTGGAAAAGACGATTATTCTTCGGATGAAGAAGATGATTCAGCGGCGCATAAATTTAGAAAAAATTTTACCAAAACTGACCCCATGAAATTATTTTTAGAAAGTAAGTTTATTGTTAATAATTGGTAAACTGTTTTACTTTATAAAATATTTAATTTTTATAATTTTTAGGTGGATGTATTCCTGACGCTGCAATGATACACGCTGCTAGAAAAAAACGACAAAAAGCTCGAGAATTAGGAACTGATTTTATACCTGTCGAAGAAGTACAAACGTACGTATCTACTCTTATAATCATTCGACATTCTTATTGTTTATTTTTTTATTAAATTTAATCTATTTTAATTTTTAGTGAAGAAAAAGGAAAGTCAAGACTAATACGCGAAGAAGATCACGATCGTAGTGACGATGATGAGTCGCACGAGCGAATGGATATGACAGTCAATATAGAAGCTCGTGATAAAGAGAAGCGAAGAGAAGCATTTTTAGCATCACAAGTTCCCATAAAACGTTTGTCTCTTAATTACAATCGTAATGTTGATTTTAATTTAAAATATGCTATGCATAATCTTGCAGTGTCCGACGACGAGAGCGAGCATGGTAATGAAGAAGAAGAGTGGGAAGCTCAACAAATACGTAAAGGAGTTACTGGCGCTCAAGTAATATTTAATTATTTTACCACCATCTCTTTCTAATATATAATTATTCATTTTTATTTTTATGGTTAATTATTTTTTTTTGTCATTGTAGATCGCAGCTGCTCAACAGGATTCTCTTATGCAACAACAGTATTCAATGGGTCTAAATAATCAATATGTAACAGGTACAGGAGTGCATTCAGAAATGGGTATGATGCCAGTAGCTCCTCCACCGCCATGTATTCAACCACCAGATCCTGAAAAAATGGTTCCTGTGTCTCCTGAAGAAATTGTTGAAAAAATGCGCTCAAGGTTTTATATATCTATTTTATTATATTACTACTTTTTTTTATTTTTTTTTTTTAATTCAATTTACAAGAGATGCTAGGTTACAAACCTTTTTTCAACAGAGTAATGAATTTTTTTTTTGCTCAGGGTCTCAAGTTTAATTCAAGTACATCGTAAGCACCAGCAGGATCAAGTGCAATTGAAAGAAGAACTGCAGCAGACGTTGAAGGAATTAGATGAGGGTGAAACTCGTGCGCCTCAGCTAGCTCAACGCTTCAAATATTACCAAGAGTTGCGTGGGTATGTCACTGACTTGGTAGAGTGTCTTGATGAGAAGGTGGGTTTTCACGATGTTACGTTATTTTCTTTTTAATTGCTCGCGTCATTTTTTATAAAGTTATTCAATTTCTATTTATAAACTTTACAATACTTTGAAGGAAAAAAAAATTGAATTGATTTTTAAATTAGCACGGATTGATAATGGTTAATTCAATTGCCAGGGGTCTTAATCTTCTCTGTATTTATTTATGTATAAGTTTTTTTTTTTAACATAATAATTTAAGATAAAATAAATTATTTAAATTGGGTGAGTATCGCAAATTATCGGGAATGAATGCTAAAAAAAAAAAAAAAATACTTTTTGTGAAAATTATCATGGCTTTGGAACTTAATTAAAAACTCCAATGTTGTATAAGTCTAGTAATATTTATATTTTTAATTGAAGTATATAAATTGTAATGTTAATGGAATTGTAAAGGAGTACTATTAATTTCCATAGTCAATTATCAAGTGGAATATTAAATGATAATAACAAAAATTTTTTTTTCTGTTAGCTGCCAATGGTGACAGGATTGGAACAACGATGGCTGGACTTGTACGGCGAACGTTCTACTGATCTTATGGAACGACGTCGTCAGGATACACGCGATCAAACAGAAGAAATCACGTCTGCTTCAAGTCAGTTATTTATTTCTTAAAAATTTACCAAAGTAGACAATTTAACTTCGATACTTTTTTTTTTTTCATAGCTACTAAGTATTTAAAATATTTATTGTTTGTATTAAATATATTTTCAATTTTATTCAGGAGGACAAGCTATGAGGCGAGGTCCAGAAGATGATGCGCGCATTCGGCGAGCGACAGAACGTGAAGGTCGACGAGCACGACGGCGAAGAGCTCGTGAGCTGATGCAAAATGTTCCTAAACACAATGACGGGATGTCAAGTGATGACGAAGTTACTGAGCAACAAAATCTAGCTTTTAAGCAGGCGAAAGAGGAAATTGATGAAGAGAGTAGAGATATTTTTTCTGATGTCATGGATGATTTTTGTACCGTCCGAGGTATTTTAGCTAAGCTAGAATCCTGGAGAGAAATAGACATGGAGGCTTACACAGAGGCTTATGTTTCATTATGTATTCCTAAAATGATTTCGCCGATAGTAAGATTACAGCTTATCACTTGGAATCCATTAATGGTAATTATTTCATTTCTTCAATAAAGTTTTACTAACGCTCCTCCGGTTTACTCAGACAAAGCATCAAAAATATTTGAAAATTAATACTATCAATAAATAGAATACTTGCAAATGAGTTCATGAAACTATAAAAAAAGAACCAATAAAAATTATTCGTAGTAAATATTTAATACAACCTATTTTTAACAGGAAAGTACTGATCTAGAACGTACCAAGTGGTATAATGGATTACTATTATACGCATTAGATCAAAAAGAAACAGAAGAATCACTCAGGCGTGATCCTGATGTAAGATTAATACCACTCGCTATTGAAAAAATAGTAATTCCTAAACTAACTTGTAAGTTATTTATAACTTTATCAATATTATAAATAATTCATATATCTCTAATTTTTATTTAGATATTGATAATGTGTAGTCTATTATTTTCTTTTATCAAAATAGCCATTGTGGAAAAAATATGGGACCCAATGTCGACATCACAGACTCTGCGGCTTGTTGGTACCGTCCGTCGTCTTATCATCGACTATCCTAATCTCAATGAGAAAAGTAAACAGCTTCAGCTTCTTTTCACCGCTATCTTAGAGAAAATAAAAGCTGCCATCGACAATGATGTATTTATGCCTATTTTTCCAAAGTAAGTTAATATTTACGTTATAATTCATGGTATGGAATTTTTATTTAGGTAATTATTCAGAAGTGGGGTTCCATCTATTTTAGATAAAATTGAAATAAAATAAAAAATTCAAAAAGATTAATTTTTTTATTTTTTACACTCAAAAATAAGTAAAGCCCCACTTCTGCACAATAACCTTTTTTTATTATTAATTATAAATTATTAATTTTTTTTTTAACAGAATTTTAGATCCCAAGCATCCATTTTTCCAACGACAATTCACTATGGCAGTAAAATTATTACGGAATATTTTAAGTTGGCAAGGATTGCTTGGAGATAATCAATTGAAATCTTTAGCGATTACTTCACTACTTAACCGATATTTATTAGCGGGCTTAAGATTTTCTCTTCCGGTAGACGCATTACATAAAGCTAATATGGTATTTCCATTTTATTCAATACTTCTTATCAGCTATTTTTGTGTAAATTAATCTTACGATTAATAATTCGTTTTATTCGTAGATTATGACAACAATACCACGAGCGTGGCTTCATGGAAGTACTGTTCAAGATTTAAATATGTTTGCGACTCTTATTAATCAACTGAGTGATAAACTAGATCAAGCAAATCCAGCTCATCAGTAAGAATTAAAATTTTACAAACGTTTTGATCATAAAAATGACTTTTTTTATTAATGTATTCTTATTTTTTTCTTAGCGAAGCGTGGGAGTACTCTCAATCAATTTTACGGTCCATAAAATCATTATAAATGTCAATAATTGATAGGCTGCTAAAGATATCGTAGATATGTTTAAAAAGGATCTAATTAAATAATATGAAATGCTTTGTACATTATAATTATTGGATATTTAAAAAATAAAATTTAATTGTTTCAAAACAATTTGTATAGAAATTATTTCATTAAATAGTTCAGTGATTTGTAAATAAATAACTATAATTATTAGCGATTACTTTAATACTCATTCACAGGTTTAAGATTTTCTCTTCCAGTGTACGCCTTACATGAAGCTAATTATATTATGACTATACCACGAGCGTGGCTTTATGGAGGTACTGTTCAAGATTTAAATATGTTTGCGACTCTTATTAATCAACTGAGTGATAAATTGAATCGAGCAAACTTAGCTCATCAGTGAGGATTAAAATTTTACCAACTTTTTAATCATAAAAAAACACTTTTTTATTCATTTTATTAATTTATACTTATTTTTATTTTCCTGCTGTGATTTTTTGCAAAATTTTATTTATTCGGCTGGATTTTGAAAAATCTCAAAAAAATTTTTGGTAATTTTGAATAATTACTTTTTGAATCTTTTTTTTTTTTTTTTTCAAATTGTTTTTCACGACAGATTTATTACCAAAATGATAAAAATAGAATAAATTAGAAAAAAAAATTCAGAATATCATAATTTGAAAATTTTTGAACTTTGAAATAAAAAAAAAATGTCAAAATATTTAATTTTCATAATTTTTTCAATATTGAAGATTTTAACAGAGTAAAAACTTAAGTAGAAGTATGACTCAAAATAAATTAAAATTTCTATATTAAAATAATTATTATAATTTGACAAAGTAGTTTTATAAGTAAGAAAAAAAGAGAAAGAGATGAATTAAAGCTACGCATGCAGAGTTAAATTTACTTTTTAATTTCAATTGTTGTTAGCTAGGACCAAAGTGCCTAAATTAGATATATTATTGGTGTTACGCAAATTAAAAATTATTGATAGTGTGCTAGAAGAATTAAATTAATATATTTTGTAGTAAAATAAGAAATAAAAAATTTATCATTAAAAATACTAAGAAATTCTAGTAGTTCTAAATATAAAAGAGGCCAAAGTTCAATTTATTCATTTTGAATATATTTTTCCATGGCAATAAAATAAAATAATATTTAAATGATTAATAATAAGTAATATTAAATAATAAATAAAAAAGTGTATATTGTTTAATTAAATATGGTAAAAATTTTTCTTTTATAATTATCAGGAGGGTAACGAATATATATATATATATATATATATATATATATATATATATATATATATATATATACACATTTGTGTATATATGTGACTCATATACATACATTGATATATGGGTATGTAAAGAGGACATGATGAGATTGAAGATAATCTGTCGATGGGATAATTTTAACTAACACCAATAAAAAGTTAAACTTGCTCGTAAGCTACTGCGATATGAGATGAGAGCACACACATCGAGTAGTACATAGCCAGTGTGCAGGTCATCTCTTGACTTTCATGAACTCAGTCGACACCAGTCTTGTGACGGACCCACACAATTATGTCCCCAGGTATTTATTTTAAAAAAAAAAATCAGTATTTTAAAAAACTTAGTTACGCTTTTAAATTATTTTTTAAAATTAATAATTGTCTTTAGAAAAAATTTTTAACTGTAATTAATTATTTCTTCTTTTGTATTTTTAGATGTGATATGGAATAAATTTAAAATGTACCGGAAAATAATATTATTTATTA
This sequence comes from Cotesia typhae, assembly GCF_013202065.1. Lineage (NCBI taxonomy): Eukaryota > Metazoa > Arthropoda > Insecta > Hymenoptera > Braconidae > Cotesia > Cotesia typhae. Next base: position 3,684,306 of record NW_027423729.1, on the reverse strand, counting down.
TAATAATAACAATATCAGTAACATCCGGTGATAATATATTTAAAACCGGGAAGAAATACGAGTATTCATATTTTTCAGAGTCTAACTCTGGCGTATTATCACCATCAAAAGCTTCATCGTCATGGGGTATGGAGGGTAAATTTATTGTTAAAACATTTAATAATATTGCGCAAATGCAGGTAATTAATTTTTACAATTTTAAAATATTTATAATTAATTTTTAAAAATAAATTTTATTAAAGAAGAAATAGCGTAAAATTTTTAATAAATTTTATTTAAATAGTTGACTGATTTAAAAACTTTTATATGGAATGGAAAAAACGTCGAAGAGCCAAATCTTGTTGAGGTCAAAGATCAAGCTGCGGAACTTCTAAAGCCCTTCCAAATAATCTATTCCAATGGAACAGTTACTAATTTCAGTGTTGAAATCGATTCTACTTGGGCGATAAATATTCAACGGAGTATTGCTAGTATTTTTCAGTTTGATTTAAATATTTTACAAAAAGAAGTTGCCTTTCATTCACAAGAAGTAATATTTCTTCTTTTTAATTTTTTTTTATTTTTATTATTTATTTATTTATTTATTTTTTTTTAAGTATCAAGAATTTTTTTTTTTTTTTTTTTTTAGGACTCACATTACGGAAAATGTAACATTGAAAATATCGTAACAATCGAATCAGACAACGAATTATGGGTAAGAAAATATTTTGACCCGCGTACTTGTACTGGTCACCCTCATTGGACATGGACCAATGTACCACGTATGCGATGCCCAACTGGAGATGAAGTAAGGTTTATTAATACTTTATTAAATAACTAGTATTATATCTGATAATGAATTAGTCGTTAATAAAATTGTTTACAGAGTCCAATTATAAAATCAAGCGAACGATTATACAAAGTTAAATTAGACGGTAATGAAACTGAAATAACATTTATAAATGCTACGGGTGGAGTTTACGTTCAGCCATTTAAAAATATGTACGAGTCACAATTTTTATTTACAAGACAAATTTTTAAGCTGATTGACGTTACGGATTTCAATGGTGATTTATCAAACGATAAATTACGTCAAGTCAGTTTACTACATGAGCTTCCTGATAATGATTTATCACAGGAAAGATATACACACGAAAAAGAGCACATTTTTAAATCAGTAATAAATTTTATCGTTTATTCTAACATTTCTTCATTGATGATTCTTTCATTAATTACGTAAAATTTTTATTTATTAAATAACTATTTCTTCACAGATTTCTATCCTACTAGATCGATTGAGCCAACGTCTAGAGAACCCAGGACTAGACACTGAGATAAATAATTTGCACAATACAACAATATCTATTCTTCTGTACTATCTCAGTAAATTTGATCGCGTAGATTTACAAACGGCTTACAAAAATATTTCCGGTACAAGTTACAAAGAAGAAACAATCAGAAATATGTTTCTTGAGCTGGTACCGCAAATAGGTACCAAAGACTCCGCGCTCTTTGTAATGGACTTAGTTCAGCAGAAAAAAGTATCTGACATTACAGCGATGCAATTGTTGACGCAATTGCCGTTTCATATTCGCAAACCAGACGTTGAGTTTTTAGATAAAATGAAGACGTTGATTGATTTGCCGGAAAAATTGTCCGCGGAAGTACGCAATACGGGCATTCTCACATTTGGAACGCTCATTTATAAGACATGCTTGGTTCATTGTCCTGAAGAAATACTGGATGACTATGTACGGCTTTACATGGACAAGTTTACGGAAAGTGATAGTTATAATAGGAAGATGATTTGGTTAGAAGGACTTGCTAATATTCAGCTGGGCAAAGTTGTTGAATTTTTGGAACCAATTGCCATTGGGAACAATCAAGAGTCACGACATTTACGCGTGCTTGCTGCTTGGGCGTCGTTACCTACTGCTCGTGATAGACCAGATATTGTAAGACACGTTATTGTTAATAAGTAGCTGTTCGATACGCTGGAAGAAAAATTTTTTTGAAAATAAAATAAGCAATTAATTTTTTTTTAATTTTAAAGAATTTTATTTCTCAGCTGAAGAAATCAAAATATTTTTTACAAAAATTTTCTTCTTGAAAAAAAGTTTTATAGATTTGGGAAAAAACAGTTTTTAATGAAAATTTACAAGTTGTTTTTTATCAAACCAAAAAAACTTCTTTTTAAAGGTACTGTAAGAAAATTTTTTATTTCTTCAGATAAGAAATAAAATTGTTTAAAATTTTAAATAAATTAATTTATTGTCACAAAATATCCATTATTTTCAAAATAAATTTTTTTTCTCAGTGTAATTATTTATAATTGCTGGATTTTATTTTAGATTTATCGAGCTTACTGGCCAATACTTGCTAATCGCACAGAATACTTGGAGATGCGTATAGCTGCGTTGCAATTATTAATTGAATCAAACCCAACATCTAATCGTATCATTTCGCTTTATTGGTACATGCAAGGAGAGTCTGATTTGCATTTAGTTAATTATTTTTACACGACATTAAAATCCATGGAGAGAACTAATTTTCCTTGTTACAAACACATGTAATTTTATTTTAATTTTTTTTTTTTTTTTTTTTTTTTTTTAATTATTTGCTACCCTGAGAGAAAAAATTTCTTTTGAAAAAAATTAGTAATATTGTGATAAGAAATTAATTTATTGAACATTAATTTCTTGTCACAATTATCTTCAAAAAAAATTTTTCTCTCTCAGTGTAGATAAAAAAATTTATTCAAAAATCAATTTATTATTTACAGTGGATCTGTAGCGACACAATTTTCACGTATTCTCAAAAAACCTGAAAGCGACGAGCATATTATTACTGGAAATTATATATTTGATTATCAAGATATGAAACGTAACTTTGGTGCAATGGTACAAAATATTATTATAGCGAGCCCATTGTCTAATATACCAGAGATTGCTTATATTACATTAAACAGTCACGGAAGCGGTACACACTTCAATCAAATTTCTGTAAGAGTACTTTTATAATTAAATTGAAGCTAATTTAAATAATTATTAAAAAAAAATTTAATTTTTAGATAGAAATAAAAGCCACTGGATTAACTCATTCATTATCGCACTACTTGGAAAGTTTTGTCAGAATAAAAGACATTTTGAAAGAATTTAAATTAGATGATAGATCTTTCGACTCTCCTCACATTGAAATAATAGCTCGCGTTCAACAAAAAGCTGTTTTTTGTTTGCATTTTAATAAAACAAGTATTGACAGCGCGCTAGCATGTGAGTTATTAATTTTAAATTTATATTTTTATTCAAAAGAAGAAATTATAAAAATTTAATTAACCGACATTTGAAAATTTTATCATTTATTTTATTGAAAGATTTTTTTTTAAATTAAAAAAAAATAATTCCACTTGTAGAAAATTAAAAAAAATTATTGAAAATCGGCTAATTTATAATACTAAAGTTAGTCGCCGTTAAAAATTTTTTTTTATTTATTAAATTACAACAGAAAAATATTTTTGAAAAATTACACTGATAGTTTTCCAAATTTTTCACAAATAAATTTTTTTTTTTATTTTTTTCAATAAAAAAAAATTCTAAAAATTTTTAAATGTCGGCTAACTTAATTTTTACGGCTAATTTTAGTATCAGGAAGAAATAAATAATATTTAATTTATCAATGCGTTTATTTAGATTTAAGATCGTTACCAGAAAATACTTATCAAATTTATCAAAACATGGAGTTTCATATAAACCAACAGCGAATTAATATTCCACTAACAATGGAATCGATTCAAGTGACTGATTTAGGAACAAATGTAAGACTTGCTGCAACAGCTAATTCATTATTTTCAATGAGAGGAAACTTTACTTATTTATTTAACGGGCGTAATAATCACGTTATTTTACGGTAAGATAATTTATTTATTTTTATTTCTTTAATTGCTTAAAATGATAATAATGGTCCAATGACGCATTGTTATTATTTTGTTGCAGCACAGTTATTCACGGTACTGAAGTAGTTGAAACTTACAACCCATTGATTGATGTTTGGCATTCTGCTGAACGTTCTCAATCAATCCACGGATATCTTCCTACCAATGTTACTGTAGGGATTCAAGAAAAATTATTTTTATCTTACAATACACCTACTGGTACGTCGATCACTCCTTAACAATTAAAACCAGTCGATTAATTTTTTAATTTTAAATTTGCAGAGTATTTACAAACCGGCTTGACCGCTCATGCTCGAACAATCACTACTGTTAGAGGCATTAAAGCTTTACAGAAATTGAAAGCTATTTGTCAGCATTGCCCAAGTTTGTATACAGTAAAAAAATATCCGCATGAAGATTTACAGGTACTTTTATTTTAAGAAATAAAAGTTTTATAATTACAAATTTAATGGCAGATTTATTTTTTTAGAATGCAGTTGTTCTTAATTCAGTTTTGTCAGAACTTGGGAGACAATTACAAGTAAAAGTATTTGATTGTGATCGGGAAATTGCACAAGATGAATTATTTAATGATATATGGTCATCACATAGGAGTAATTATCAGTATGTACAAATTTTATTTTATTTTTTTTCTGATTGTCAATTTATTTTAATTGTTAACTAATTTCTTCTGACTTAATTTTTAGATAATTTAAAATGATTCTGAAATAAGCAAAAATCTAATAATTCTTTAAATTTTTTCAAATTAATTAATTATTACAAAGAAGAAATATTTATTTAAATTTGCACTTATAATTTTTTTTAATTTCTATAAGTGGAATTTTTTATTCAATTTTCTTCACTACCGTGAGAAAAAAAAATTAATTTTTAAAAAATTTTAAACATTTTTATTTCTCAGTTGAAGAAATAAAAAATTTTTTCACAGTAATTTTTTTGTTGAAAAAAATTTTTAATGATTTAGAAAAAAAAAATTTGAAATTGTTTTTTCCCAAATTTAGAAATTTTTTTTTAGATAAGCAAATTACTGTGTAAAAAATTTTTTATTTCTTCAGCTAAAAAATAAAATTATTGGAAATTTTCAAAAAATTAATTTCTTATTGGAATATTTCTAATTTTTTTCGACAGAAATTTTTTTTCAGCGCACAATTTAATTGTAAAAATTGTTAGATTTAAATTATTTATTTCTGTCATTAAAAATACTAAATAAATTATTTTATTTTATTTTAGGTCTTGGTCAGGTGCTAAATTATTACTCCTAGGGATTCATTTCCTGGATTACTTCAGCTACGTACCACCCAGAGGAAGTTGCGGTGTAGCGCTTTATATTGAACCATCAAATATTCAGCCCTCAGAGGTATTTTTATCGCTTATTAATAACTTTAAAAAAGAAGAAATAATAAAATAATAAAAATTATTTAGGTGAAATTGGAATTTGCCAAAAGTGGCAAGAATTACGTGCTGTCCTTAACGCGAAGCGAGTTAGGAAGCTTAAAAGTATTGCAACAATGGAATTTTGCGGCTCTTTATGAGTCCAAGACCTGGGTCTCTGATTCTCTGAAGATAAAAGCCAGTAGAACTGAGCCTGGAGAAAAAGTCATGAAGGTGAAGCGATTTAGCAATTAATCCTGCCACTTATTTAATAACATATAATTAAATTTATGAATAAATGATAAAATTTTAGGTTTGCGTAGAGATAGAACGAATCATGCCATGGACCTGGGACTATTTCAGTCTAAAGCCCAGTGATCAGGCTTCGATAAACTTAAATATAATATGGGGACTTGCTGAAACTGCTAAAGGCAAATGTTCCGGTTCATCACTATTCTTAAATATGGTCGGGGAAGTTAGTAAAGACCAAATTGAAGAAAGTAAGAAAGACAAGTGGCCTTACAATCAGTGTCGTAGACAATCAAGTGGTAAATCTGTTGTACCTTACACTGAAGCTTGTTATCAAGCTTCCAGAGAATTGTCAACGCTGAGAAAATATCAAGTTTTTGTTAAATCTGAAAACGTAAGTCATTATTTTTATAATTAATTAATGACATTAAAGTTAGCAGACACTTGAAAATTATTTAATTTTATTTAATGAAAAAATTTCTTTGAAAAAATTGTATTTTTAATTTATGAAAATTTCTACGTCAATTTTTATTTTCTAATTTTTTTTGCCATAATTTATTTGTTAAAAAATTTTTTAAATTATCAAATATTTGCTAAATTAATTAAGTCAACTTAATATATATTTTTTATTGTCTTATCAGTTACCAGAGAAGATAGAGACTTTAATTTGGAGATTGAGAGCTCTGTATAACGTTATTGGCGGCAACAGCAGCTATTTAGCGAATTCAGAGCAATTTGTTGTTGGTGCGACGTTCTCCAAAGACAGCACAAGAGCTGAAATGCGTGTCAATCGCAGCAAGCTGCCGATCAAATACGATCCTGATATAGTTGATATGCTTTTGACGCGCACTAGACTACATAGATACATTGACAATGCTTTTCTCCGAGCGTTTTTCAGTGAATATTTTTTTTTAATTTATTGTTGAGTAGTTAATGAAATTTTTTAATGAATAAATTTTTTTTTGCTACAGGTTTTTGTGTTATAACGCCTGACATGATTCAATCAGCTCACAATGTAACGCGCAGAATAGAAAAAGGCCGTGAATTTTTAGTACTCGGGCAGTGTTACGATGAAAATCCAGGATTTGCTTTAACAGCAATCAGCTCAAATGAAGGAGTTACTTTAAATATTAATGATGATAGTAATAATCTTAAAATAGCACCAGAAAATGGTGGGACAGTTTATAATTTTACAGATCAATTACCATTGACTAAAGACTTTGAATGGAATTTTGTTAATGATAAAAGGTATTTATATAAAATTCACTGTAAAAATATTTTATTAACAAATATCAGACTTATTACAATTGAAAAACTTCATCTTAAACTTAATACTTTGTATATTGAATTTTATTCTATAATTATTTAAAATTAAATTTGTACTTCCGTGATAATTAAATCACGTTACAGATGCCATAAGGGCGTATAATAAAAATTCTGTTTTTTTTTCTAAGTCCAAAAAAATTTTTAGTTTGAAAAAAAATTTTTTTTGAGAATCGACGAATTTTTTTTATGAAACGTGTAGAAATTCAAAAAAAAATTTTTCTTCAAACTAAAAATTTTTTTGGACTTAAAAAAAAACAGAATTTATATTATACGCTCTTATGGCATCTAGAACGCGAAATCTTACGACATTTAATATTGTGTAAATTTTTTACAGATTTAGGCTTGACAAAAATTCAGTCCACATTCTTCTGAGTAATAACATTCCATTTATTCATTTCACAAAAGATCAAATATTAATATTTTTCCCAAATTACATTCAAGAATTCACCTGTGGAGTTTGTACTGCAAGAAGATTTGACGATTTGGACTTGTATGAAAAAATTTAATTTTTTTAAAATAGATATAAAACAAAAATATATTTATTAAATATAGCAATAAGATTATTATCAATATTATTAATTAAACAAAAAAGTAATAGTAGATCTTGTAATACTTGAATTTGTTACAATAAAAATTAAGAAGACTAATACAAAGAACACAAATATTTTATCAGACTTTAAGGTATAATAATTATGTTTTCAAAAAATAATTATTTTTTACGAGTAACACACCAGTCGACATGTTCAGCCATATCTTTACCAACAATCATCAGATTACAGATAGGACAAGAATATCTGTGCTCCATATTGAGTGGATCTTCATCAAGAAGATTATTACCGCTGGTATTAAGTGTCATGTCACCGAAAGTTGACGACGTACAGATCTCCAAGTGTTCATTCAATGGAATGTCATTGCTAATTCTCGAATTACAGACCAAGCATTCATAAGTACTTCTATCTTTCTTAGATTTGCTGCACCCTGGTCGAGAGTCAGTATCATCGACAACAACAACAACAGCAGCAGCAGCACCAAGATCTCTTTCCATTTTTTCCCGATGTTTCTTTAAGCACTTTTCAATATGATCATTGTATTCTCTTACTCTAACTCTACTCCCACATGTAATGCATTCCTCAGTGCCAGTCACTGGTCTTATTGGCGATAAAGTTAAATCCGTGACATCACCAGCATCATTAGTGAGATTGACAACAGAGTCATTAGATGCTAAGTCACCGACTTCGTTTAAACAAATATCCAAATGATCATTTATTCTGTCGCTGGTAAAACGTCTATCACACTTCGGGCAATTGATACGTTTATCCTCAGGTGCTGCAGATGAATTTCTTGGTTTTAAAGTATCGCTGGTCTGCGATCTTTCTGCCTGAGAATTATTGTCCAACACTTCTAAATTTAAGCAATCGTTTACATGGATATCAATCAAAGATGCTGCAAATTTTTGCTGACAAAATGGACACTCATGAGTTGATTCTTCTGTTATTTTTGGGCGTTTTTGCGCCGGTTCTTCTGAATTTGCATCGTTGGAAATTAAGCAAAAGTCAATATGTTGGTTTATATTCTCATCGATAATTATTTTGTTGCAAATAGGACACTCAGGTGCATTATTACCAAATTGATTTTTTTGATCTTGCTTTGGAGGAGTTTTAGGTTTTATTTCTTCAGCATTGGATTTTGTCGGTTGAGGTGACAAAAAGCGAGTTAACAAAATACTTTTACCAGTGTTACTTCCTCCCAAAACACCAGACGAATTAACCCGATTTCTTGAAGGTTTTGGTGCGAGAGGAGGCGATGAAGTCAAACTAGAAGATCCGGGGCCTCCAGTTCCGAAACCAAAAACATTATTCGTTGATGTTCCGAGTTTTTTAATTCCTTCCGACCCATTTGTATTTAAACTTCCTGATCCAACTTTACTGACTGTTACAGTTTTGCTACCTACGGATCTAGTATTTCCAGAAATAGTTTTAATTCCTCCTGGCTTATTCTTTGGTGAATCATTTGAGAATGATGAACTTGAACTCGAACTTGTTTTGGTGGATTGAACAAAATTATCTAAAGTATTTTGTTTCGGAAGCGCTTTGGAGACCTCACTAGATCTTTTACCTTTAGTAGGTTGTTTGTTTTCGGGCTCTTTGATTTTTATATACTTGCCACCGCAATTCTGTTGATGATTTTGCCACCAGAAGTCTGAAGGCCCAGGAGCTCGATTCATTGAACGGCGAACTATCCCGAAGTAAGGAGGACGTTTTTGACATGGACCGTCGCATTTCCACCAATGCTGTTGGTATAAACGCACCTCGTCATGAAAGTCGTGATAAATCTGTTAATTAAAAATATTCAATCAATTATTATCAATTATTAATTTAATTACAATCTCATTAATTTAATTTATAAAAATAAAAATTACTGTGATTTTAGTTCCAGCTTCCCGGTTTATTCTCTCCATATGTTTACAAAATTCAGGACCGTGGCCATCTCTGTCACGATTATTGTTTGTGATAAATAAAAAACCGTGAATCATTTCGTGCTGTTGAATAAATAAAACAATTGACATTTTTTTAATTAATTACTTAATAAAGAAAATTATTTTTTAAAGCTTTTAATTATATAATTTTTAAAATAAATTTTTTTTACTATAATTTGTTATAATAATAATATAATAATTTGTAATAATAATAGAATACCAGTAAAGTTTCCACTAAATCCTTTCTAGGTCTTAGTTTAAGCAATGGCAAACTCAGAGATATAACACACTCACGATTACGTGGATGAAACGAACATGTGCCAGCACATCTATAAAAATTTTTTATTAATAATTTTAAGGATTGAAGTAATTTTTTTCTTCAAGTAAATGATAAAACTTACGTTGTCATTCGTTTACTCCATCGCACCTGAACAGCATCCAACTTATTCCAGAAAAATTTTTCATTAAATTGAATAAACATCGTATAAACATTAGGAGTAGGATCTATTATTTCCAGTGTTTCATCAATTAAACTTCTTGGTTTGTACTCATATTCATTCAACTGAAAATAAACATTTTTAGTTGCGTATAATTAATTTTAGTATAGAAAAAAAAAATAACACTGAAGTTGACAGACATTAGAAATTTTTTTAGAATTTTATAACAATTAATTTGCTATGAAAGAAATTTAATAAAAAAAATTCCACATGTAAAAATTAGAGAAAATTATCAGTGAAAATTTTTAGAAGCAATTTTAGTATTGTAAGTGATTTATTATAAGAATTTAAAAAATTGACAGCTGTCAGCTAATTTCAGTATCATAAAAAAAAAAAAAAAAAAAAAAATAGTTACGTGATCAGGAAAAACAGCATTTTCTGTTATGCCATGGAGATGCTGATTATTTATTGGATCCAAATCTCGTAAATATCTATCTGTCATTTTTATTAATTTTTGAAACTATTAAAAAAACTGTTAAAAAATCTACGACAAAACTTCCCTGAATATGAAACTTGATACGGATCTATTAACAATGACTAAACCTATAAATCCAGTTGTTAAAATTATAAACAAATAAAATATATCTGAATGAATAATTATACATTATTAATACAATAACTGGATTAATAATCACACTGTTTATTTTATTATTTCATGTTTTTTAAAATTTTTATTTTATTTTATTTTATTATTATCGAATGTTAAATTTTAAAAATTAACTATTGCTTACTAACAACTATACAGTTATGTCGATTACTTGTGTCAATTTGGAGGTTTTTCATTTAGCCGCTTTTATATAGACTAACCTCAAGAATTGATGGTTTTTTAAAATATACATTAGAATTGAAAATGCGCGCGCAAGCGTTAAAAATGATTTTTTATTGGTGAAAATTAAGGCGCGCTATTCAAATTTTTAGTGAATCAAGTAGTTGAATGAAAAATATAAATTTTTTGTCATCTAAATGTAATGAAAAATATTTTTATTACATTACTTACAAAATAATTTTAATTTTTAATAACTTACTCAATTTACATTGGCTAATAAAATTTAGGAAATATTTAAAGACAGGATTTTTTGAACAAGTAAGTTATGTGGTTAAAAAAAAAACAATCGACATTTTTTTTCATGTTAAAATTTTTTAATTTTCTAAATTTTACTATTTTATTGTCACTAAATACAATAAAATTTAATACTAAACTTGAGGATTTACAAGCGTGCGCTGTTATGAGAACATGTATATCTGAAAAAAAAAAATAAAAAATTTTAATGTTAGTTTGTATAATCAATTATCTAATTATAATAAAGTAATACCTCTGGGTCCATATCGTAATAGCATTGTGAGTACTCATATGCCAGCCGACAAGGATCAGTAGCTGTCACTGAAGAATAAAAAAAAATATAACAAATATGTAACAGATAATACTACTTAATTATAAAACTGAAGATTTTAAGTATGTTTACTTTTATCTGCGCAAGTCTTAAAAGCTGTCATCATTCTTTCCACATCTGGTTGTTCTGCCATTATGTCAAGTTGTTGTTTAACAGTAGCTAAGTCAATTTGATCATTTTTATCTATCTGAAAAAATAAAACCATATTATTATATTATTGCGTATGTCAATTTTTTGGCTTTCTACGACAAATAAATTATTATGGAAAAATTTTAATAAAATTTAATATTATAAAAAAAATCCTTACAATTTTAGCCATTTTAGCGTTGCACAGAAGATAACACATCAATGTCTGATCTTCTGGGAATTCTCCTCTTCGGTGAGCTTCGAGTAATTCTATAAGTGATTTTATATAATATATATTTAATAAAAAAATTAAAAATTTTATAAATCTATAAAAAATGAAACAAAACAAACCTTGACTGGTTCCTATTTTACTAGCACACTTTTGACTCCATGGTTTAGCAATTGATTTCATTTGACTAATCGATAATTTCTGAATAATTTAAATTGATAATAAATTTAGTGTAATTAGTAATTCACATCGCAAATTAAATATCAAATATATGTTACTTACAGCATCTACATTTGATAATTCAAAAAATAGAAAAGCTAACGCAAATGAACAAAAATAAACTTTACTCATTGTTTTTCAGAGAAAAAAAAATAAATAGCTCCGAAGAAATACAAATTTTAAAAGATTGATTTAGAAAAATATGCTTCGAATTGAATGGTCTGATGGATTGTTGCGCTATTTACTCATCCGTAGATTCGGATGTCGTCTTTGCTACGTAAGATTAATTCTACGTTATTAAAAATAATCAATGTCCCAATAAATCTATAATTTTTTTAAATTCATCGACAGACGTATTTATTATTCAGTATTACGTATAACACTCAGCATAACTTAGGAATTTAAGAAACATCAAAATGTAATTATAAATTTTAAACTCCTTCATTATAGTTTAGAAAATAATAACGAGTCTAATAAATAATTATATATATATTTTTAAACATTCATTTATTGTACACAGTCAGGCAAAGTACATCGCAAGGATAAAAAACAATTTTCTTCATTTTATCCGTATTGTTTTATTTAATTTGTACAAAAAATGATCTGACCAAGGATAGCCGACACAGCTCATCCAACAGATGAAAAAAAAAAAAAAATTAATTAATCTATAATTCTGCAGTCTTTGATTGGAAAGAAATAAATGATTATTGCTAAATTATCGTAAATGTGCAAAACCTATCCCCGGTAGATCAAAGTGTGATTTATAATGGCAAAGGGAAGGAAAATTTATATTTATTATTTAATTCTTGACAATTATAGATCAACAGTCGGTGATTTATAAAAGATAGGATCGTCTTTAAAAATTGAGCTAATCTTAAACCTATTTATTCTCGATCAATTACCATAGCGCGCAAATAACTCATTGATTACAGTATAGTAGTTTACGTTTAACTTTATCATTTGAACATCAAAAAAATCATCAATTATCCGGTAATTAAAAATATAGTTATCTATATATATTTGTATAAATATAACGTGACTTTTATTTTAAATATTTATATTCATTATTGTATGCGCGTTATTTTTCCTTCGAGGTTTTTTTTTTTTTTTTTTTTTTTGTTAGTTAAATTTACATGATTATTATAAACACTCTTCATAAATTGTAAGCGTTAAAAAAATTAATTCATCTTAATAATCGGCAATAAATCAGTACAGCGAATAAACTATCATCGCGATCAATTAACTCAACTATTCAAAATTATAACAAAATAAACAAAAAATCATTATTATCATCATCAGTATTATAGACAAAATAAATAAATTAATTATACAGTAATCAATTCTTCATACTTTACTTCTACGACTGTACTCAAGAATTTGTTTGTGATAAAACAATAAGTACCTGAAACAAAATAATAATAATATTATCAATTTTTTATATTTATTTTTTCTAAAGACTGGTTTTATAATACACACCCTTCACTGGTTAAAACATCTTTAAGCCTGGCTCTAGTGATTAAATGATCATCACACTTGAACCACTGATCACGTTGCTGTCTAATGAAAGCTGTGTAATGACCGGTTTCTAAAGATCCTTCATGATTAATAACAGCAAACAAAGAATATCTATTATCACTGAATGCAGTATCCTCGCCATTTTTTTGTAGCCTTTCAATAGCTGCACTGTTGTTGTTGCCATTACGCCGGTGAGACATGAAAGGCGTCATATCCAGTTGTTCAGGAAATGAAATGAAGGTTGAAATTTTTTTGTCCTGAATACTGGAGTGTTCGAAACGTTTGAGGTGAAAACTCGCAACGATTGGCAGCTGCTTCATAGTTAGTTGCTTAGTGCTCTCCTGATAGGTCTGACACTTGCTGCATTTTATTTTGGCACTAGAGCCCAAGTGTTCTGCGCGGGTAAAACGCTCCAAGCAGTCGAGTAGGGATGTGGGTGGGCCATTTGAGTCTGCACCAGAAGCACCGGCTGTTGGGCCTAGATCTAGAGATATATCCCAGAACGGATCGATGGTTGTAGAGACTCCACTGAAAAATAAAAAATTTTTTGTAGTCCAATTAAAATAAATCTCTTAACGATAACTTACTTGCAAGACTGACAAACAACGTCGCTTTGCAATCCACCGGTAAATATTTGATCGATAATACAGTTACAGTGATGAGGGTTGTCTTTTACAAGAATTGGAGCAGCTTCGCAGTGTCGATGCAAAACATCTAGAGTCGCTATAAAAAATTCATGAGCGTCTTGTTGTTCGTAACCAGCTAGATGCCTCGCGTGGGTCCATATCAAATGTAGGAGCTTGTGGAGCGTCAAAGGTGCCTTACTACCAGAGTAAAATTCCTGAAACAAGTGTGATACTTCACAAACTAGACAGCGACTGGGCTGCGGGCAGTGATGACGGTCCGCGAGAAAATAATCTCGTAGCAATGGAGTATGAGTCAGTGCTTGGACAATGCAGTTCATGAAACATGTACTTCCTAAATTTATCAAGCCTCTCAAACCTGTAAAAAAATCACTTAGTTAAAAAAAATTTTTTTTTTTAATTTCGCTGCGTAAAAATATTAATACAAAAAAATAATAATAACCAATTGTTGAATTTTCTACAACCCGTCGACGTCTTGGATGTTTTCTCAATAAATCGGCCTCTACTTGCGTTGGTTCCCAAGCGCGATAAAATTCTCCTAAAGACAATGATTTTGCTGACTCGCTCCATTGTGCTTTAGCGACAGTCAGCAATTCACGATCATATACGTAATCGCCGCATTGGAAGCACAATATATTTCCGTAACACAAATCAACAGCTGTAATTTATTATTATTATTAAATTATAATTTAGATTAAATCCTTAATCTTAAAAATATGAAAATAAAAAAAGTTACCATACCTAAAAAATGTTTTTTCGTTTTGGCATGTTCCTGTATGTGTCCTTTGACATAACAACCAAAAAATATACAATGTAAACAAGAGTGTAGGCGATCCTTGTATGACTTACAAGTGTGACACAAACAGCTCACAGCCTGTAATTATAATTATCTTTATTATTAAGAGAATAAGTAAAATTTTTTGGTCAGTGTATTTATACGATAAAATGGTTTTTTATGATTAAATTTGATATCGTTAAAAAAGTCTTGACTTTAATTTGATCCGTTTCATGATTTCACATCATTCTCACCAATAATCAATTTATGATGATTTAAGGATTTATACATTCACGCACAAATGTATACCTAAGACTTGTAATTTAATTTTTTATGAGGCTGAAGTTAGCAGACACTTGACAATCTTTTGATTTTGCTTAAAAAATAAATTAGGCATAGAAAATTACTCATAAAAATATCATTTATAATTTTTCAGAGCTTCTAAAGATGAAATTTTTAAATAAAATTTTCTTGCTATAATTTTTTTGTTAAAAAAATTATAAAAATGATCAAATGTTTCTTAATTTCAGTATCATAATTTTTTTTTATAAATATTTTTGATATGAAAATTTATAAAAGTGAAAAATGATAAAAGTCGCTCGAAAAAGTAAGAAAAAAATTATATTGTTATAAAAAATAATTTTATTATTATCATAAGATGTTTAAACACTTTTACCACCAATGCTTGTAGTAAAAAATGCAACAATAAAAATATAATAATAAAAACAACAGTACCTTTCTGATACGCGCCTCTGCTGAGGTACTGGTTACAAAATACGAGTGTATAACTTTGTAAGGTTGTATTCCTTTAGCAGCTTTAAAATTATTCAAGTGTATGCAGCCATGGTCGCTCATCTCAGTCCAAAGTGTGCCTTGGACTGGGACTCAGACTTGTAGATTTAATGTAAATTTTTTCTCCTAGAGTTAAACCTTCAGCTTGCTGAGTATTACCTTCCAAAACAGCCAGTTGTTGATTGTAGCCGTAACCTCTACCAGTCTTACTTTTGACAGTTTTAAAAAATAATTGTTTCGTTAAATTATCAGCACTGGCCGGAATAAGACGATGAGATTGTTTACACTTTTGTTTATAAAACGAATATGAGTACTTAAAAAAATAATTGTTTTCACGCAGGGCGTAGCACGTTGGCCTTGGAAGAATAACGCGTATCGTTGACATGGAAAACCTCGTGAGCCCTTAACACTTTTGGCTTTGCTTTTTTTTTCTCCACAGCTCGTTACCCTTTTATTATTTTATCATCATTTTTCCATGCTTTGTTGAGGTTAGATTTGCTAAGCCTAAGACAGAAGAAGTTGGGGGTTATTTAATTTTATATATACTTTATTTTCAGTGCACTAATCACTGATCACAGATGTGCGTTTTTGGTTTTAATACTACTATATGTATAAATGTATGTACTGTATGTAACTACTTACAAGTTATGCAGCTTGTAGACGTTGAGTTACTCGAGCGATACGAGCCCAACAGAATCAGCCGGTTACTGCAGCAAAGTCAGGAGCCGCAACAGCAGCAGTCAGCCGTTGAGCCAATACAATACATGTATTTATATTTATATTAAATTTTAATTAACTGTCTAAAAGTTAGTTGTCACTTGACAATTTTTTTATTTTTTTTTTAACAAATAAATTTCTTTGAAAAAATTCTTTTTAAAAAATTCCATTTGTAGTTTTTTAAAATTTCTAAAAGTCAATTTTTTTTATAAATTTTTTATGAAAATTAAGTTAGCTGACATTTCAAAATTTTTAGAAATTTTTGATTAAAAAAATTTTTTTTTAGATGAAAATTAACTTAGCAGATAATTAATAATTTTAAGAATTTTTGTAAGAAATAAATAATGGCAAAAAAACAATTTATAAAAAAAATTGACATTTAGAAATTTTTAAAAACTACAATTCCATTTTTTTCAAAATAATTTTTCAGAATAAAAAATTTATTTGTTAAATAAAATTTAAGAATTATCAAGTTACTGCTAACTTTAATATCATCATTCCCTTTGCCCGTCTCTAGGTAATTATACTATCAAGTACATTTAATTAGCAAAAATAATTGTGATGAATTACAAAAAAAATTTTATTTTACTTTTACAGACTACAGTGGAGTGTTTGAAATTGAAATCTATAACAGCTTTGTACATAAAAAATTCATCAAATGCCTGATATATTTCGATCTGCTAGGATTGAATAATGTGTACCTCTTACGCACTACATACGTGTTCATTTTTTATGCAATATTTTTTAAATCAATACATCTTATGTATTTTTAACTGCAGCAGAAAATTCACCCTTCACTCAACTTTTTCACACCTCTTTACGTATAATATATTTCAATAAAAACTATACATTCTAAATATTTTTTATTTACTGCCCAAGGTGTGTATGCTATTTTTCTTTCCAGAGAGAAGAAAAATATGTTAAAAGACCTGCAGGGTGTACAGGAGCGTCTGGTTGATTAACACCGAATTAAAATGATTCTTTAACTTCAGTAGTTCGTGTTGGTATTTTATTTTATCAAGCCATTTAAATAGCGATCATCAAATTATAATTCCAACGATAATATATATACATATACTTGTAACTGACTAGAGTTCTAATATTTTTCATTCGAACTTAATTACTATAAGATAATTTTTTTATATGCCCTTTTGGTTCTACAAAACCAAAAGATAAAATAAAACCACAGATTAAAAAATTTTTGTGAAGTATTAATATAATTTCATGTATAAACTCAGTAAAGAATAAATTAATAATTTTATACATCGTATTCTTCTTTGTCTATAACAGTATTCAGGATCGCAAAGTATGAATAGGACTTCTGTATGACCTAAAAAAAAAAAAAAATTAAATTGATTAGTACAAGTAAAGTCTGTAATATTACATTTCATGTAGCATTACAGTAGTGGTATACACGGAAATAACAAGATGACATTGGATATCATCCTAGATTATACTGAGTGAAAAAAATTTTTTAGATAGTAGTTAGTATAATCCAGATATCACTCAGTATAATCTGGATTATACTAGCTACTATCTGAAATTTTTTTCACCACAGATATCACTGAGTGGAGCGCATGTGGCATGAATGTAAAGGAGGGGTATCGTGAGAGGTAGTCTGGCTGAAGTAGCGGAGGAGTAAGGTGCGTTTGGTGTGGAAGTCCAGCTTGGAACCGGATGATGAAGCCTACACGGAAAAAACAAGATGACACTGGATATCATTCCAGATTATAATCAGTGATATCTGTGGTGAAAAAAAAATTCAGTTAGTAGCTAGTATAATCCAGATTATACTGAGTGATATCTGGATTATACTCATTGTAATCTGGATTTTATACTAGCTACTATCTAAAAAAATTTTTCACTAAGTATAATTTAGAATGACATCCAGTGTCATCTTGTTTTTTCCGTGTAGGTTTAATTTTATTGTTAAAACGACGAAAAATATTAAATTTACCGATAGGTAAGTATCCATTGAAAAAATGAAAAACGTTCCAGCTGATATTGTTAATGGTTTGAGTCCTATAAGTAAAGCATTAACCATATATTGTTTAATTTGACGATTATGTAAATGTTCTTCCCATCTAGATTCATATATACTTCTGTATATAGACTCTCCCTGAAAAAGTAAATTAATTTTATTATTCATTCTTTTTTTTAGCCATCCTGATTTGTTATATTAATGCAGTAACAAAATTTATGAAATATATACATACTTGTTTCATTAATTCGTTACCGAAGAGGCACCAAAATAATAGATGAAGTAAGCCAGTACCCATCATGACCAAGTACCGGAAAAATTTAACTGGATCTCTCATACACTATTGTTAAAAAAAAAATGATAAGTTATTTATTAACGTTGTACATGTATTTTTCTATTGAATGTTAAGTATAAATTACCAAAACAGCTAAAAAAAGATTGAGACAAACTAGAAAGAAGTTAGCAGCTATCATTCCAAACAATACAGCGCTAAATGTGTCATTACACTCGTCAACATTTAAAATAAGACGTTGATGATGTTTCAGGCATGTCTTTAATCTCAATGCATGAGAATCTTTTTCAACGTAAGCTTCTTCTTTTGTAAAAGCAACGAATGTATGAATTTCGGATTCTTTTTCCTTGTCTAAGGTGAACCAATTGTAATCTAAAATCTTGTTATATACTTCAGGAGTAACTGTAAAGTTAGAACGAGCATATGACTCTACGCTGCAATGACGATAATTAGATTTTAGGATGATTAATTGGACGTATATCCATCTTATTAATCCCAGAACTGTTGTGTCGAAAACAAGAACCCAAATACAGCCGACATATATCGTGTAAATTTGAATAAAATATGCCAATTGGTGTAATGGAAATTCACTGACATCAAATGGAAAAGTTCCACGTAGTGGCAATTCATTTTCTCCTCTTGGTATTGCAAAAAATGTTACGTATGTCACGCTGATTGTTACACCATTGAATAGACAATAATCAAAATTTTGATAAAAAATAGCAGTACAGATATTTGTTAACACACCCGTATCTAGATATTATATAATGTATAATGTTAATTTAATTTTGATGGAAATTAATAGTTGCATATTGAGAGAAAAAAATTTTTTATTAAAAAAATTAGCAATATTGTAATAAATAATTAATTTTAAACAATTTTATTTTTTAACTGAAGAAATCTAAAATTTGGGAAAAAATAATTTGGAATAATAATTCACAAGTTGTCTATTTAATTTTTTTTTTTTTTTTTTTTTTTTTCAATTTATAAAAACTTTTTTTCCACAAGAAATTTACTGTAAGAATAATTTTTATTTATTTTATTCAGAAAAAATTAATTTTTCTTCATAATGCTTATTTTTTTAAGCAAATTTTTTCTCCCAATGTAGCTCAATTAAAATAAATATTTTAGAGATACTAATAATAAATAAAAATTCTTACCTGATGAGAATTTTAGTACCTTTATCGGTGAGTGGACCTTTTCAATCAGGCGTTTTATCCGATCTTGCGAGAGGTATAAAGTGAATACTTTCGCAAAAGTTGTAATCATCGGAGCAAGATATCCCAAATTATTGGAAACATAATCAAGATTATTATAATTAACAATAATATCAGCGACGTTTGAAAGACAATAGGCCAATCCGATGCTCCAATTGACGATTAGACAGACAAAATTGAAAATACGAAGATGAAGAAATGGTCGATCGTAAGTAAAATAACCGAGAGCTCTAAAAATTTTATTACAATATTATTATTATTATTATTATTACTATTATTTTTTATTAATTCTTAAATTATTTTTCAATAAATTCAAGTACTTGGCTATGATAAATGAAATATCTAAAGTTGCTCGGTGAGTTGGTATCGGAGTCAGCTCGAAATCTCCAGATTTACCTGAGAACTGTTCATTCATTGTCAAATCAACCAACTAACTAATGTATTTAACTTTTAAGAATTTTTTTATGCTTCAGCAGAGTACCGCTGTTTGTTTTTTATTGAGGATTACAATAATTCTGCATAAAACTGAAGAGTTTGAAATTGAAATCTATAGCAGCTTTGTACATAAAAAATTCATCAAATGCCTGATATATTTAGATCTGCTAGGATTTAATAATGCGTACTTCTTACGCACCACCTACTTGTTCATTTTTTATGCAATATTTTTTAAATCAATACATCTTATGCATTTTTAACTGCAGCAGAAAATTTACCCTTCGCTCAACTTTTTCACACCTCTTTACGCATGATGCTCAGTAAAATAATAATATATTTCAATAAAAACTATACGTTCTATAGACTTTATAGAAAAAGTTTCAACACATTAAAATAGACTACAGAATAACTTTTTTATTGTGTGAGTAATGTATATTTTTCTTATTTAATTAATTTAAATTAATTATAAAAATTATTCTGGAGCTTCAGGAAAAGAAACTTTGGGCTTGCTGGATGTTTCAATTTCTGGTTTTGGCGGCTTATTAGATCTCAGAACTGCTCCAGGACTAGGGTAAGGCCTCATTTGGTACAAGGGTCCTGATGCAGTCGTATCAGCTCCAGTCTTTGCTTCGTTATGATGAGCAAGTCCGTCCGACCATTTTCCTCTGATAAATAAATTAAAATTTATCATTTTAAATATTTAATTAAATTAAAAAAAAAATTTTTTTAGTTTTAATAAATTACCTTGGAATATCACTGTAAGAAGCTGGATCCATCGGATCTAATGGTCGCTCTCTTTTGTCCTTTGGTCCTCGTCTGTCATGGGAACGCGATCGATACCGATCTCTCGTTGGCGGTCTATGGTCTTTCTTTGACCGTGGCTGATCGACCTATAGTCAATTAAATTATTGTTTTAATAATAATTAAATTTTAATTAAATTGTCTTAATATTAATAATTACTAATAAATTTATTTATTAGATTAAGTGAATAAAAAATTATCTATATTATTAATTTACTCAGTATCATATTAATTGATATAATAGTATTTTTATGATAACTTACATCCATAGCTTCTTGGTCACTACCGCTGTCTTCGCTAGACATGTTGTCATCCTGGTCGGCGGCTTTCAAATGTAATTCCTCGCGTAATTGTGATGCTGGCTGGGATATCTGGCATTTAGGATGTCCTGGAGGATACCATGATACTAAATCCGAAGACCGGTCCCAGTAGTAATGCTGTCCTCTGCAGATAAATATGTAAATATCTTATTCAGACTTATAAATTTTACGGTAATGATAATAGTCACTAAAAAACATACACGCCAGGATCATAAACTGCTTTCCATATTTCAGGCAATGGATACTTATGAATTAACTTCATTTGTAGTCTTAAATATTTTTCAGAAGGTTGCAATTTTCCGACTCCCCACAATTCTTTACATTTTTTTGTACATTCGTGGTAAATGTTATATTTGTTGGGACATCCGCTGTATCCCTAAATTAAAAATAAATAATAAAAATTAATACGAGTTATAAAAGCAAATAAGTAAGTAATTAATTCAGTCAAATTTATTTACTAAATCCTTACCATGAATTTTTGTGATAAGTCAATTTCTTCAATGTCATCTTTTAAATTGTCATAATCTTCAGCAATAACTTCTTCGTGTATTCTTTTTTTCGATTCTTTAGTAACAGTAACACCTGAAATAATTTTTTCAAATAATTTTTTTACTTACAAAATTATTAATAAATAATTAATACTGAAATCAGAAGACATTTGACAGTTTTTTTAATTTTTATCATTTATACTTGTGGAATTTTTTTACTTAATTTCTTTAACAATAAATTAATTGTTATAAAAGTTTAAAAAGTTGTAAAATGTCTTTTGATTTCAGTGTCATATAAAATAATTTAGAGGTTACCTTCTTTTTCAGATCCATTAGAAATTAATCCCCGCTTTGCTAATCTAGCAGCTAAAGCAGCAGGAAGAGGCATTTTTGTTACAAAGAAATTTTTTCTTCACAAAAAAATTATTACTTTTGTGTTAATTGTTAATTATATACAATTATTATCAATTTTTATCAACATCCCAACCAAACATTTGTAGTAAACGTAAATAAAGGCGCATTTACATATAAATAAAGGCGCCTTATTTAAACTGAAATAATTTGAAAAAATTAAATTTAATCAAATGAAATTATCGCGTGGCTCATGACGTTTTGTAAGCGACCTTTTGCCGGTATACGTCCTTATTCTTTTTTATAATTCATTGTATGTATTATTTAATCATCTTTACATGTATAATTACATATTAAAAATAAATCAGTTTTTATTTTTTTATTTAAATTTACAAAAATTATTACATAAAAATTGATTAGTCTTCTTGATTATCTTGATCAATTATTTCTTGGTCAGAATTTTCGCCATTCCCCATAAAAGTCTCTTCGGCATCAATAAAAGCAGGAAATTTTATTCCACGAGTCATATTTATTAATCTTTCACTTTGAACATTAATTATCGACCCCAAATTATCAATAATATTATTTCTTCCATCATTCATTGGAGGTAAATTAACTAAGCGCGGTAATGGAATCGGAGGACGACTAAGTCGTTTAGTTTCTAAACTATCATCTTCTATTGGAAATGGAGGTGGCGGTGGTGGCAATGAAAAATTAACTTTTTCCATAAATTTATCTTCTTCATTCTGTGAAATAATTTCCTCATTTTTTTTAATATTTTCAGTATCTTCATCTACATCTTTAAAATCTTTCAGAGTTTTTCTATATCTCAAAAGCGCTTGAGCTTCACGCTCAGACATACTCTTATATTTATCAATCAAGACTTCTTTTAACTCACTCATAAAATTTTTCGCAAGAAGTTTATCCAGCTTAGCACGCTCAAGCGAATCTGCATCATTGTCCTGATAAAGTGGTTTTAAATACTCTTCTTTGATATATTCTTCAAACACTTCGTCAATAATTTGCGGGTCTTCATCAAACACTACTGGAACTCTTTCAACCTCAGCTATCTCTGGTACTTTATCCTCGTCTTTAGACTTTACAGATTTATTCAAAAATTTACCTACAAGCAGTCTATTAAACTCAGCGAAATTTCTTGCAGTGTCAATTTCTTTGTAAACGTTGTTTATTTTTTCCATCAGACATTTTAAAAATTCATCAGTCTCCTCACAGTCTGCGCAGTCATCAAGATTGTCAACAATCGATGAAATATTGTTGTAAGCTGACTGAATTTTCCGGGATAGTAAGTCTACATTTATGTACAAATCTTGCCACTTTGTTACATTTGATTTTCTAGATTAAAATAATAAATTTTATTACAACAATAAAAAATTAATTATTAATAATACGAAAAATCACAGGTGGTTGGAATTAATGGAAAAAAAATGGAAATTAATTATTAATAAAATTAAAATAAAATACTTACTTTAATTGATGATAGACTTGTTTAGTATTGCCTTTATATTCTTCAATAATTTTATTCAATTTGTCACTGTAAGGCTTCAATAACTTTAATAAAAATTTAGTTATTTTATTGGCTAAATATTGATGATTCTTTAAGTCATTTTGATGAAGGAGAGCCAAGAGATTCATCATATCTGATTGAACTAAAATGTACATGTAATAAAATTGCTGTAAAAAATTTAATGCAAGTTACGTATTAATTTTTATTTTTAACATAAGTATTTTAAACTTTGAAAATAATGAAATTACCTTGAGTCTTTCGTAAGTGATCTCTCCGTTGATATTAAAAGTATCTTCATCAAAATTAGTAAATAAATTTTTACTATCCGATGATTTAGAGAGTAATTTCATGATACACAATGATATTTTGTAGTATGAATGTGAAATTACTTCTATTGAATTTGTAAAAGTTTCACACATTGGTAATAGATATTTTATTCTCAGTACTTCTAAATCACTGGGAATATTATTTAAATTATTAATCTTCATACAATTGAATCATTCATATGTATTAATTATTTTAAATACCTGAATTTTTTTTGAGACTTATTACTAGTCATTTTGATACAAAAATTATTCTTCAGTATTTTTAATATTTTCTTGTATTGCAAATAAATATTATTTTGAATCGATACTAAATTTTCAAGAATGTCAAGTCTTGATTTTTTACAGTAATGGCTATATATTAAACTACTGGATATTACAGAGCAAGTTACAATCACAGGAATTCTTAATTGCTGGTAGGCTAGAGTACTTGCGATTGCTGAAGAAAAAATAATTGATGACCATAACGAGTACCTGCAAATAAATTTTTAATAATTTTCTTTAGTAAGTATTAAAAACATTGTTCATGAATGTATTTAGAATTATATCAACCTAATATTTTTTAAAATTACCTCAGTCTATTTGGAGATTTATCTTTCAAAATATTTTGAATACTTAATGTATGATCGTCTAATAACGGCTGTAATTTTAAGATAATCTCAAGTTCTTGTGCTCCATAGCTATTTTTTCTTGGCTGTTTTAGGCTCATAAAAAAATTTCTCCATGAATAATTAATTTTTGATGTTTCCTAGACACAAAAAGAAATACATTTTTTAAAAGTTAAAGTTTAAAGAAAATTAAAAAATTGTCAATAATTTTAATATCATAGAAAATTGTAAAGTAATAGCTAAATTTATTGTTATAAAAAGTTTATAAGAACATTAAAAGATCATACGTCTAATAATTAAATTCTAATTTACCTCAACAATCATCGGAAATTCTTCGATTTCATTAAAATCTTTTCTATCTACATAAGTACATTCAAAGTCAGTGAATCCTACATCCGTCAACGCTTTGTGTAAATCACTACCCTAAAAAATAAAAAGTTAATTAATTATTAAATAACAATGATAAATTGTAAACAATAACCTATAACTAAAAAAAAAAAAAAAAAAGAAAAAAAAAACTCCAAACCAGGTAAAGTAAGAAAAAAATTAAAAAATTACCTCGATGACAACATCATCAAAATCTTCATCCATAATTTAAAATTATTAAAAAAAAATTTATTTTTAACCAATAAATTCCATAAAATCTATATGTAGATTCTAGAGGTTATTTACAACATTTATTAACATATAATCAACAATTTTAAAAAACATTGATTGAAATTCTTTAATTAATATCAAATTTGAAGTTTAAAAAATGTATTTAAAAATCTCCAAAAGAATATTTAACAATTAACAGTGCTTTAAATATTTACTTATATCATAACAAAAACATGTAACTTTTTTTTAAATATCGGAAGTGACAATCGACTTTTCTTTCGAGTTATCGATACTCAAGAAATCGATTTTATCAAGCGGAGAGGGCGGAAAAAGATGGCCGGTGAGCTAACTTCCGTAAGTGAACATTGAGGCAAGTCTCTTGTAGTCTTGTTCGTTACCGCGTTACCGTGTACATGTGAAAAAGTTTTACTGGTTATAAGTTTATTAAAGCGATTATTTATCTGTTGATCAACATAAAAAATGGGTAAACCAGGTATTTCATATATAACTAGTTTTAATTAATTATTTTTTCATAAATTTTAATAATTTTTTTATTTACTTACATTAATTATTTAATTTTTCCACGCGGCTACTTGCCGCTAACCTAAATAAAATCCACATGGTCGTTATTCAAATCGAATTTCAAATTATTACAAATTTATATCAGTGGAAATTTTTATAAATTTTTTTTTATTTACTTGATTAATTTATTGACTGTAAATATTTTGATTAATATTGTTATTGTTTTGGAGTTATTAAAAAATTTCGCCATGTGATTTAAAATTTATTCTAACAATCACATTTTTATTATCAAATAATTAAATTATTAAATTTTAAATTGTTATTTTTCTTGTTATTAATAAAAAAATAAAATTTCAGGATTTTCACCAGCTGCAGGCGGTGGTGGCGGTTTTAGAGGACGAGGAGGCGGTAGCGGAGGCCGTGGAGGCTTCGGCGGTGGTCGCGGAACTCCACGTGGAGGAAGTGGCGGTAGAGGAGGTTTTGGTGGACGTGGTGGAGGAGGTTTTGGTGGACGTGGTGGCGGAGGTCGTGGTGGATCTGGTGGTGGTGGACGAGGAACACCACGAGGTAGAGGAGGACGTGGAGGCAGAGGAGGAGGTGGATTCAAAGGCGGAAAAACAGTCGTTGTCGAGCCACATCGTCACGAAGGCGTATTCATCGCCCGAGGCAAGGAAGATGCGCTTGTTACCCTGAACTTGGTACCTGGCTCTGAAGTCTATGGAGAAAAGAGAATCAGTGTTGATGTAATTATTTTTTCAATTTAATTTTATTATTTTTGACAATTTTTTAATTTTCTTTAGCAAGTAAATTTCTTCCAAAAAAATATTTTTTTTTTAAATTGCACTTACAATTTTCCAAGTTTTTTTTACGAATTAAATTTTTAAAAAATTTTTAATAATAATAATTTTTTCAATAAAAAAAAAAAAATTCAAAAATTTTTAGATCTTTGCTAACTTAATTTTAATTGAAAATTCAATTATTCCAGGGTGAAAACGGAGAAAAAATTGAGTACAGAGTATGGAATCCATTTAGATCAAAGTTGGCCGCTGCGATTCTCGGTGGAGTTGATCAAATTCACATGCCACCTGGAAGCAAAGTTTTGTACTTAGGAGCCGCTTCTGGAACAACTGTTTCTCACGTCGCTGACATTGTTGGACCGGTAAGAGTCATATTTAAAAAAAAAATAATTACTTAGGCATACATTAGAGCCACGTGAGTCCATTCTTACTCACTTGGTGTCGAAGTGATGCTAGATAAAAAGTATGCTTATTTTATTGGTTAAAGTTATTTATTTAATTGATTATACGCGCATACGACACTTGTGTATTTTATAACACATAAATTTATAGATCAGTTAGCGGTTTGCTGACAATTATTTATTTATACTCTTTAATTTACAGGAAGGTCTTGTTTACGCAGTAGAATTCTCTCACAGATCTGGCAGAGATCTTATCAACGTCGCTAAAAAACGAACAAACATTATCCCGATAATTGAAGATGCCAGACATCCACACAAGTACAGAATGTTAGTTGGTATGGTGGACACTGTTTTTGCTGATGTTGCTCAACCTGACCAGGCTAGAATAGTTAGTCTTAACGCTCAATATTTCCTAAAGAACGGCGGACACTACGTTATTTCTATTAAGGTAAATATTTATATTTATTTTTTATAATTGGAGAAAAAATTTTTTATTTGCTTCTATTTATTAATCGAATTATTTTTATTTATTTTAGGCTAGTTGTATAGATTCTACAGCTCAACCAGAAGCAGTATTTCAGTCAGAAGTCAATAAACTTGTCGCCGATAAATTAAAACCTCAAGAGCAAATAACTCTTGAACCATACGAAAGAGATCACGCGGTAGTTGTCGGTGTTTTTAGGCCCCCACCTAAAAATGCCGCTTGAATCTTGTGTAATTTTTAAGATTAATTTAAGGATATAATTATTAAAGAAAAAAAAAAATAAAAAAACAAAGGCTTTTGTAAATCACATTACAATCATTATTATTTTTTTAAATATCCCATCAAAAAATATTAATTAAAGTCAATAAAATAATATTTTTTTATTGGTTGACTTAAAAATATCTGTAGGTTGACTAAAAAGCTATTAGGATAAGAAGCAATTTTTTACATTGATTTTATGTAAATTTATGAAATAAAATTAAAGTTAATGAAATATTAATGTTTGATTAATTTCATTTGTTTTAATTTACGTAAACAAAATGTGAACTATATTTTAATATTTATAAAATAGGATAGTTACTTGGTTTAATGGATAAGACCCCTTGCTTCCAAAATACTTTTTTAAAGTGGGAAAAAATACTGGACAAATTACCGCATCGTAGTTATTTTAAAAGTGATAAAGATGATAAGAATAAAAATAATTTGACTGATGGAAAAAATCAAGCTGGTTCATCGGGAAAAAATAAAATTAAAGTTGAAGAAGATGATAAACAAATTGAAGATAAAAGTGATAAACTATCCAAAGCTAAAGCTAATGTTGGGCAGTCGGGAGTTGAAGTAGACGAAGATCAGACTGAAGTCGAACCTGATGCCGCACAATTCAATAAGTAGTTTCATTTAACAATAAAAAAATACAATATAATTCTTTGATAATTAATATTATTATCGATAAATAGGTATCATCAAGATGTTGATGATTTAATAAATGGAGCGATAGAAAATATTCAAGAAGCATCTGCAGCCTTGGCAAATTTAGCTGGAAGTCATGAACACGAATTAAAGGTTTCTTTTTTTTTTTTTTTGAATAATTTAGTAATATTTTCTTAATTAATTTTTTAATTATATTTAAAGATGATCATCATGAACATTTTGGTAAAGTTTCACGATTGGATTGACAATATTCAAAAAAAGTTAAACTTGACTAAGAAGACATTGAATGATCTGAAATGGATTCTCGCCACCAAAGATATCGAATTAAAAGTTAAAGACCACGAAGTTAAAGAACTGAGGCATTCGATCGATGAATACGAGAAGAAGCACAAAATTCTTGAGGTACCGTTTTTATTTAAGGTAGTTGTCATGGTACAATATTGTTAAATTGCACTGTAATTTCTTAAATATTGACGTTTTAAAAAATATAAGCTCATCCTGATGTTACACTCATCAAAAGCTTTCATTTGAGTATCCACATGCAATTTCATATATTTTTCATATATACATATATATATAAATATATGAAAAATTGATGTGGGTATTCAAATGAAAGGTCTTGATGAGTGTAACATCGAGATGAGCTTATATCTTTAAAAATGTCAATAGTTCACAAGATACAAGGTCATTTCTTAATTATGTATCTAGAGATAGAGCATTTTCGAATGCAGCCTAAATACTTATCATAATAAATTGACTATAGGTGAGAATTGTGTAAAACTTTGAAAAGGCACAAATTCAAATCAAGACCTTTGCAATGACACTAAATTTCACTAAAAAATTCTCTTAATAATATAGATAATTTTTTATTTAATAGGAAGCGATGAAACATTCAGAAGAAGCTTCAAATTCACTGGACATATCTTCTATTGCTCATTTAAATCCAGATTCACTCGAACCAGGCTCAGAGTATTTCATAGCTCCTCTATGCCCAAACGTGTCAACAACTGGAGTAACACACGTGACAACCATTTCCCTATCTTCTTCATTAAAAATCTCCAGCGACAATGCATTGCTGCCTGAATTCGTTACTGCCGAGCACTCGGTAGTTTTTTCAGTTGCTAAGGCCACGAATGCTTTTCCAATTGGATCTAAAAATTCAGAGTATGAAGTTGAAGTTAAAGACTTCTCTACGGCCAGTGAGAAAGACAATTTAAGTCCAGAAAAAATTTCGTTTACTCAGCCTCGAAAATTAGGAAGTAAAATCTCCCAACAAAAAGTCCCAGTTGCCTTGGCTAACATGTCTGCGAGTCGAACGATCGTTTCCAACGTTTCATCTGAATCCGTTGATCATCAGACGGTTTTACTCGATATGTCCAGCATGGAAGTAGGAACCGATGAGGCAAAACGGACACAACCTACTTACTGGCACGAAATTTCGGATCGAATTTTTGATGTGGAAGAAGAAACTCCCATTTCTCGGCCATTGCCGCGGATTTTAGAGCAGCAGTCTTCTCTGACGCTGACTGATTCTGATTCTGGTGAAGATAAAAATAATTTAGGAAGAAAATCTCCTAAAGCTGTTAGAGCGTTAGATCAAAGCGCAAACTTACCGGATGTATCGGCATTGCGGATGTCAATTTTACGAGCTTCGGTGAACAGTGGAAACCAAACTTCCAACCAATCCATCCACAATTCTGGTACTTCTGTTATTTATGAACAGCGCTTGTCATCCCATACGAATTTACAGGTTCCTATAAAAAAAAAACCTGTTATTATTAATATCACTCAGCCGCGATCGTTCAATAGTTTTGATTTGTTTAGACAAAGGGTTGATTATGACAAAGAGCGCAAGGAAGATGAACGAGACAAACGCGAAGCAGAAGTAAGTTTATTTTTATGTTTGAGCTGATTTTTATACCAATTTCATTTTTGCACTGCAGGAGTATTTTTTTCAAAAAAAAACTTCCTTCTATTTTTTTCTATTAATTTTTTATGACACAAGTATCAATTTATTTAATTTTTATAACAAATCTATTACAATAAAAAAAAAAGCTTTAAAAAATTTCCATTAATAATTTTTTTTTTTTAATTTTGTAAAATTATAAAAAAATTTCTTTTGACAGTTAACTTCAATGTCTTTAATTTTTTTTGATGATTAACATTAAAAAAATTTTTTTTTCTTAAATTAGAAGTTCTCTAAGAATTCTGAAAAATTTTCAGAATGGTGTTATGAGAAATAAAGCTAGAAAAAAAAAATAAAAATCACTATGAAAAAATTTAAGTTTATAATTTTAATGTTTTAGTTAAAAGAACAAATATCAGAAATTAGTCGAGAGAATGATAAATTAAGAAGAGATAATCTTAAATATCAGAGCGCAGTAAAAAAAGCATTATTTCGTGGATTTATGTCTTTAATTACAGAAGAAAAGATGAAGGTTCCAAAGAGACGGATTACAAAAATTTGTTACACACCTTGTGCTCCTTGTAGTACAATTGCTTCTTCAACGAGCAAGTAAGCTTGATTTACTATTGAATTAATGATAGTGAAGTTAGTTGACAGCTGTTGTTCGTTTTTTATGTATTTAAAAAAAAATTTATCAAAAATATTAAAAAAAGATAAAATAATTTTTAAAGGCAAAAAAGCTTGTAAATAATTACCATTTTTTTTGTAATAATTTTAGTAATAATATTATTTTAGTAAGCCAAGTGTACCTAACCTGAAAGTTACCGAAAGTTTGACCTTCCAAGAGCCCAGACGAGCTCAGTCAAAAAAGTACGTCAACGCTCAACCATCGCTGAGTAAACAAACTTTAAAAAATTCATGTAGCTTTGTTAAAAAAAAAGATTTGAAAATTCCTAAATTGTATTTACCAGTCGACAACATTGGTACTCAAGTTGAGACTGTTTGTCACGGAGGAAATTGTTTTACATCAAGGTATCGTAAAAATGAAGCAGTTAAAGATATTGAGAAGTTTGTGCGTTGTGCG
Source organism: Cotesia typhae (assembly GCF_013202065.1). Lineage (NCBI taxonomy): Eukaryota > Metazoa > Arthropoda > Insecta > Hymenoptera > Braconidae > Cotesia > Cotesia typhae. Next base: position 3,652,989 of record NW_027423729.1, on the reverse strand, counting down.
AAAACTTCAAAAGCTCGATGCCATATGCACAAAAATTCTGCAACTGGTTTTAATATTTCACCTGGTAATTTATATTTTTTATTTTAACTATTGACGCGCCAAATTTATTTTTTGAATTTTTAAGTTTTTTAATGATAAAAAAAAAAAATGTTTTTTCATAATTTTTAGCAGGACTTCAAGAATACACTCGTGTAATGGGTTGTAAAAATGTTTTCTCAGCAGTGCCGCGTCGAATAAATTAATTGAAGGATTTTGAGGGTATAAATAAACAAAAAAGTCATTCAATAAAATATAAATATAACTTTATATAATATTCAAAAAAATATCATAAACATTAAAACATTTTCACTCTGTTAAATAATTTTTTTTTTTTTTAACGATCCACTTTCATTCAAGCCGTCATGAATATTTTTATTTATTTAAACATTCAAGACAACGATTGAATTGATTAACAAATTGGCAAGTAACCGCATTAACAGTTCCGTGTCATAATATTTAAGTCAATCGACTTTTCATAAATTTTATTTGTTAAAAAAAAAGTTGCAATTATTCTAATAATAATTTAAAATTTTAAAAATTCTTGCAGTATTAATTTTAAGTGTGAAGCAAAATTTGTATAAAAGCAACAAAATTTTCGTGTTTATATTACTGTAAAAAATTTAATCCGCTTAGTTTTGTAGGCAAAATATACTCTAGTAGAAAGTAAAACAAAGTGTAAAACTGTAATAAGAAAAAATAATGAATGCTGATTTATAATCGATACTCATATCATGTTGCAGCGGTTGATGCAAACGCTGTTGCATAATAATTTGCTTAATTTAATTGATAATTATGTAAATTAATATTTTAAAACAAACACAAGTAACTTGATCCCAAAGACACGGGCCGAGTATTTACGAATGGCTGGATCGATTAATACTCATCCCGTTTTTTTTTTTTTTTATACTTTTTTTTACATCACTAACTTCAATAGTTTAACTTTTATTCTCAACACTAGTTCTCAACACAAGTAATTGATAATTATTTTTTTTTATCAATAACTACCGACTATCATAAATAAATTATGCAAGGAATGTGTTTTTTTCAACTAATTACAATGAATCAGCAGTTAATTACCGGGAATGACTAAAAATAACTGAACAAAAAAAAATCAATTGCACAATTAGTTGCTTACAACTATGTTACGTTTCAAATTCGCAAGATTCATGGCCGTAGAATCTTACAAATAGTTTTTCAATACAACAAAAAAATTAATTTTTATTTTATCGATAAATAAAATCTAATTTAATTAATGTTTATAATATAATAATGTAAGAATGGAATAATATTGTCAGTATAACATTGTACTTATTATCAAATCCGGTCAATTGTACTAGTTTAACAAGAGAAACTTGAGAGCATTATCTTTGGAGGGAGCTCCAAAAATAGTAAAATTTTTTTTTTTTTTTTATATAAAACAACAATAATTATAATAAAAAATGATAATTTTTATTGTCGCTATGTCACGCTTTCAGCAGTTTAATAATTAAACTTTCAAGTTTCTCTCAAACTCTTACATCTATATTAAATTCGCGTAAAGTTTTTAATTAAATAAATTTTTTTTGTGCTATTATTTAATATTAAACTTTCAAAATCTTAATTACGACAATATTGTCTCAATCTTAATAAATAAAAATAATATTTTATATTTTTAGCGAATCAATTGTGGAAATTACCAAGATCTGTCATATTTCATAAATATATAATCATGTCAGTGATTTTATTTTGAGTGAACAAGGTTCAGAAATTCTTCCCGTGTTTTTGGATCATCTCGAAAAACTCCAAGCATGGTTGAAGTCACTGTCTTGCTGTTTATTTTCTGGACTCCTCGCATCACCATACACATATGCCTGAAAAATGAATATCAGATAAATAATCAATGACCAATTATTACATAAAACTCTTTTCAATTCAGTCATTAATAATCTGGTAATTAAGTTACATAATTTACACACTCCCAATCTAAACACTAATTGAAACAAATTAATTTATACCGTGTACCAAAAAGTAAAGCTCAGATAAAAAATTAATAAACACCGATTTATGTAATGGAATAATTCTTATCGATGATTAACGCGATAATGATCTTTGAATAGTTTAATAGATAAAGTTCATTAGTGATAATGTTTGATCAAGAATTACAATAATAAATAAATAAATTATCCTTATAATATAACAATCACATTGACTGATTGAGTGAGAGGTTTTTATTCATACACCAATAGTTGATTTGAAGGACAAAAACCGTTACGTGAACGATTATAATTATCCTGTTTCTACGACTAGCACGCAATAATCATTTTTTAATATCTTATTGAGTTACACTTTATTAGTACAAGGTCTTTACGCTTTTAAAAAACGATATTTTATTATTTACCAATTAGTATGCGAAATTTTTTTTAGCTTTAAGCGCTAAGATCCGGCTTAGTTAAAATAACTATTAGCTGATTAAAAGTTTAAATATATGATACTGAAGTCAGAAGAAATTTGACTATTTTTTTTATTAATAAATTAGATAAGAAAAAAATTTTTATTTGAAATTTTTTTTAATTTCTAAATGTCCAGTTTTTCTATTTAAATTATTTAATCCATGTTTCAATAATGATAATCAATTTATATTTTTCTTGTAAATAATTTTAAAAAAAATTCTTGGAAATTAATAAATTAAAATTTTAATTAAATAAATTAAAATGAAAAAAAAAAAAATTATTTAATGATAATTTTTATAAAAATTAAAACTAAAAAATATTTTTAAAAAATTGCACTTATTTTTGAAGTTAAAAAAAAAAATTTTTTTTTGAACTTTATTTTAATTTAAAATAAAAATACTAACACTCCCTCAACAACGACAGCAACTCCCGCGGGTTCAACAGCTTTAGTAACAGCAATAGCGATCTGTTTTGTTAAGCGCTCCTGTACTTGAAGTCTTCGACTGAAAATTTCGACAATCCTAAAAAAAAAAAAAAAAAAAAAAATTTCATTAAAAAATTTATTTTTAAACAAGTATATATAGAGCAGTTTAGTAAATTTTTAGATAACATAAGATCATGCAAACGGCACGTGATATCGAATGCAATGTGAGCGTGAAAGTAATGTCTTGTAAATCAACCTCTGTATCCACCTTCATAAATAATATTAACATATCTATATGATACGGTTTATATTATTATTTAAATTTATTATTTTCTTGTCACAACCACAAGACGTGTTCAAGGCTCCTATGGTCACTGCAAGCCGCATCATATTGAGTCTTGTGATGAAAGTTGACAGTGGTCTTATTAATTTATGTTTATGAGAAGAAAACTAATTTTATTGTTATAAATATTTATTTCAACGTATTAGATTAAAATTGGATGTAGAATTCTAGATGGATAATATTTTTTTTTTAATAAATAAATTACCTAGCTAATTTACTTAATCCAAGAATTTTCTTGCATGGTAAATATCCAATTGAAACTTTCCCGTAGAATGGTACTAGATGATGTTCGCACATTGAAAACATTTCAATGTCTTTAACGACAACCATTTCGTCATGATCTTCATCGAAAACCGCATCATTTATAATATCTGAAATAAAAATAAAAATTAAAGTAAAAGTCAATTTTTTTATCATAAAAATTATTTCTTGTCTGAAAATTGATCGAATTAATTTAAATAATTTTTATTTAATTCAAGTGAAGCTATTCTTATAATAATAGAGAGAAGATTAATATTCTTTCGTCAAAAAAATAATTGAATTTTTTAATTTAACAAATTTTTTATTTTTTTTTTTCAGTTAAAAAAAAAATATTTGAAAATTAGAATATTTTTAATACTAATCAATTTCTTCATTAAAATTAGTAAAGAATATGTCAATTTATTTTTCTATATCTAACTCAATTGAGCAATATTTAAACTCAGATAATAATTATTCTGCATATTTGAGATCCTTAAAATAATTTTTAATTTAAAACCATACATTATCTAGATAACAAATCAATGGAAATATTTTAAAATAATTAATACGTGATTTATTATGTTATCAATATCGTAATTATTTAAATAATTTAATCTAATATATTCGCTAATTATTCATTCGATTTTTCATGTAAAATAACATTTTTTTTTCAACAAAAAAAGCTCGTGGTATTTTTTTTTTCCATTTACTGAGAAAATAAATTTAGTTATAATGATGAATGCAAGTACTCGCTCGTGATTTAGTCGATATTGACCCACTTTGACGATAATGTAGTAGGTAAGAGACCTGTGGGGTTGTTTTACACTCATATATAGCTATGTTTTAGTATCGTGAGTGGTTGACAGAGTGAATGGACCAGGCAGGGCGATGATAAGTGGATGAATATTGTGGGGGCTGTTCTACGGTCACCATGGCAACCGTAACAACCAACACCTTTATACCAAAACAATCAAAACTATCTAATCATTTTCTATGTCAAGAAAATAAAAATAAAATACCCGTTCTGTAAAAAAAAAAAAAAAAAAAAAAAAAAGGCTCTGAAGTAATTAATTGGACTGTAGGAAAAAAATGTCCTTCAATTGAACTCAAGTAATAGCGGTTAATGCTACTTTATTACTGGAACGAGCAAAGAAGAAAGGAAACGGAAAATAGTAAAAGGAAAAGTAGAAGTAGAAGCAGATTGTCTCAATTGTTAGACTCAAGCTCGGAATAAAATGACAAGTGCAATAAAAGGTATAAAAAGAATAATGGTATAAAGTGGAGAGTGACGTAGTTGGTAGTAGTGATTCTACCACTCACCCTCTTTCTACTTTTCCACCCACATTCCCACACTAATACATTTTTATTTTCTACCGCCCTTGATATTGCCTTTATATTCGAGCTGAACCAGAAATACGGGTAGTGAGTTATCAGTTCTTCTGGCACAAAGCAAGACCAGTTAAGCTTTTGTCTTCACTGGACACCTGTTACTTATCTTATTTTTTTTTATTTCTTCTTTAAGTTCCAGCAAATTATTTCAATACACAGTTAAAAAATTAATTTGATTTGAGAAAATAAGTAATAAGTCGTTGATACTTTTAAAAATAAAAGATACTTTTGTTGTTAATTCTCTTTTATATTATTACAATGATTGTAAAATATTGTACTCAGATCACATGTAATTTTCTTGTCTGAAGAATTAGTTGAATTAATCAAAGAAATTTTTATTTAATCCAAGTAAAGTTTAAATATTGAGATAGATTTTATTTTGTCAAAAAATTATTTTTTAGACAATAATTTTCCTTTTTTTCAGAAAGATTCAAGAAAATAAAATTCTTAAAGATGATATTCTCAGTTCAATAATTATTCTTTTGAATCAAGTTGATACTTTTTTTTTTTTTCTATTTTCAATGTATAAATAAATAAAAAATGTAAGAACGCTACTAGAAGAAGAAATTACTCTTTTTCTCGGCTGAGTGCAATTGTATAAAAAGTAAAAAGCAAAGTACTAGCTTATGTGGAACGCTTTTTTCTTCTTATAGTTTTAGTTTTATTGGGAGGAAGAAAAGTCTTTGAGGAAAAGTTAAGTGAATGAGCGAGGGTGTATAACGAGACTTTTATTTACGAGACCTGAGATTCATGTCACGTGGATCTTTAATTCATTTACTGCTCTTAGAGGTTTTTCTCGACGTCATTAATCATGATGCGATGCTTTTTTTTGTAGTTACTAAAAGTAGATTTTAGTTATATTTTTTTTTTATATTTATGGGTGTTAGTCTTATTCTTTTTATTCTCTTGAATAAAACTCTCACATATTCTCAGATAAAATAAAAAAGCATCACTTCGTATTTTCTTGAAATTTATCCTCGTACACTGGGGAACTGAGCACTGCCGTTAGTCGAATTATTTTAAATCTGATGTAATGCATTATTGATTTTTTCTTCTATTAGTCTAATTTTATGTAAGACGACGGATGATAGAGAAAAATATATTTCTTCTTCTTTTTTTTTTTATATCAGTCCAGATTTAAATGAAGTCTTACCTATTTAAAAATAAATAAAAATGTTGAGTAGAAAATGATAAATTACCTTCGAGACTTTGATCGTAGCCTTTGGTGAAAAACAACATCGCTTTAGCAGCACGCTCCGGCGTTTTCAGAAGTCCTTGTCGATCTGGATCTTCACCTAGTGATCTCAATAAGCGTCTGTAACTTTTCGACATCTCGGGTAATAGTGCTTCTTTTGTTGGAGGACGGTGATCTAGCTCCAAGTCATGATGAAATGTACACTTTTCATGGCCTGAAAAAATATATTCAGTGGGAATTATAATTTTTTTTTTTTTTTTTTTTTTTTGGAGATAGATTATATTACACCGCACATCGACCACAGAATTATAATATTATATGGTGGTTTTTTGTAACGGGTTATTCTAGGTATTTATTATATATATTTAGCGAAGAAATGAGTACATTGATCTTTAAGGTATCAGGTATTGATCTAGTGAAATAGGATAACATTGATCGAGGTGTGAAGCTATAAAATTATTAGTGGTGAGTTGGGAGATTAACATTTTTTTTTTTAAGAACTTTTATCTTTTTACTTGCTAGATTTTTCTGTAAAAGAATTATAAAGTTTTTTTCGCTTAGTTTTTTATCGATAAAAAAAAATGTAAAATTATTTCTTTGAGAATTAAAAAAAAATATATAAAATTTTGATTTATCTAATGTAAAAAAAATTACTATGTTAAGTAGAAAAATTGCAGATGCCAATAAACCGATTTGTGTTATCAATTATTATGACCTTCTTTCAAAAGAATACTTTGTTGGTGATAATAATTTTTAGTATCACATTTTATGCATTACAGAATTATAAATTTAATCTACAAACATAATAGTAACAATTGAAAAATTTACACATAATTTATGTAATAATTTCCAATTTTTTTTCTTGGCTTTTTTTAAAAAAAATTAACTTGACTCAAGTGGAAAATTCTTCAACGAAGAAAATTATTTTAAAGTGCTTTATTGAAAAAAAACAAATCTGAAAGTAAAGAAAATTTTTTTTAATCAAATTAATTTTTTTTTCCGTACTTAAATCGCTAAATAGTTATAACAATCGCAGCGTTTATTTGAAAACTATTGAATAAAAATAATAATCATAAGTAAATATAAATCTGATCAAATAGTTTTCTGATAACTCAAGCCTGTAATTATCTGACTCATTAATTTTTAATAATATGACTTAAAAATTGCGTGTTATGTGATCACGATTTTAATTTTCTTTATATAATTGTTAGTCACTTAAATATAAACAAATACGCAATTAATTTAATGTCTGAACTAAATAATTAGTTATATTATTAAGGTATATTTTATTTTAAGAGTAAATGAAATATTTTAGCCCTTTTCTTCCTTGGTAACTTATTTCTTCTTATCATAAATCTGAGCCCAAAAAAAAATATCTCCGCCCGAAATAATAACTCTCACCGGTAATTCGTAAATCTACAGTTATATATTCTTTGTCATGTTTTCGTAACTGTAATTTCACCTTCTTTCTCACGATTTTATCATTTTTTCGAGTTAATTGTAGGGCCTAAATTATGATGATATTAACCCAGTTGTTAAAAAAAAAAAAAAACTATCAAGTGACTTGAAAGAAAGCTTTTGATACAATTAACTACAATAATTTTTAAAACTCTTTGTTGGTGAATTTAGGATTTATACCTGGAGTTTTTGAGGTCCTGGGAGTTCTCGGTGTTCCTGGTACTTCCAAATCAGTTTCGTCAACATTTTCACTCCATGTTACATTTCTCAGCGGTCCTGGTTTTTTACAATTCTTGGTAATACTTTCTTCTTCAACGAATGTACTTGATCCATTCATTTTTATTTTTATAATTATTTCCAAGATATATATTAATAAATTACAAAAATATTCAATTTGTTAAAGTACTTCGTTGTGTCACTTGAATCGATGCACAGTGAGTAAAAAAATTATTTCTTCTTCTTTAAAATTTTTAAAAAATATTTTTCAACACTTGTGTCTTAGATGGGAAGTAATAATAATTTACTCACAAGCTTAACTATTGAAAATCAATCACAATAAAAATAAACAAATTGATATAAATTCATCTCAATTGAAATTTAAGTTAATATTTATCGCTGGCGTTTAAAAAAAAACCATTTATATTTTTTTTTTTAAGGCTTTTATTTTACATTTATAGAAAATAATTATTTGATAACTGATTTTTATTTAGAAGAGTGAATTTTATTATTTATATTCAAGTGACTGAGTAGCGCGAAGTCGCTCGGAAGAGTGACGCCGTGCGACTGATGTCACTGAATCTGAGTAGAGGCTGAGGCAAAGGCTATGAGTATTGGATAGTGTTAAAAGTTACTAAGTTACCAAGTCACCAAGACCAAGTCCCGCTCTCTGATCCTGGGAAAGCTAAACTATTGCAGTTGATACGGTAATAATGATTATTACTTGCGGTACATATTTTATTTCAATTCTATATTAAATTACTTTGAAAAAAAAAAAAAAAAAAAAAAAAATTCTTCAAAAATTGTTTTTATTTTAAATTGATAAATAAATAAAAATTTTATTATTTTATTTTTATCATTGAGAACATCATAGATAGTATGGATCAGGACATTGAACTTGCTACAGAAAACAACCCGCCGATAAAATACTCTCAAAAAAAAAACCGCTAGAGACTAAAAAAAATCCTAAAAAAATAACAATTGATAACATTCTGATCCGTGTTCAATTAGTGACCCGTCAATCTGTTAATCAAATAATTAACAGCAAGAAGAAATAAATAAATTATTAAAAAATTTTAAAGAAGGACTTAACCACATGAAAAAAAAAATAATTTGAATCAAGTAAATAATTTTGAAGAACTTAATCTTCTTGATTTGGATATAAAAATTCTTAAGTTAAGAAATTTTTGGTAATTATTTAAAAATGGGGTCCACCAATTTAATTTTTATTTTTTTGAACGAAATTTCTTTTTGAAAATTTAGATATATATTTTTTTTTTAAATAAAAAAAAAGATCAATTAAAAAAATTTATTATCACAATCTCTTGATTCAATTTAATTTTTTTTTCTGTGACTAATCTAAAATTTTTTCTTCTAAAAAATTGAAGATATTCATAATAATCTTCAACAGCAAACAATTGTATTTTTCTCATCGATAATTAAAAACAACATAGTAATAATGAGAAAATACGATAGACAATATCCTTTATCCTGATTCAACGATCGACGTCATGGAAAGTGTATTGAGAGAGTATTGGGTGTCACGTTCATTAAATTAAAAGCCAGTTATCGGCGAACTGTATCACGCCAAAAGTTCATGAACTGTACAATAGCTTTTGATAATACAACCCAACTTGCTATCGATCGCTTTTAAATTAGCCAAGTAACAAAATTTATTGTCAGAGTAGAAAAATGATGTAAGTAATAAATCATAAAGAGTAATAAAACAATTCTCATCCAATTTCGTTTTGAAGCTCAACTAGTTGAATAATCTGGAGTCTAGTAATCCTTGAGATGCGATACTGCAATTCCATACAAATCATTGGCATGTACTCTTATTTGCGTGATTATTCATCGGCATTTTAAAAATGCATGCAGTGTCTTTAACACTTTTTATTAAACGTTCTTCTGTCTAGTCCTTGAGACGTTAACTTATTAATCTAGTTTGTACTTTATTTCATCATGAAGGTGATCTTTTTTTAACAATATATATATATATATATATATATATATATATATATATATATATATATATATATATATTTTTACAAGAATTTCATTTTTAATAAATTTACAATTTTTTTAAGCGTGATTTTAATTAATCGCTCTTCATAGATCACATCCTCACGGAATTAATCACAACTTGTACTCGTGTACGTCTGAATATACATGAGTAAAATATATTGTGACGAGAAAGTTTATAATGCCATTATAATTGCTCATTCAATTGTGAATATGTCATTAGCTTGTTTAATGAAACGTTAATTAATAGTTTTTTAATTTAGTTTTATATTAATAGCTGACAGCGCTTTGTTATATTATTAATTTTCTTTTTTATTTTTAAAATACTTAACTTTAAAATAAAATTGTACAATTTTAAAATTATTATTATGTAAAAAAAAAAAAAATTAATACTGACCTGTATTAACTTTATCAACACACAGACAGGATTTCTGTCCATTAACTTTACTTCCTTTATCATTTTCTTTTTCTCCGTTCGCGAGGTTGACGGAAATTCCCGTATCACTTTTCACACCGTTCATAATTTAACTTTAATTTTACACTCTTCTGACTTTAAATAAATTTATAAAATCAAATTCACCTTTTCACAATTTTTTTTAAATTTTATTAAATTAAAATCCACGATAGCTAAAATAAAATAAATTAATTATTATAGTTAATATGAAGCATTTGAAATAACAATGGGAATATCAAACAAAAAGAATGCTAATGTAAAGAGTGTCAAGATTTAAGTAAACGTTGGTCTTTATATAGTTGAAGTTGACGACTAAAATGTCCCCACCAATATTTATTCTCGACAAACGGTCTGACAGGTATTTTCTCACTACTCGACATTGTCTTTTACGATCTTCCGTTTTTTTCGTTCTCTGTAGAAACATTAAAAAAAATTGTTTTAATTGTGTTCTTATTTAATGTTTTTATAATAAGCAAAAAACCCTTCAACTTTATGTAAAAAATATATCAATAAGTTTCATTTAAATATAAAAAAAAATTATACCAAATTCCGAGTGATTTTTTAAACCTGTAATAAATATTAATTGATTTATTAAATAGAAGTTAATAAATTTAGGTGTAAATAATAATTATTCTTACGCGTTCAATCGGAAGGATATTTAAACAAGGTAGCTGAACGATCGTGAACTTGAGCCAATTAAATTACACTCCTTTCACTGGAGCGTATTTGAGATGGATATAGTTATCCGAAATTGTTTCGAGTTACAAAGTCGGCGGTCTAACAGACAAAAACGTCCTCTGTATTGGGATTATTTGGAACTGGGTCAGTTATCTATTACAATCGTTTACATGTTCTTGACGAAATTACAGTGGAGGTCATGATTGAGTTGCAAGGACACCCAAGTGCCAGGATTGTATGTAACTTCAGTTTAGTACCTTTCAAATTGATGACGCAAACCAGGCGGGGTTTTCCTCATACACTTCCTACACTTCGTGACTATTTTTTTTTCTTTTTGTTTTAGGTGTAAGATTCGTTATTCCCAGGTGGGGAAATTTCATGACGTCTTCGTGATAGAGGTTTTGAAGAAAGAAAAAAAAAATTCAATAACAGTTGTGTCGTTGAATTGACTATAATTTGAATCACAAATTGCTACGCTGAAATCAATTGAATTTAATATTTGGTAGAAAAATTTTTATTGGTACTAAAATTCTGGAAAATAGTAAATTTATATAACAAAAGTAATTAATGTAAAAAGCCTTGGGGCACTTTATCGATAATTACTTTCAATCTATTAAAATATTTAATATTTAAATTATTATAAATTACCGCAGGTTATTCTGAGATTTATCCACTTGGGTATTTATACATTAAAATATAATAATAGATGGAATAAAAACTATTTATATTGTCACAGATAAATAATAAATAGTTAAGTATCGAAGAAATAGTTTTAAATGCTGAAATTTTATTGATAAAATATAAGTATTATCATAACATTATTTTAGTATTTTATGATAACATAAAAAATTAGTATCAATAGCTATATATATATATTCAAAACTTTTTATAAATTTAAATAATAAAAAGTAGTAAAGAGTTTAAGTAAATTTTAAGTAAAAAAAGAATTATTTTTAAGATATAAAAATTTTCGCTTTTTAACTTTACTCTGCTTTAATTATTTCAAATTTAACTCCATTGTTATTCAGCTGCTCAATCATTGACGTATTGGCGAATGCAGCACCGGGAGGAAGAACTCCGCCACTGAATTATTATTAATTGTTTTATAATTAATTGTAATTGATGGTTAAATAATTCAAGTTATATTACATACTTATCAGGAAGTTTATCAGCTTCACGAAGAACGGTGAGCGCCGAGATCATCAGCATGGTGCAAGTAGCTCCATACCCAGGATTAGTACCGGAGACCTTTGCAATGACTTCTTTATTTGGAGGCTCAGTGTGCTTGTCCGTTGGTTCAGTAAGTTTATCCTTCCAACCTTTTGCTTTTAATGTAATTGAAAAATAGGTTTTTTCCATGGCTTCAGGTGATGGTCCTTCATGACTAGCTAAGCCTCCAGAGAAAAATTTCGGATACTACAACAAACATATAACATTACTTATTGCCAATAATTCATTTTTAAATTTACTAGAAAATTTAGATTTATAATTTATAGACCTTGAGAAGTAAACTGCGTCCACATTTACATTTAGTCATCAATGAAAAAAGTCCTCCAATACATGCGACTGATATTACAGCCCAAATAGAACTATAGGAAAAAAGTTTTTTATGTAATCGATATTATTATGAGAATATCATTCTTACCGATAGTCAATTTATTATAATAAGTATTTAGGCTGCATTCGAAAATGCTCTTTTAATTAAGAACTTAGATTAAGAAGAAATATATCTCGGATTATAAATAATAAAATAATATACCTGAGTATCATATAAGTTTGCACTTGCACTGGTCTAATTTTATTTTTTTCATAAAGATATCGTTGAGATCTATAAGCAACTGAACGATCAGAACCAGGAAAAGGTAAAGACCATCCTCGAGATATTTCAGAACGGTGTAAAATTCCCCTGAAAATAATTTTTAATCAGCTATTCGTTCATAAATTTACAATAATTATTAGGACAGTATATTTTATATATTACCTTGGATGTAATTTAGGTTTAAATGAAGGTAGTTTATTAGGAAAAAGCTTACTACGCAATTCACGTAACTCATCAGCATGTGCTAGTCCATAAACAGCTGACTCCCAGGTCCCGTAATGAAGAACAGCTCCTTTAAAATTTCCATCCACTTTAGATTTTAAATAAGTTTCAACGCTGTTTACTTCCCCGCCAAATTTTTGCTGGACAAAAATAATTCCGAGGTCGCATGGAATGCTATCAAATCCACACGCGCTTATTACGTAAACTCCTGCTTCCTGTGCTGCTTTGCTGTGCTCAACTTGCATTTTTTCCATGAACTATTAATAGATACAAAATAAAGTTCCATTACAATTTAAAGCATCTCTAAACAAGTTGCAATAATAATAATTGATATTTTAAATCAGCATACATACTTGAGGCTCACCACTGACATCAACATGATGAGTACCAGCTGCGATGCAAGCTTTTATAACCGGCTCTCCATAAAACCTGTACGGACCGCAACAATTCACGACTACTTTACACTTTTCAGCCATTTTCTTTAATGACTCTTCATCTTTCACGTCAGCAATTATTACAGAAATATTTTCTGTAATCAAATTTATATTTATTAGTAAATTAAATTTAAATTAATTCATAAAAGTCTTTACCTTCTTCTGGAGCAAATTTTTTCAGCACAGCATTCAATCGTTCTTTATTTCGACCAGCGATTCCCCAGGAAAAAGGTTTAGCTTTGGACAATCTTGCAGCTTCCTTGACAGTATAATTCCCAGTAAATCCTGTAGCGCCAAAAATAATGACATCCAGACGATTCTCAGCCATTTTACTAAAATAAATCAAAAATAATTAACCAAGTGATGAAAATATACTAACCGGCCTATTCAGACTCCCTGATTAAAAATATTGATTGAAAAGTATTGGGAATCAGTCACCCTATGTGAACTGTATATCTATATATACATGAAAAAGAATTGAAATTATTCAAAAGTATTCTAATTTCATCATTTTCAATCCTTTTCAATCAATATTTTTAACCAGGGCTGATTTCAATCTTGATATTTTGCATTCTTAAATGCATGCTCCAAAGCACTTAATTTTTTTTTTATAGTTTATTGTTTTATTTGTCTACCTTTGATTCACAGTAATTCTATAAGACCAAAGTTCAGCGTTATTTAAATAAACAATTTAACTACTTATTACGTATCTCTGGTTTGTGAGTTCGATAAGCGATTAATAAATTTTACATATCAAAAATGATAGCAGTAAACAATTTTATTTGTTTTTTTTTTTTTATCAAATAAAAGAATTTTTTTTTACTTACAGTTTTGTAATAATTAAAATAACTCCCTTGAAACGATTCAAAATTTAAAGCCGCAAATATACGATGTAGAATCTTAACAATTGTCAAAACACAATATTATTATTGTTATTACTCTGCTCACACCTATCGCATTGTCGATACTGAAGATTTAAGAAAGGAGTTTTGAAAGAGGGCGCTGATTTAGAAATTTGAATTTAGCGCGCTTGCGCCGGAAGAACCGCGGTGGCGGCGCGCGCAAGCTTTTAACGGAAAGTGCTAGACTCTGAGATGAAATGCGCATTATTTTATGTCGATTCACTGAGTCAAGATGTCCGCTCTTACTTTTACGCAAAATTAATCATTTATTTAGCAAAATTATCCCTAATAGTTAGTCAAATATATTTATTGAGTAGGATTTAGCGCTTAGATAAATAAATATTGATAAATAAAACGTTTTATCTCGATAATTTGATAAAATTATTAAAAGTCGGGTCGGTTGTACAGTATCGCGACATGATAGGTATAGATGCATAGCGTTGGTGTTGAATTTCGGGAACTGACAGGCAGATCATCGTGTTTAAAGACTTTTTATAATTATTGATTCTAAATAATTATTGAAAATCAAGTTTTATTTAAATTAACCGGTCGAAATTAATATTTTTTATGAACATTTTATTTCATACGTAAAAAAGTCACAATAAATGGCGGATCTTTGCAAATAAGATACTTGAAGCGGAATTAAAATTAAATTACGCGACATCGGAATATTTTAGTAATTTTTTTATCGAAAAAAATTAAAAAAAAAAAAAAATTTGCCATGCAGAAAAATTTTTAAATTTTGAGTGCAATTTTTTAAAAATATTTTTTTTCTTATAATTTTTATCTATTTCATAAATCAAAAATTGTCCAATGTCTGCTAATTTTAGTATCATTAAATCGATTATGAGACTTTCACATAATACTAAAGTTAGCCGACGTTTTTAATTTTTTGATTTTTTTTTTATAATCAAATTGGAACAAAAAAAAATTTTTTAAAAATTTCACTGACAGTTTTTAAAATTTTTTACAAATGAAATTTTTTTTTTCCTTTTTTTTTGTAATCATTTTATCATTGTTCATGATAAATTATTTAATGTTGACATTAATTTAAATAATTCTTCTGGTTCAGGAATAGATAATTTTTTTATTCGTGTTAAATGGTAATTTCGGTTCAGTGGTGGTGTAAATAATTTTCAAAATTAGTAAAATCGGGAGTGTTATTTATGTGAGTCTAGTTGTGAGATTAGAAATTTAGAAATAAAATATTTATACTGATTTTGATGGTGATATACTAGGTATAATATTTTATCTATTTACTAAAATTAATTGCGTTAAATTTAAAAATAATTTTTTTTTTTTACTTTAATTACAGCAAATATGGGGGATCAATGGTTGGTGAACATGCTGTTCCAGATTTAGCTGAATCAAAAAGCAACTTATTGGTCAACAATGGTGAGTCAATAAAAAAAAATTTTTTACTGAATATTCATGTTGAAATGATTTCATTTTTTTTATGAAAATTTGATCATTATTTTCACCAGTGTCGATTATAATAAAAAAAAAAAGATATTGAATACTGAAGATAAATTTTGCTCTACAGTTTGAATTATTACTAAAAATAAGTTTTAAACTAAATAATTCAATAACGATAATTTTTTTTGTTTATTAAATTAATTTTATTAATATCATTCAGAAATATTTATTATTGGTCGTAATTATACGTAAATTTCGATAGTATTAATGAACACATTTCAACTTGTTGATTATTTATCACAAAATTTTAATTTGAAAATTACGACAATTCACAATTTTATAGAATTTAATCAAAAAATTTTGCTTATATTTAAATTATTGAAAAAAATTGTTTGATTTTAGTCAATGAATTTTTTTAAATTCACAATAATATTCACAAATAAATAAATAAATTCACTATAAATTGACACTAGATAAATTTATCTATTACAGTATTTTTAAATAGAAAAGACGTACATTTTCAAATATTAAGAGCTAAAATATTTATCGATTTCTACATACATAATAATTATCAATTAATTAACATTTGAATAATTTATTTCAATAATTAGTTAACCTTGACACTTGTGGAATTTTTATCTACTTTTATTTATTTATTAATAAATAGTTGATCATATTTATAAGTAAGTGTATTTAACATTATCTGCGATGATAACATGACTATAGAGCAGTTTATTTATTGATATGAGCACCATTAACTCGTATCACAGTTAATCACTGGTTATTTCTTGACATTCGCAGTTATTTGGTTTGTTTATGACAATATAACAATCTTCCATCGGTATTTATTTTTTGTCATCAGCTCAGACTCGTTGTCGCTTTATTTTTCGTCCGGAAGATATTTATTTGTTAATTAACTATCTATTTTTATTGTGATTTAATTATCCCTTGAGCAATGTATAAAAGAAACCTGTTGGTGCTAACTTGCAACATTTTATCTAGTGGAATGTTTGTTTTATATTTATCATTGTTTGATCGCCGGTAATTCTGTTGGTTTCAATTTCTGCTCTTGCTGGTATCTGCAATTGTTAATTAATCATTAAGTTACTTAAAATATTAGTATTTTGATAGCTAAATTGTTTTATTGATATAAATAGAGAGGATCGCTTGTTGTGGGGATTTAACTATTTAAAGCCACGTTAAACGTTTATAAACAGACTAACGTCAAGGTTAAAGGTCAATTTCGACATTATGTCTACAATCGCGATACAGGAAGTTTGTTTTTATTTTATTTTATTTAAATAATTTATCATTAAAAAATATTCATTAAATAGGTATTTAATTAAAAAAAAAAAAATAATAATAATAAAAATAAAACATCTTCAGTTTTAATTCAGAAAATTAAGGACATACAGACAAAACTTTTTAAATTAATAATTTTTAATTCTACTCTTTACAATTATTTACAACAAAAACATAAACATTCAATAAACTAAGTTTATTCAAAATAGTATTCAGAAAAGTTTTGTATTTATATCAATATAATTTTTTTTTAGTTGAAAATTTTTTTTTAACTATAAAAAAAAATATACTTACTTGATAGCTCTAGTGACTTGGTAAAGCGCGGTAAAAGCCACGAAAAGATTAACACTGAATAAACTCCAATTTTTGGGTGTGATAGCCAATGAATACCGGGTCCATATCATTCCCGTAACTCCAAGAGCACCTGATTGACTAATTGATATTTTATCTGCCGGTCGTTGCAAATCTCCAAGACCTGCTATTACCAAGCCCTGTAAAAACGGCAGTCATTTAAATAAAGAAAATATCTTTATTCAAAATCATCACACTTGTCATTGAGTAATTTAAATACGTGATAAATGCAAAGAAAAGTAGGCCAAAATGACGTGCAAGATTAATTTTATTCTTTCGCAATAAAACTTATAAATTTAACAATAACATAAATAAAATAAATTTACCCATTTAAATGCTGGCGCCCAGAAAAATATCGTCTGCGGACCTGAAAAATACTCAATCGATAACACACGTGTACGATATGTTTGTGCTAGAAAATTTTAACTATTTTTGCAGGAAAATATTCTCTAAAAAAAATTATAAAAAAAAAATTAAATTTAGAAAAGATTGGATGCAAATGTCAGAATAGAGGAACTGAAATGACGTCAGCCTTGACCTAATTGGCAAGGTTTCGCATAACGATAACACGAACACTTGCATAAAATGCGGGCAAAAAAATCTTTAAATCTCTGGAATTTAAATCTTTATCTTATTTTTTTGGAGTGACGTCAGTTCTGAGGATACTCATGCGGTTATGGAGATAGATGATATTAGTTACGCGGTTTATTGACCACTTACCAGCTGGATGATTCCACAGAGGCTGTAATTTTTCGGGTATGAATTTCCCGATGGCCTTCATTGAGTTTTTATACACCAGGGAAGTCATTATGCTCTGTGTCTGAAATAGTTTATATTTTTAATTTTGACAATACGTAACAAACAGAGTTATCACGTGTCCTTGGAACCTCGTGTACTACTGTATTTACTCAAGTCTTGGAGTTTATTGTATCGTAAACTGATATCCACGCGAGGATGTTACTTACTTATTGTTTGGTTGTACGCAACTGTATATGAGCAGAGTGAACTAAACTGTGACTGGCTATGACTACACAACAGACGATACGCGTTTGGTTTCTTCTTCCTTCCTCTTCTAAGGCTGTACTATTTGCTCCTACTTTTCACCCGCATCACTACGTGTTATATATGTTAAATTGTGCATTGCATTATGCCACGATAGTCGTTAGTACGAATCCCCACTTTTTTTAAAAATATTTTATCATCAGCATTAACTTTATATCATTCGGGATTATATATTAGCGATTCAGTTGGTTGTTACTTTTTTATTAGAAGGCAGTAAATACGTAGATTTTTTATTTTTATTACTGGGTATTTTGTATGACAAAAAAATAGCAGACATCTGATTTTTTTTCTTTTTTTAACAAATGAATTAGTAGAAAAAAAAAAATTAAGTAGAAAATTTTAATTATTCTTTTATCTTACTTTACGTAAATTTTTAGTGATTGTTTAATTTTTTGGTATAAAAATTTTGAAAAATTCATTTTAGAGCTTTTAATGTTTACAAAATTTTTTTTTCAAACAATTAATTTTTTTAATTGAAAAACTGATATTTTTTAACATTAAAAAAAAAATATTTGATTGTTAAATAAAAATATTTTAATGTGAATTTTTTTCAGTTTTAAAAAAAAAATTTTTTTTTTATACAATAAAATTTTTTGTAAATTTAAAACTTAAATTAATCAAAGAATTATTCAATTTATTGGTTTTTTAATTTTTATTAAATTTTATCAAAAATAAATTTTTTTATTGAATTCATTATTCTCTAAATAAAAAAAAAAAAAAACGTATAAGGAAGATATCCCAATGACACAGATGCACACTAACATTGGCCTACAGTTCTAAAAAAAAACCATCGAGTTTGCCAAGATTTGCGTCTTCTATTGCGCAATACGCATGACTATTTTTGAAAGAATTCTCACATGTTGAAGCCGGAAAGGTTTTGTTATTGCCAAAAAAAAAATTTCTTCTTTTATTTATTGATTATTGATACCTCAGTTAGGAAAAATAAATAAAACATTGAATATTTTTTTAAATGTAAATTTATTGTTACATAAATTTAGTAACGGTAAAAAATATTTTCAAAAATTCATTTATATCTTTCCAATGATTGCACGCCCTGAGCTTACAAAAATTAAATATTAATTAATTTAATTATATTAATTATTAATTTTTTCAATAAAATAAATTGAGCTTGACAATTAAAAGTTAAACTTATAACCAGTAAAAATTAATACACTCGATCTTTGCTCAAATTTTAATTAATAATTAAATTAAAATTATGAACAATCGATTAATTTTTTAAAAATTTATTTGTAATAACATTTATAAAAAAATTAAGACGAATGATATTTTGATTTCAAGCTTCGAAATAATTCTACTTCTACGTAGAATTAATGAAAATTCAAATCAAAATAATATTTTACAATTATCAGGCTTATAAAAAAGGTCAAGACTTTTTCCCCATAATGTTGTCACAGCAATAATTACACCATTCCTATTTAATTGAGTATCATTAAAGTCAATATCAAATTTATTTAGACATAAATAAATATATTTAAATATCGACTTAATAATAATCACATTTAATATTATATCAGTAGTGAATTATACGTTCAACGCATTTCACTATCGATGCATTATTAATTTTACTAAAATATTTTGTCGCTGTTTCATTCACTATTATAATACTGTACTATAACATGGAAGTAAGAATAGTATATTTGATCATAAATATTCTATTGAAAAAATTATCTTAGCTTTTATTAAAAATTTAATGAGGTCCATTTTTGTGTACCTTATTCTAGAAAAAGATTTTTTATTTACGAATTTTATTTTTCTCAGAATTTTTAATACGTAAATTTATTTTTGCTCATGAATCGTCGAGTTCATTATATATCTTGATGCCAATTTATTTTGATTATCAGAAATAAATTATTTAACTTATCAATCATCACTTAATCATAATGGAATATTTAATATAGCGACAAAATATATAATCAACATATTTAAAATTTAAATAATAAATTTACAAATTTAATTCAATAAATTTTTTTAATTTTCACTTTCAAAAGATCTTCACTTTTTATACTCGAATAATAATTTAATTATAATTATAAAAATTCTAACACTTTTATTAGTGAATGATTAATTCGTTGAAATATTTATCATGCACTTTGTATTTTATAGTGTAATTAAAAATAATATTTTTTTATTCTATTAAATACTCTTAAAAATAAAATCAGTATTTTTTACTCTAAGCATACGTAACAGTAATAAAGTGAGTAGAAAAAAATTAATAAGTCTTCAATCTTGTAAAAAATGAGATCCAGTTAAAAATCTTTCAGAAGTTACCTTATAAAAATCTATTGTAAATGCGAGTAAATGCAACTGTAAAAATCCAAGAGATTCGGAATAATGTTATATGAGATTTTACTTTTTTTCTACTCTTACATCTATATATATATATATATATATATATATATATATATATATATATATATATATATATATATATATATATATATATATATATATATATATCCGAAAAAATATTATATTAGTATTTTATAAAGTTTGTTACTATGGCCATAAATTTTAGGATACAGATCACTAATTTTTCTTTGGCAATAAGTACGATTATCAATTGGATTTGAAAAATAGTATCCGTATCCATTTTTGTTGATGGATAGAGTATCAACCTCTGAATTGATATTGAAGGCACATATTTGTACGCAATTACTAAACTTAGTAGCACAATGATTTTTTAAATATATATGAATTTTATACCATCATAAAATAATTATTTTTTCTTTTAAGAGAGCAATTTTGTAATGCACTGGACATTTTAAAAATTATTTTGATAAAGAGTTTAGCCAATGACATATTTAAAAAAATATTAACATTTCATAAAATATCAACACCTTGATTAAAAAAAAAAAAACTTTCAAATTAATCACCGGCTAAACCCTTTTGTTTCTGATTTCTTACAATCTTAAATGCTATTGATTATGGATTGTTATCAAAAAAAGTTACATACTTATTTAAAATAAGATATTGATAATGAATAACTGATATTGCTTATTACTTATTTTGATATCCTGATTTAATAATGGTAACTAAAGTACTAAAATCTTCTTGAGTCAATGATTATGATAATGATATTTTTCCTTACTATTGTAAATCACAACAGCTTTGACTCTTTCTCTTAATTAATTTATTGAGTATAACTATTTTATACTGTTATCTCAATTATAAGATTCAATTTAAATAAATGGACAGACTTAAAAACTTTTAAAATAACAATGGCCAAATATTAAAACTCTACCGAAAATGCATTCAGTAAAATTTGAACATGATATAAAAAAATTAACTGTAGATATATATTAAAAAAAAAAAAAAAAAAAAAAAAAAAAAAAAAAAAACGTTGCACTGATTTCAGATTAATTGATAGATTCATCGACTTTCAAAATAATGTTAAAAAATTTACTGAATGTTCAAATTATTAAAAAAAAAAAAAAACATTCGGTAATTTATGTGACGTTAAACTTGTCAATTACTATCAAATTAACGTAGATGATGAAACTTAATATAACAGGAATTACAAAATCTTAAACTTACAAAGAGCAATATTAAAAAACATACTTGATAAAGAAAAAAAAGGCAGTCAAAAATTACTGAGATATTGCATTAGAAAATTAATTGTAAATGCGCATTGAAGTCGACGTAATTAAAAACAACCAAAGATCATGGTAAGGATTAGAATGTCCGAAAATTTACCAAATATTTACAACCGTAAAAAAAATTGGTGATTTTTTGAACATGGCAAATCTAATAATTTTAATTACAAATCCGAAGTAACTTCAAATAACTCAAAACATTTGATAGTACCGTGAACATCGACGAGTAAAAACTTATGAAAGTCACTAGAAACACATACTTTAGCACGACAATTAGGTGGCAACCGTATTAATCCTAATAATGCTGGTCGATTTTGATTTTTATAAGTCTTTGACATCCAGTATTTTGGCATTACTTCTTGATTTTCTGTACTATCACGTGTATCAATACCATTAATTGCATTGTTACCGTTATTTAGATCAATATCATTATCAATGCGAATACTATGATGAGTAAGAATATTATTATTGTTATTTTTATTTCTATTGCTGTAAATTTGTGATGTAGACGCAATGGCATCTGTGGTTTGACTGTTACGCAATTGTGGACCTGATAATGATTCAAAGCTAAAAATCGGTGCTGTTAAGCTTCGGACTATTCCAGTCCTACTACGTTTGACTTTTTTCTTAGGATCTTCCATCAAGGCAACATTCCACCAAGCCAACTCATCACAATTTATTGATAGTAAGATAGGAGCTCCTACTGTTGATGGAGCCCAGTGTAGTTGTAAAATAGAGTTTTGGTGGAGTGACAACTCTTTTGGATAAGCTTTGAATGTTTTCAAATTGAAAATCTGAAACGATTAATTATAAATGAGTCAATTGGTCAGGAGAAATAAATCAACAATTATCAAATTTGATTGATTACTTACTGTAATATTGCCGTCTTCCATTCCAATAGCTAAAACTTCATCATTGGGAGAAAAAGCGCAGCATGTTAATTTTTTATAGAATGTAAAATATGTATTTTCATATTTTCTTAATTGTTCTGGTATTGTACGAATTTTAGAATTGTAATCTATTTCGTAAAAAGCCAATCGACAATCATTTGTCAAAATACCTATCACAGTTTTCTCCAAATTTATTGCACTGTAAAGGACAAAAGACCGCTGAAGTTCATGTAAAATTTGTTCAGCACCTTCAGCTTGACAGATTAAATCCCACGCGGTAGTATTCATCTTCCAGATTTTAACTTTTTCATTACGTGTGATACCAACTACATACTCATTGTTGATGGTATGTAAATTGATAATGTTACCTTCTGTTCTAATCGTAATTTTTTGTTTATCAAGAATGCAATATAAAATATTATTTTGCTTACAAACAATCGCCAATTGATCATGAAATTTAATAAATTTAACATAACCCGGAAATTCTGTAAGCGATGATAATATTTCAGATGTTTCGTTTGTCTCAACGTCAAACACATAAATACTATACTCGATAGTTTCTTCCTCGCGGAATCCTTTAGAATGTTTTATTGTATATAGTATTTTATTGCCCTTTGGACTTAAACTTAGTGATATTATTTGTCCTTTTAGTACGCCTGTTTCTATTTGCAATTCTTCACCATTGTACAATCCGATCTTATTCCCAACAATTTCTTGGGCAACGATATTTGATTGTTCCAATGGTTTCATAACAGCGTCAAACAACGGTCTTAAAACCGACTGCGGTAAATTTTCAGGGCAAAATGACCAACGTTGAATAGAATGTTTATCACCGCTGAGGATCAAATGACAGTCACATTCTTTATCATAGTAAGTATCCAGAGCAAAAGTACGTTCTGGATAATTAGCAATTGGCTTAAATCCACCGTAAATCATAAATACAGATAAAAAATTGTTAGAATCACCGATAATTAAATATTTATCATCGTATGTTCCTGTAGCTACAGTAAATTGAGTATTCTCTGCAGTGTACTTGCATTTTGGAGCTGGGGAACACAAATCTCCACTAATTCCAATTCCCCATGATATTATATAACAATTTTTACGTGTTATACAAACCAAATTTGTATGATATTCTATTTCGCTATCGTAGATTATTTCTTTGAAGTATATGACAACTTTCTCTTCCGTAGATCCTTTAAAATTTCTGAACTGCGAGTACCGAGTACTGTAATTGTAATTATTGTCTCTCCAAACGTAGACGAAATTAGTGCCTTCAGTATCAATCACATGCAATTGTTTAAATTTTCTAGCGAATGTCAATTTTTGAAAGTTGGTATTTTCTTCAGCTATTGTTGTCAAATGCTTACCACTTACATCCCAAACAGAAACACTGCCTTTAGTTGTACAAGCAGCGAGTTTCTCGTCATCTGAGCTCAGCGCGATGTCGGTTATTACTTGGCCGTTCGTTTCGTAAGTTATTGAACTATTGTTAGTCGGCTGCTGAACAATCGGGTTCCAATATGTCTGTTTATCCAACGGTAAGTGTGAATGATTATCCCATTTATTATCATTTTCATCATCATCATCATCATCATCAACAGTCAGAGTAAAGTATTTGATAACCGAAGCTTTGTTTAGCGCAATAAAAAATTTTCCATTTTGTGACACTATTACCTTGACGATTTCCGAATCTTCGAGACCGTGAAATGGCGTCATTTTTTTTAGCTCGCAATCCCACAGTATAATCAAACCAGTCTTCGTTCCTATCAAAATTTTATGTGGATTGTCCGTAAAATTGAGCGTAGAGTATTCCATTTTAATGTCTTCAGCTGTTGGATTGTGCATAAGGAAATGCTGATGAGAATTTTGCAGGTACAATTTAGTCTTTTGTGATTGCGCTATTGAACGGGCGGTTTTGTAGCAGTAACCACGAGTATGATGATTCAAAGCTATCTGTACCAAGTCCAGGCAATCGCGTTGACGGTGTTCCGCCAAAGTTTTCGCTTGAGCTCGTAGAAATTCTTCTAAATCAACGACATTATTTTCAGCCTCATTGTTGTTGTTGATGATGTGTCTGCGATATTTCTTCAAGTCTATCAGCAAATCGTTTACACCACTGTTACGTATCTTGGCTTGGATAAAATCAAAATTCAGGTACAGCATCGGGAAGTCAGCATACATACGGGCTTGATCTAAATGGTACCCAATATACGCGTAGCTGTAATTATCCTGCGGTAAATTTGAGTAATCTCTTTTGGAATATTCGTAATACTTGTTGACGAACTCGCGATGCATTAATCGCAATTTTTGGGAGTCTTTTCTATTGATTCGATTGCGTAGATGGGAAAGCAGCAGATCGTGTACGCCGTAGATTAATGACTTCAAATCAGCGTTCCAGTATTTTACAATAAGTGATTTTTTGTGCAAACTGGTCATTATATCGTCGACATCGAACTCCGACTTGTTCCAATAAACTGCAAGCGTTTTTGACATTATATTTATGTCTTCGCTGAAAATAGCCAAACTTTCGTAAAGTTTCCGCTGCTGCTCTGACAAACGATCGATACAGATGTCGAAAGTGGTTGATTGGAAGTTCAAAAATTTCTGTATCACAGAGTTCGATGAATCCTGCTTTCGCAGCAAGGTTAAGTAATGTTTCCAGCGGCTGCTTTTTATCTTCATGTCATTTTTGTAATCAGCGAATTGCGCTGCAAACATGTCAATCATTATTGGCATGCCTTTGCAAGCGTAGTGGAAGTCTTTAGCCTCGGGAGGCAGTAATTCGACCTGTGTATCTAGAGCCCGGGCGAATAATTCTAAACTCTCTGCTTCCTTGAACCCTTCAGTCATTGGTATTATAGTGACTTTATTAATGTAATTTAGTGGAAGTATTTCGGTGTCAGTTGTTATTATCAACGTCTTGCAGTCGAAGTTGAACACTTCGATTATTTTTTTGTCATATGCGTCGTCGAGAATCAGCAATGAGCCGCGGTTTGATGGAGTGCAAAAGTGTCGCTTCAACATCCGCCGCATTTCACTTTGAAATTTTCCCATATTCAATGATACATCGCGATTTTCAATTGTATCATACAGTTGCTGAAGTTGATTTAGAATCTCGTCTTCCACGGAGTTTATGCCTTCGGAGCCAAATTTTATCCAGTGAATTTTGTTCTAAAAAATTAAATTTATTAGTTATGAAATTGTTTTATTTTTAATTTATTTAATTACTTACGTTAAAAAATTCACTTCGTATTTCTTCTGTTAGAGTCGAAGCTGTCAATCGGGTTCTTCCATATCCTTTCATTCCATGTAAAACAACATAACACCCTGGTAATAATTCTCGTAGCGCTTCTTTGAGCTGTTGTACCTGTAATTTATTTTTATTAATTTAAAAAAACTTAATAAATAATTAAAATTCATTTATTTAAAGGAATTTTGAGAGATATTTAATTACTAAGGGCTGGCAATTTTTTCGATTCTTGAATTTTACTTACAAAAATTATTTTTCCAAACAGATAGCAAAGAAAGAAAATTTAATTAATTTTTTTTATATCAATAAACTTGTTAAAAAATTTTTTCAATTTATTGAAAAAATTTTTTAACTAGTCTATGAGGATCTATGAGAATCAGCGGATGTTTTTTTTGCAATTGTCATAAATTCAAGTCAATTTTTACCTTATCGGCTCTGTCCACTGTAAGTGAGGGAATGATAGGTAATAAAGGTGAAGTACAAGTCCTTGATTCTTCTCTGTTCGATGTCATTTTCAGCATTTCGTTCCTCAGCCAGGAGTAGTGTTTTTTTAGCGCTTGAACAAAAGCATCAAACGAACGTGAACCTCGGCTATAATATTAATCAATAGTAACAATGAATATAATTATAAAATACAATCTATAAGTAGTAAATTCATAGTTATTGAATATACATACTGTGGTAAAATACTAAGCAAGAGAGTTGCTTTTGTTATTCCATCAGTTTCTCTATTAATATTACTTAAATCTTCAGGTGTTAAAATTCCGTTATCCTTTAGAAATTCTAAGATGCCATTGTCAACGTCAACGTCAGTTATTTTTTCATGAAGGTCCTCTAAAATTTTTTTGTGTTTCTGTTCCATTTCTTGTTCATTATTTATATTTAGGTGTTATTTATTTCAAAAACTGAAAACAAATTAATTAATTATTATTTTTTATCAGATTTAAATTATTTTAGTTTTTATTAAAAAAATTTTTTAAGATTACATTTTAGAGTTTAAGTAAAATAAAATATTTGGAATATTAACTTTGTAATATAATTAATTTAAAGTTTAAAAATTAATCAAGTTATTTTTTTTTCAATTCTAAAAAAAAAAAAAAAATAAATAACTACTCTGCAGTTAAAAAAATCAAATTATTCCTATATTATATTTTCATAAAAATTTTTTAATTAAAAGATAAGACGGAGTCACAGGTACTTTTAATAGTAAATAAAGAACTGAGTGAATTGGTATTTATCGATTTAGTAAAAAAATTTTTATATTAAACTCATGTTTATAAATAGAATGTAATCCAAATAAGATAAAAAAAAAAATTAAGAGTAGATATTATTTATTTATTTATTTATTGCCTTTATTTGAACCCAACAGCCCAAAGGTTCAATAACAGGGTTACACGATTAGTGCAAGGTTGTAGATTGAGACAGTACGAGAACATAAGTATAATATGATTTTATATAAACCAGAGTTTCTATACTTAAATACTATAAATTAATAAGTAAATTAATAACTAGAAAGAAGAAATGATTTAAGGCTATGTGTGATGAGTTACATTTGAATTTAAATTAAGAAGCGATGAGAGAAAAATAAACGAAATTGTGTTATCTATAAGGAATAACAGAGCCCTGATGGAAACTAAAGACAGAATCAAAGGATGCCGGTTGGTTTTTTAATCGTTGTCGTGTGCCACCAGAATCCGTCCATCCATATGTATGCATATATACATCTAATTCTGTATCTATATATGTCACATAGCTTGGTATAAGTGATAATATTGTATGAGCAGTGTATTCTGCTTTACCTCTCCTTTTATACGTATTACTCATACACATACATTTATACACGTGCAACTGGGCATAGACAACTCGTAAACTCGGCGAGTCCACAGCAGGGTGTATTATATTTAATATAATACAAATTCGCGCTATTATAGAGCTACCAGCGAATTTCATGAAAAATTAAGCAAAAAAAGTCATCTAAAAATTACTTATTCATTTATTATAGTTATTATTAATGACTGAAATTATTATTTTTCATGCTAAAAATATTTTTTGCTCTAAAATAAAATTATATAAAATTTAAATTATTCCAAAAAAATTTTTTTTACTCCAAAGTGAAATTATTTTAATTATACATAAAAAGTTTAGAGAACTCCAATGAAAAATTATTGAATTAATTTACAATAATAATACATTTTACTGATTGAAGTAAAATTCAATGTCAGGTGTCTGACAATTTTTACGGTCAATCTTTACTAACATGATCAAAAACATCACTTTAAATAGAGAATCCTTTTTTTTTTTTAGTGATAACTTGTTTTCATGTATTTGTATACACTTTTTAGTGACACTGACACACAAACAAAATCTTATGATATACCTTTTTAAATTCATCATTAATTTTTCTGATGAAATCAATCTTCAAAACGAAAGTATCAATTTTTTATTGATAAAAATTAAAAAAAAAAAAAAAATTTCAAAATTCGTAAAATTTACTTTTAAATAATTCAAAACTAAAACGGAGTAAAAAAATATATTTAAAATAATAAAAATTAGCGATAATAACATTAATTATAAGATAAATTGATAAAAATATTGTACTTACAATAATGCGTGTAAGTTCACAAATCAGTCTTTGTTTAAAGACCTACAATAAAATTAGTTAAATGTTAGTTGTCATGAGGCAAGAACAAACAGGGACGTACAGTACGCACAGCACCACTTACACAATTCAACTGAGAACTCAATCTAACTCGCGCAGCTATGGCCTGACTAAGCCCCCACTTCTGTCAGTTAACACACAATTCCTATCCCCCACTGTTCGATTAATCTGTCAAGTTTTACACGTACACGTGTGTAGTGCATTTTATATATTCAATTATGTCTATACCAAAATATGTCTTGAATCTTATCTTAAACCTCATGCCTAAACGATTGTGGTTCGGATGAATCTTAATTCCTTACGGTGTTGCCAAGGCAGTGTATTCACTTTTATTGTCAAGCAATTTGCTCTACTACGTTCTAAAAATCTTCTCCATCTTTTGGAGGAAAAAATTTGTCTCATTCTTTCCAAGTGATTTATACAATTTTTTGTGACTGTAGTTTCCTGGTATCAATACAAGAATAAATAAAACCAGAAAACGGTGTCCTTGTTCTGAGGGTTAGTCATTTTCATCAAATTGTTCGCTGCAACGTCAATTCATCAGATTTTTTATTAAATTCGTTGAATTCAGAAAAAATGCGATTTTCATCTAAAAAATTTTTTTTCACTTTTTTTTGTTAGAAAAGTATTTAAAAAAAAATCAAATAGGTTGATAGGATTGTATTAATTTTTTAAATACTTTTTAATCAGGCTCTAAGTGTAATTTCATTAGCTACGGTCCTGGTACAGGAGCATTACACTGCAAATTACATGAAATCACATGAAACTATAGCTGAGCGAAATTATAGCGTAGGAACATTAAGTCGGACCTCGTTGATAGCGAGTTCCAGTTGAAGGCGTAGATGGCAGCATAAGGACTGTTTTACGCTCAAGTGTTGCAATTTTTGTTTTTTAGCAGGAAAATGTAGGTAAAAAGGTGGACCAGAATTTTTGGTAGTTCTGAAGAAATATATAATTTATGAGGGTTCTAAAAATCGCTCGCTGTCAGAGTAGTTGAATTTTATAAAAATTAGGTGATTTTGTTATGTTGAATAATGAATGTCATTTTTTAGAAAAAAAATTTTTTTTAATCACACAAAATGAAATGAAAAAAATTTTTCGATTTTTAGAATTTTTTTATTAACTAAATTACACGCAAAAAAAAATGTAAAAGTTACATTATATATTGTAATTTTTCCCATTTTCTTTTTTCCGTGTATGATTAATAAATTTAGAAAAAAAAGTAACTCGCAAAAATTGTGAGAAAATATAAACAGAATTTATTAAAAAAATAATTTTTTACAACTAATTTATTCGTTAAATAAAATGATATAAATCATCAAGTGTTTGCTAATTTTTGTGTAATTAAAAAATGTACATTTATCATATTATTAAGCAAACTTTTAATCAGCTGCTTTTGTTTATTTGTATAAAATTTACAAATAAAACTTAAACAATATTTTCTATTTAATAAGCTTAAAAAAATTTAACGAAACAATAAAAACGATAAATTAAAAAATTTATTGACTTTAACTTTGTTTGCTGGCCGTTATTGGTGTACTCTTGGCAGGTGAAATTACATCACTGGATATTGTAGTTTTAATATCGGGGCTTATCAAAAATTTTGATCCATCATAGATGGAATATACTGACCAGCAGACAATTCGAACTGCTTGAAAAACAATATATTCTGGCTGGACGTTGCATTGTCCTGCATATACAATCGCTTTGTTTCACGTTTAATTTTCGTTTGAAAATCCTGTGATATTAAAAAGTTGGCTCCTATCCGTGATTGCTGGGATTGCTCGTGCTGTACTCTGTATGGCATATAGTTGAATACGCTTAATACTATTCTACCTTGTATACGCATAAACTCTAAAAGTACATCGTCCCTACACATTACACACGCATACACACCCATGGAGATCAGCGGTGTTATGTGTATAGCTGGACATTGGATACCGGTATTTGCGATGCAAATTCGATTACATTAGAAATAGCAATTGGACATCGGAATCGGAGCATTAACGTTGATCCTCTCTGTCTCCTCGATCAATTAATTTGTCCTATATGCTGCTGGAGGTTTAACATATTACCGAACCGGACTGCCGAAGGATTTGTGCATCAAGGAAAATAGTACTTTGTTCCATATTGATCACGAGGATGAGTGAAATAGAATTCGATCTCAAAGGATGACTTTACTATGTTGGAATTTTGATAATTTCAGCAATGTTTCAATTTTATATAAATAGACACTAAAGAGATGCCGAGAATAATTTCAGGATGAAATGCGGTTTTTGAGGTTCTTAACACTGGGATGAAAAGTTCTGATAGAAAGTCGATTTTTTATAAAGCTTTAACTAATCATACACTGATAAAAAAATTAACTTGAAGAGAAAAATTATTAGAAAAATTATTTTTGCAAAAAATTCTTGATTTTCTTGGATCTAGAATATTTCTCTTGAATCAAATAGTTTTTTTTTAATGTCAGACTTTTGAAAAAAAATAATCAGCTAGATTAGAGACATTTTTAATATCTATGATTACTTGTACAATATTAACAATCGTAGTAGTTAATTATAATGTAAATGTCATTAAATTTAGTGCCATAATTAGTTATTTCAATTATACCATCGTGTACATAATAATAAAAGAAATAAGCATCGTTGAAAGAATGACATTAACGCTACCGTATGATTTACACGTTAGTGTATAATCAGTAATCAGGTATGATGCATTTATCTTTAGATTTGCATGTTGCGTGCAAAGATAATGTCTCCGACACGGGATTTAATACAAAAACCTGCTGATATAATGTCTTACACGATACTTTTTGATGAGATTTTTACTACTTTTTGTATTCTATATGCAGTCAGCATAGTCGAGACCGCATGTAGTAAGTATTACGTCGACGCTTGAGCATTTCCGTATTTGGAATAATCACTTACCGACAATGTCTCTAATGTTTTAGATGTTCCATACTTGTCGCACTTAAACATACAAATGTAATCTAATAAGAATAAGTAATAAGCAATGAGTTTACTTACAGGTACTTTTAATTTATACAGTGATGTATTGCGCCTTTTCTTGGATTTATTCGCCAGTTTTGCACAAAAATATCCGTATAGCTGTATGGAGAATCGCACGTTGAAAGTGCGTCGCGTGCTTTTACCTCATAATCTCTTTTGTTTAATCCTATCTCTTTCCAGTATTTACGATATAGCAGACAATACCTCGTTTTTCTCGGCAAACAGTTGTTATCTTTCATTTTGTTTACTTCTTACTATATCCATCGTTTCGTGCTGTTCCTACTGAAGATTCATGTACATACGCTTTTTAACGGTAACATAAATTATTATTTTCTTTCGCGCAATTTATTCGAATTTCATGTATGACAACTTTATTACTTCCTGAAAGGAATTTTGTTATTTTATTATCGAACTTTAGGTCATTTAATTAAATA
Organism: Cotesia typhae; assembly: GCF_013202065.1. NCBI lineage: Eukaryota > Metazoa > Arthropoda > Insecta > Hymenoptera > Braconidae > Cotesia > Cotesia typhae. The sequence continues at coordinate 3,620,736 of NW_027423729.1, read as the reverse complement.
CTGATGCGCAATCCATTGCTTGAAAAATGTAATTATTTATTAAAAATTGTTTTATGTCTGCTTTTTAGTAGAATAGCGACAGAATTTGGATAAAAAAAAAATTACTGAATTTTTGGGGGTGAAAAATGAATATTATGTAACTATCTAGGTTTATTTTGATAGATAAATAAATAAATAAGGGAAATCAATAGTTGAATTAAGTCATAAAAAGTAAAATTAACTTGATAAATTTTTGCTATCAAAACATGATGATTTCCAATTTCGCGATAACGAGACTTGTCAAGACAGTTATATACCCTAGTGTGTGATGATATCTGTTAACTATTATGGGTAATGTGAATATTATATGAATGATGGTGGATGGTGGATGCCCGAAATGGATTTGATGGACAATATCAAGAGAAATACTAGATAAATTCCAAGCACCAATAGATACTTCAAACGGGCCTATCAGCCGACACGTTCAGGAATGGCAATCACGTTGATAGGATGGTAATACAATTATCACCTGGACAAGAGAGAAGAGGATCCTCGATAGTGCTGCTACGCGTATAATTAGTGTTCGAAATGGAGTGCAAGCGCAAGTGAGAAGTGAGAACAGAACAACCGAGCTGATTTTAGCCCTCTGCTTGCATCGTACGAGTGAGTGAGAGTACTGTGAAGGGTGGAGAATTTCAAGTATAATGTCATGCAAATATACCTCATCACTCGGTCCACCAGGAATACTATATAGTTAATGCAGTATGCAGTGTAGTAACAACTCTGCATCGGTACAGTACTTGCAGGAGTAGTAGTCCTGATAGTTATAATAATAATAGTAACAGCAATAGTAATAGCGCTGGGAAATACGAGTGAGCATGTTAATCCGCTAATGCACCGCTGCCAACGTAATATTAGATTCCGCGAGATGTGGGCTGCGTTGTTTAATTTACGCAACACTCCATACTCTATACTCTCTACCCAGTTAGTTTGTAAATTATCACAATTGTAAGTTCTCTTGTATATTATCACAATCACAATCCCAATCACTATCCGTGATAATAGTGATTGTGATTGTGATTACTAAACGAGATCTGATCTACATTCAATATAAATAAAACCCAAAAACTCACAAAACGCAATCCACAATCCCCTTCCAGTTCCATTAAAGTTGTTTTGGGTGGTTTGATTGTTCTAATGGAAGATCGATGTCGCAACACAGAGTTAGAGGCTAAAAAATATTGAATGAAAGTATTAAATAAAAAAAAAAAAACTCCCGTCGATATTGAGTATACATTGGGTATGCTTTTATGAGATTTGTGTACCAAAGTAGCGATGTACAGACGAGACTCGGTTAACGAGTTTAATCGGTTTTATAGAGGGACCTCAGGCAATGACAACGTCCCCGAACTGCCCGTCACGGGTCCACTAGTGAGACCAGAAAGGTATAGAGCAATAATAACCGATAAATTATCACGTACGTGTCTCTATTTTCGTTAGATTTTGACTGATTGAAAACTTTGTTGTATTTAGAATTGTGGGTTAGAGTATTTTTTAATTCTTTTTTATTTTATTATTATTTTTTTATAAATTAAACAATTTATTTTTTTCAATGTAAAAATATGTATCCATTGTTATACAATAACTCCATTGAATTGGCAATCACCGAGGTCTATTCAAACCAGCGGCTTATTATCTTTTCTATGTGTGGTTCTGCGTTATCGTCAAATCAATAAGTTTTGTTTCTCTGCACATATTAAATCCCACTGGCGTTTATTATGTTTGCATTTACAAACCGATAATAAAACCGAGTGGATAAAGAGACAGAAAGAATATTGAGTATATAGAGTGGAGTTTGGTTTACTCACGTCCAATTAAATTTAACGAATTTCGTTGAGTACAAACGGCTTTATTGGTTTAATTAATTACGCATGCATTTTCGCACTCGTTCGATTCTACATGGTAGGAATAGATGTATGTCGTTGACGCATGCTGCTACTACTGACTGTGCAATAGGGATGCATTCACCATGTGCGACAAAATGCAATAGTCCGGGTGAATAAAGCACCCGTGTAGTGCCTCCTACAATCACACACACACACACACACACACACACACACACACACACACACACACACACACACACACACACACACACACACACACACACACACACACACACACACACACACACACACACACACACACACACACACACACACACACACACACACACACACACACACACACACACACACACACACACACACACACACACACACACACACACACACACACACACACACACACACACACACACACACACACACACACACACACACACACACACACACACACACACACACACACACACACACACACATATATATATATATATATATATATATATATATATATATATATATATATATATATATATATATATATATATATATATATATATATGTAATACACATACATGTATGAATGTACGTAGAGATGACGACGTGTGGCATTCCAAACTGTACTGATGCATTGCAAACTGCCAAGTAAAGCTCTCTGGTGCAGCTTCTCTGGGTACATATCTGAGCTCATATATTGTAATATATGTACTATGTACTAAAGCCTATGCATCCCACGGCTTTGGGTACTGTACCACGGGACAGAGTGATTGAACTCGCGCCTATTCAGAAGCGATCCTTTGGATGCACATATATACCCCGCGGGACTTGAATGGCAGTGCATACCTACCTTTCACATGGCAACGTGACGATATCTGGAATTTGGTAATTAAATCGCCTATTGAGGCTGTTCATCGATTGATCATCGGTTTCCCTGGATTTTTTCGCGCGATTGCGTTTTATGATTCATTTGAGAATCAATGTAACTTAATGCCTATTGACAGGTCCTTTTTCACCCAAATTTTATTTTTAGTATTACAAATTTTTTTTTTTTGTGGTGATTTAAAAAAAAAAGGCGAGTAAATATTTTTATTTTACTGGGAAAAATTTTGTGTGAAAAATTTCTATATAATAGCCGCGCCCAGTCGGACTGTACAATTCAATTGATATTGTAACTGGCGATTACCATTTTTTAGCATATTTGCGATGATAACACGTGCTACATAACATAACACATAATTCCCGGTCATAAACTTATCGGCGCAAGTATGATAATTACTTAGCGGCCCGTTAGTTATGTAAATTTACAAATGATTCACCCTGTCAACATATGGCGTTTATTTTATAACCACCTGCGAACTTTTAATTGTCAATGAATTATTTATTTACTCCAACATGCCTGCGTACACTTTATGCTAATTAAAGCCCATCAGGTATTTATTTTTGCCATTTATCCATACATTATCTTTTCATCGTATGATCAGTTACCAGTTTTAATTTTTTATGATAAATAATAATAATAATAATTGCGAAAAATTTACGGAGTGGATGATTTTTAATTGATTTAATCTCTCTGGAGTGAAATTCGCTCTCAAAATAATTTTATTTAGATTATTATTATTTTTTTTTATCATTTATTTGAGGTAATTTTTATCAATTTGGGATTTTAACCTTGTATTAGCTAATTAAAAATTTATTTTAGTCTAAAAATTCCTTACTTAGATATTTTACAGATTAAAATCCCCAATCACTCCCGATTTTTACTAATGTAATAATCGTTACCAGTTTAATAACCAAAAACGAAAGGTCATTGAACCTAAATTAACAATTTGGTATTCATACTTTGTATCATCAGAGAATAGTGACATAAAACAAGTGAGCGATCTGGGCAATTGGGCGTGAAGAACTAAATTAGGCGATGACGTCACCGGTAGTTCTGCCCTTCTGTTCTTGTGTAAGACATTTAGCCTCGCGGGGGGTCGAATACTGAGTGCAGTAACTTTATAAAAGCTGTAGTATATACTCGAGAAGAAATAAGCTATTCCTGACTATGACGGCGATGCCTCTGCTCAGAGATCGTAAACTCGTGGCAATGGGCCGATCCCGAGGAGTATCCGGGCCAAAGAGCGGATGAAGATCGTCAATGTTGATGATGCGTGGATCACGATGTAGATGCATTGCAGCTTACTCTATATTATAGATGAATATATGACACTACTCCAGTCGTAGCTGAGCACTTTCACATTCTCTCTTCTTATATCATCGCTATTCTATTCTGTTATGTTTTTTTTTTCACCCTCTGTTCTGTTTTCTTATTATCCTTCTATCCTCTGCCCGTCTGCTCGTACACCATACCAGTATACTCTGGATCCTTATCGGAGTGTGTATACACAAAATATTTATTTTTTTTCTTCCTTTTAGTATCCTCTTTTATAATACGGTTCGCTTCTATTCAAGTTGCGCTATCGGTGAAATACGATATGAATATATATTTCCGTAAATTTAAAAAAGTAATATTTGCCAAGACGCCACGTGACTTCGATTTACGAAACATATTTTATCAAATTATATTATATATTTTATTTTTATTTTCGAGAATGATATTATCGTTCGGTTTTTCCGTATGTAAATTATCAAACTTACTGTGAAGAGAGATAAATAATAAAATATTTCATAAGGAAACATTTCATAATTTTTCAAATTTCAATCTTTCTCAATTACTAACAGATATTTAAAAAATTTTTTTAATTTCTTTTAATAATTAAAAAAAATTTTTATTATTCAGTCTTAAATAATTTTTACAACCCTTTAGAAAAATAAAATAATTTCTCGAGTAATTTTTAATCTGACATATGGTTTTATAATTTTCAATAACAGTTGTAGTACATTGCAATTGCGATTATAATTTTTCCAACGGTTTGTTCTCTAAAGTTTATTTAAATATAAAAACGCACATTACATCCGCTAGGTAATTCCTCGCGATTATGAGTCTCCCCTATTTTTCTTTATCAAATGCCACGCGCTCATATTTATATTTATATACATGACTTACATCAACTTAGCTGAGTCGTAGGTCTCAAGTCACGTACGCGTGCGGATGTAATTATTAACTCGCGCGAATTATGTCTAGAGTTTCCGGATATCAAGTACATATGCTAGTTTTAAACAATTGACATTCAACAGTCTTTTTTTTCTTTAATTTTTTTTACAAAGTGAGTAGGAAGGGTGTGAGATAAGATAAAATAAAAGAACAGGATAAAAAGCTCTAGAGCAAAGTTGGGAGATGAAATTTTTCACCCTTGGTCATATCCGACTGTCGTCACAAATCGACGCCTCCACTTTATCCAATTGCGCCACCTATATAAGATATAGGGATTGCCCTACGTAAAAGTACCCTCATTCGCCGCTGTAATAGTCGTAGAAATAGTACAGAGGGTAATAGAAATAGGAGTAGAAGAAGTAGTACGAGCCAACATGTTTTTTCGCTCCACTCGCTTCCGCCGCGAGCGAGCCGGCGTCAAGTCACGCTTCCGATTCGCGTCTACCCGACTTGATCTTTATCTTTCAAGTACATCGTCTGTGTAAAACATTTGCTCGTTGTGATGTCGTTATACGTAAAGAATAATTAATTAAATTTTTTTATAATTTAAGGTTTTGAGAAATTTATTAGCGTTTCTTAAAAAAAATTTTTTTTTTAGTAACATGATTCATTTTTTATTGTTTTACGATTGTCTGATGCTGAAAATCAATTGAACTATTAAAAAATATTAAGCTAGTGCGATAAATATAAAAAAATTTAATATCAAATATTGAAAATTGAATTTTAACTACAAAAATTAAAAAATAAAATTTACAGCTCATCCAAACGCGTGGACATTGCAATTTTCCCTCAAAAAAAAAAAAAAACCCTAAAAATAAATTTAGCGGTAAAACGAACACGTTTAAAGTCGAGTTGGCTATCGGCAGTCGGTGTAGTACCGTGGTAATTTTCCCTCATCAAGCATCGCGCCCGGGGTTTTATTGGTAATTAAAAGTTAGTCGGGTGGTACGAGGGTACGAAGCGATTGGAATTAATGGTATGAAATAGGCTTTGGTTCACCGTGCCGTGAGATACACACTCATGTGTACATCGGTTCCCGTGATCGTCCATTATGAAAAGCATATATTGTCAAATAAATAATTACCCCGAAAAAATACACCGACAGAAATATATAAATCAGTGTATAAATCTAACAAAATCCACGACAGTCATTTTAATTTTAAATTACAAAGCATATAATCCTTTTGTCTCACTTGTAAAATTCGACCGACTGCTCGCTCTCTTCAATTGTACTTTACTCTGCCTAGCTGAGATTGTAAACAGAGTTTTCATGCACAACCGAGATAGCGTGAAATAGCCCTCGCGTGCTCGTGAGCTTAATTAAATAGATGTAATAAGTGTAGAGTAGGAAGTTAAATAAAATGAGACGGATAAATCAACGGTGTAGTTATGCGCATGTATATTTGCATGTATTTTAGTTGAGACTGCACTAAAAAAAAAAATTACTTGATGAAAGACAAAAATTACTTTTCTTGAATCCAGTAATTTTTTATTAAAATAAACTAAGAAAAAAACTTCTTGAATTAATAATTTTGCTATCAACAAATAAATATTATTCCTTGACAATTTATCTCAATAGCGATATCCGAAGTAGAAAAATAATCGAAACAGGAATAAAACATCAAACAATTGCAATATGCTCTTTGAAAGCAGTCATCCTTATTTAATTCTTACTCTCCAACTCATCCACTTTCTCGAATTCATCCTCATATAATATAACAGATATTTGTATCCACTCTTCGGAGCGTTTCCGGCGTTTCACTGGCGCCGTTATGCCTCAGCACTTGGGATTATACACCGTACCGCATATCACGAGCAGAGGGTTGTCGACGTCGTCGTCACGATTACCGACTATTCGAGACCAAGACCCTCACCACTCTTTTTGGCCTCAGCCATTTTATTCCTTCTAAAATAAAATAAATAAAATGAAACTCGCAGAATCCTGACGAGACACCCACATTTTCTACCACAAACACAAACACACATAGCCAAGAAAACTTAAAACGTCGTTACGGCAGAGGCAGATCGTTACCTATATACATCCGCGCACTCACAATTTTCCCATAATGACAGATAGACGTCAAGTTTTTTCCCCTCGAAACCATCGAACCACCTCCACGATAATATGCTCCAGCGAATCTGCAATCCCCGAGTATCTCTGAGTTTAAAATGTCAAGGGGTTGCAGAAATAAATACTGGAACAAGATACATACTATTTTTTTTATTTTTGAAAAATGATCTTTTCACTTCGAGGTATCTACTGACACTCTTCTTTCACTTCTCATTTTTCTTTATAAAAAAAAAAAAATAATAAATAAAGCGAGCTTTTGACTCACCGGGTCTTAATGTACCAAAAGGAACTCGAGATGGATGTGCAGTACTTGGACAAGGAAATACATAATTAACTTAAAGAGTGACTGCGAATAATTTTACGTGCTAGCACAAAGAAAACCACACGACAAAAGTGTTGGGAAAAACGGAAGTCAAATAGCAAAGCTTATTCTCATTCTTGCGCGCAAGGATATTGAAGAATTTATTTGAAAGCAATAATAATTATAACAATTATTGTTAACCTGGAGCAAAAGAACGGACATTTTTTATCTCAAAAAAAATTTTTATAGTTATTGAATTGAAAAATAATTTTTTTTTTATAGAATAATATACTAATAAATTCAACAATAAATATAAATCATTGAATATTTGTTCCCTTTGTCCATGGATGAGTAGCTGATAATAAAGTGAACAAATTCAATATTTTTTAAATGAATGAATAAGTAATGGCGGAGAAATAACCAGTAATATTGATGGACAGTGAGTTGGCTCTTAATATTATCCCTTACGGTAGTTTATCATCCTATAACAAGCGCATTAAGCTTCGATTAATCTTGGATACTTTTATTAAGACTTTATGAAATCCATTACTCTACTTTGCGGATGCTTACTTTCGATAGCCGAGGAAATTTATAAAGACATCAACTTGATAAACGTCAGGTTGAAACTTCGAGCAAGTTAAACATTATAAAACTTTATCTATCGTCGATTTTCATTCTTTCGTATCGATGATCGCTCGAGTGTTTAAACTGCATTAAATTTTTGCTCTTTTATCTTCCATCTCCTATAATTAAAGTTTCTCAGAGAAAAGCCATCGGTAAATTTGTCTTTCTGCTATGAAATTTTTTATTATTTATTATATAAGATCTTTGTTTGCTTGGTTAAGTTTAATCTCTGATGTTTCAACTCTGTTTACTCTGTAAATATAAAAACCAATTATTATTTTTGGTAAAAGTTAATTTAATAAAAAAAAGTTTATATTTATTTATACATAAGAAAAATAAATAAAAGCGCAAAGCCTTTTTAAGAGAGATAATATTTAACAAAGATGATACGAGACACATTAAAATATGTTTATGTTTAATGTTTATATATATATATGTAAAAAGCGAAGCCGAGCTATTGATATGCAAACGAAGTCATGGATCGTAAAATTCACGCAATATCGGTCTACGCTGAATGAGGACGAGCGAATAGAAAGACAAGAAAGAAAAAGATAGAATAACTGAGTTTGAGGACTTTTCCACGGTGTAGTGCAAGCACAGCGCATTTTATCCCACATTATCCCGAATGATACGCCGGTTTAGGCTTTTACTTGAGCGTTATAATGTGGCACCCACTACCCGGTATCAGCTTGAAGGGGTGAGGAGGTAAAAATGCAAACTCGTGGCTCATCTCACGCGTGAAAACTCTTGAATAATATTAACGCTTCTTTCGGATTATTAAAATGTCTGCTAAAATTTCTCACTTTAAGTATAAAAGGTCATGAGAGATAGATAAATAATTGACAGTATTTTCTTATAAATTAACATTCGTTTTCAATCAGTAAATTTTTTTCTAGTAATTAAAAAAAATCATTTTTTTTTATTAAAATAACCACCAGACGTAACTCATGATTGGTTAACTTGATTCGGTAAAAATTATTTATGCATTCACAAAAAATAAAATCCTCTAGTATACAAATAACTAAACAGAAGCTTACAACAAAAGTCTATTTAACTTACAACGTAATTAATAACCTTAATATCTCAATTTAAATACAGTAATGTTCCAACCGTCGCAAATCGTCAATAGCGTTTCCATTCCCCTTTCCACGGGTATTTTTTGCCGCTCACCCCATCAATCCAAACAACGTCAACCATCGCCGACAAAAAGTAGAAACCGCGCGGCAACAATCGACGTCGTGTAGCATTCTCACAATTTCTATGTAAATCTCGTCGGGTATTTGTGAGTGTGTGCTGATTTTAAATCCTACCTGAGACAAACAAATAAATAAGAAGACACACATTTGTTCGTACAAATTGTGCTAGGTATTCCTATTATACATTGTACATTATTATATACATGGGTAGTGTAAATTAGACTACCGTTGCACTTACACCAGTATAGGGGGCGAGAAACAAACGATTTTCCAGCCACTCCTCACAATACCGTCACAAGCCACAATTTACTCCGATGAATTAAATTAGGGTGACAGCTTTTCAGTCTAATAGCCTCCACTTCATTGTATCGATTATTTATCGCGTAGGGTAGGCACCCGAATTCCGGATCAACAAATGTTTAATGTGAGTAATCACAACTAGTGAGAATAAAAAAAAAAAAATAAACCACTGGAGCTAATACAAGAGTCGAATAAAAGGTATCGACTAATTTACGACTAGTTTAACTCGTCACATCACTTTCTTTCATTCTCTGTTTTCCATTCAGCAAGAGACATTGAGTTGATACTGCTCTCGGCCGTTGTCCAACCCTCCGTTAAAAATATTCCCTTTGCTGTACTGTTACTATTCAGACTCTTTTTTTTTTCCTCTAAGCGAGATACTTTTTTATTTTTTCTTCCTCTACATTGCAAGAGAATGGAAACAGCAAGCTTACCCCATCGTTATATCGACAAATTTATCGTCAGAAATCTACTACAACAGAACTTCCCGTTCTATTTGTCTTTCCAATAGTCACCCTGAAGCTTGGAGATTGTTTACGATATTGACTCTTCCCTTTTATGTTAATTTCGTGTCCGAGTGTAAGAGTATTGTGTCGTGTGACATACGCGAATGTGTGTTTTTGAATTTTGATTTCACGCATTACAATTCCCGGTTGAGAACTACTCCCCTTTACAAACCGATATAGACGTAGCAGAAGAATAAGTAAAGAGATGTTTATTTTTGAAAATTATGTTCAATAATTAATTGTTTATCAAAAAAATAAAAAGGTAGTTTCAATAAATATTTATTCTAACTCAGAAAGTTTTAAAAATTAGTTTTTTATAAATATTGGTTTTGCAAGCTAGATTTCATAAAAATTGGGCTCATAAATTAACTTTGATAAATTATTATGATTATTAATTTTTTTTTGTATTCCCATAGGGTTAGTTTTAGAATTTAAAAGCTCATACACTGAAATATCGACGAATTTATGATAAAACACACTCATTGCTGTGAACTTATGCAACCCCATGACATCTCAGTATGCTAATTGTCCCAATTAGCATAGGAAGTGGGTATCCCGAATGTCGCGAGTATCTAACAGTAATAAACCAGTCCTCGTGGAGCCTCTAGTCTTTTGGAATATATATATGTATACCGAGGGATATGTATAAATCTCATTTCTCTTTCTTGCAACCCTCTTATTCGCGATTCCTCGCTATTATATTCGCGTATATGGCGATGTGCAAAGTGACTATATTTGTCGTACAATCGACCGCAATTACCGCGCGCTACCTGCTGTGAACACATATTTTGAACATACGACGTTCGTATGAATATATATACCTAAATGTAAAGGCTTACAGCCTATTTGCTAATTTATTTTCACGGGATAGGATAACGACGTCAATTTGTCTTGTCGATCCTTTTTCGTTTATTCGCATCAAAGCTCTTTTCAGCTCCTTATTAATGAAATAAGTAATTGCTCAGATCGGCAGTAAGCATTATTATCAGCATTTAAATTGAATTTTAAAGTCTACTTAATTTTATTTCAATTTCATTAAATTTCAGAAAAATTACTGTCAAGTTTTAATAAATTCTGTAAAAATATTTTTAAGCTAAAATTCTTTAGCTCAATAAAAAATATTTAATCTAAAGTAACTTCAAACAACCCGACTTCTATGACCAGATCACCATCCAGCACAAATATTTAAATGTTAATAAGCCAGCCCGGAGTATAATATAATCCAAGTACGCAAATGCCACGTATTAATAATTATAATTCTGCTGATGAAGATAACAAAAACTTTAGCTCAATCTAAAATTAAAATTGAAAAGTATTGCTGATTAAAACAGATTAAGAATATCCTCGGTATAGCAATAATAGCTTGATCAAAACATTGTTGGGCTTTTAAATTTAATCATTATTATTTTATTCGCGAGGGAGGTTAATTATTTTTTTATTATCCACATTCATATATATTACACAGAATATTGTATTTTGTGTATGCAAATATATGTATTTATCTTTTTAGACTCTTTAGTCTCGCTCTCCACCGAATCAAAATTCACGCGAGATAACGGCATTGCCTAGGAATTGCGTACTCGGTGAGGCGATCCCTGGTGAAACTCAACGTCTCTCTCTCTCTTTCTCTTTCTCTCTCTAGGTCTATTTAATTGGCACGGGTAATTAGAGTGCAGCCAAGTAGTACCAACCAACGTAACTTTCTCTCTCGTTCTTTCCCATCACTATTTGTTCGGATATTGCGTACAGTAGTGTGATTAGGACCACATATGTGAGCATGTGTATGTGTGCATATGACGTTACAGTGGTACATACTGCCGAGTAGTATCATTGAAGTCGGTTTAAGTTAGGGCGGTGAGCGTTGACCGTAGGGAGAGATCTCGTGGAAATCGGGACATTCGTATGTAAACTTTGACGTTGGGCGCCAGCCACAGGATACATGCACGCCCGATATACATCCAATGAGTGTGTACTTTCGTGGCTTACCCCCGCACCCCACAATACAGTATTCTCTCTGCTTAGAGGTTATAATATGTGGACAGAAATATATGGGATATGAGCGAGAAGTGCCACGACGTGGTTTCCTGTGATATAATTTATGGATGCACGCGTCTATCTAGTGGGGCATCATCTAACTAACGCAGATTATACCGACCCAACTCGGAGCGGAATAACGATGACGAGTTCGTATCTATATATATTTGATATGTGTATACAAATTACGATATACTGTACTGAGTCCAGCTACTATTCTTCCTTCTATTTAAATGGCTATGGGGACTATTTGACATGGTATATTTTTGGTCCAACTTTGGACGCTACATTTAGTTGGTTGCTCACATGGGTTATAAATCTCAGTGGTTATTTTATATTCGGTAATTTTTGGATTTAAACTTTAAGTAAAAAGAAATTTTTGTGTAGAATTAGACTTTGGAAAGTTTGACGGGGATTTTTTAAAGGGCATTTAATTTTCTACAATAACATGTATTGCTATCTAAATATAAATGTTAAGACTATTTAAAAAAAGAATATTTATAACTATTTTTGAAATAGCCTGTAGTACATGTAAAATCATAAACTTTATCATTAGCTAGGTTGTATATCGACGGACACCCGCTGATTTTTCATCTCTTCTTCCATGTAATAGGTATACATTGATGTGTGTCCACGTTCTACGTTCTGGGTGTTTATATATTGGTTTGGCCGCGAGTGGGCAGTGGTGTGTACGTTGGGCTCAACGTTAAAATGTAACAACTTTCTCTCTTTCTCATTCTTCTGGTTGACACGAACTGCAATAGTGTAACCGGCGGGCATTTGCCAGTTTCCATCACCGAGCATAGCCCACCCTCGATTCAATTCAATGCCACTCAATCAGTCAATGTAACGCCCTGGACAACATGTATGTTGTGTGTGTACATACCAGAGAGTAGAATACTCTGTACACTCAATACATCTACTCGCATTGCACCGCAATGAAAACCCGGGCACGACCTCTCGCACTTATCCATCCATCTGTCCATTCATCCATTCAATCTCTCGCTCCCTCGCTCTGTACACATGCCCATGGTTCATCTGACGCAATATACGCGAACAGGTATTTTTTCACCGGAATAACCGAATCCAGATGGATTCAAATGGTTCAAACTTTAATGAATGTCCAATCGTTTCCAGATTATTTTGTTTTTCCAATTTCGACACTTACATTCATATGGATTTATGTCTTTTTTACTTTTTACCTTTAATATTTTAGATTTTAATTTCAGTTTTACGAAGTTTTTTTTCAACTTCGTCAAATGGAAATTTATCGTAACATTTCTGGTCTCTGTTACAATTTTTAATCCTGTATTCAACATAAAAAATTGCCAATTTTTACTGACTTCAGTTTTTTTTTTTTTTATTTACAGTAATTTATATTTTTTACACGATTTATAATTTAAAAGTATTAGAGAGTGCTCCGGGATTGAAAAATTTTTTCGCCTCTTTTTTGCAACTATTTTTAATGTTTTACAATAGTTAGTTCACTTAATTAACATAACTTTTTTTATCATCAAATAGATCATTCAATTAAGATTAAATTTGCAATTTTGTTAAATTTATTTAGCGTAGTAGAAATAAGAAAATTATTGAAATAATTTTAATGAAAAATTCCAGTTGTAATAAATATTTTAGTAACTTAACTCACTTCTTTAATCACAAAACTTTTTCCATACTATTGGACTTGAATACGCCTCTGAACGCAATTACACCTGAGTAATAGCAGCAGGATGAGCGAATGTGTCCTGGAACAGCGTTACAGTAGATTGCTTGAGGGTGAGGGTGAGGAAGAGAAAGAGGAAGAGGGAACTAGCAGCAGTAGATGAAAAGGGTCAGTATCTGGCTGTGGCGTACTGAGTTTTGGATGTGTGCTGGTGGTAGGACGACGACACTCTGGCATTCAATCCATCTGTAAACTGTCCACTTTGATGGGGCGACAATCACACCCGCTGTAACGAAACCCTTCCACAGTAACTCTGTACCCTGGATTCTATCTACCACCCATTTCCATTTTCATTACTGTATCCCTATCTCGCTTGATCTAACTCATTTTGCAGATCGACGAGCAGATATAAAATCCAACTCAACTCTGTTTCGATCCGATCCATTGTCTCTTTTGCGTCCGGCGAAATTGTATGCGCTTGAATTTATATCGTACGTTTGACGCCCTCCAAATGAAGATCACTCGACGTTGATTGCGCTGTTTTCGACTGTGATCGATGGGCTTTTTGACTATCAATACACATTTTATCGCCACGTTATTAACAATTACATACCATAACCCCACTGTTTCATATCGTTTAATTGTTTTTAAGATAAAATGAAAATATATTTTATTGCAATTGACATATGAGCTTTCTGTGAATTTTCAAAAGTTTTAAACTTTTTTCAAAATATAAGAAAATAAAAAATTTTCGACAGTTGGGGAGTTATTAATTTCAGTTCACTTTTTGAAAATTCAAGTTTTATAACATCTTGACATATAACCCCTTTTAAACTTTCCAAGCAACAAGTATCGTAATTCTCTTATTTTTTTCACACCCTAAGCTCGCACCGACCAGTTCAAATTTACTGGGCACTAAAACTTTCAAAGTGGCGGCATCCATCTTGGAAAATGGTCTTTTGGAATATATTGATATGTTACACAGCGAAGGGACGAATAAACTCAGAGAAATGCAAATATAAAATATTTATTCTCAGCGTACATAATTCGGCCGAATGATTTGAAGCTTAGGGCACTTTCTTTAGACTTTTCAGAATCTGATATCCACCAATCAAATAATAATGTCCTTGCATTGATTTTATTTACTCTCATATTTCCATAAAACTCGGCATTGCCTTAATGTTTACAGATTTATGAAAAAAAATTTTTTCCTCCTTTATATCATATGAATATCTTTAAGAGCGCGTAAAGTCTGACTGCTTTGAGTCGCCCTCTCTCGGCTTTACTACGAACTACTACACTCTGTTCTATAATTAAAAAGTTCTTACCACAAATAAATATCTTCAACACATTTTTGTCAATAAGAAAATCACTATAATTATAATGACAGTAATAATAATAGTTATAATAATGATAATAATAATTATCCTGATCATCATCAAATTAATTAGCAATTCATCAATTTCTCCTTTGTATACATCCCTCTGCAAATTTCCGTTGTAATGACATGACATGTTATGCAAATTATCAAGGCCTCAATATTATATCCTATGTATTCTGATACTCCCAATTAAATCTGCATGCATGTATTATATATTATACATCTATACATACATACAAATATACCCACAGAAATCGGTTAGCAGTAATACAATTCTTATTACGATTTACCTACCATTATCCTCTCGTCTTAATCCCTTCTGAAGAATAAGAAAAATCTTCAAAGAACTTACGCCCATTTAGCGTCTAAAAGTGCAAGTCGGTTCCATAATCCATTACATTGTAATCTTGGCTGATTTTGATCCTTCAATGAGTTCTTCTGTGAGGACTCGAGACAATACAGACTATAAACCAGTCTGTAACCCAGGAAAGGAAATTAAAGAGTTTTCTGTCTTGGAGTTTGAGAAATGGCTCAAGTCTTTTAGTCAGACAAAAAATGAGAGTTTTTAGTTCATTCCTTATTTATACATAGTTCATTCAAAAATTTGCGGAGTTAATGATCATTGATTAATTGATTTAATTTCTCCGGAGTGAAATTCACTCTGAGAAGGGTTTTTTTTTTTTATTGTTTTTCTTTATTTTCTTGAATAAAAATAAAGAAATTATTTTTATTTATCTGAAAATTAAACTCTTTTTTGAATCCCAAAATAATTTACAACCTCGGCATAATGAGGAGTAACGCTTACACTCGGTAATGTGGAACGCTTGAACATAATATCGTATACAGGCTTACATAGGGAGAGGATGAGCGCTGCATATGTAATCGTGTCGCATGTCAAACATAGTATGGACTCGAAGCACAGAAGATAGTATTGTAGGATACGCATGATGGGCATTGAAGATATTGTGTATATACACGCAACAGGAGTCAGTATACGGACTGTGTGCTCAGGTAGTTGTCTATCGGCTGTTGGTGGGTGTACAATATCCATACAGCATACAGCAGTAGTGTACTATAGGCTACTGCTATACAACATACTGGTGGGTTAGGTGTTCGCTATGTGCATAACGATTATATGCCTATTAGAGGAGCACTATTCAATACATATGTATTAGGTACATATATATGTATCCTATATATGTCTATATGTCTTTATGTATATGCATGTAGCCCTAGCCTGAGGAGGACTGGGTGGCTGAGGATGTCCAGTACGTGGTTTCAGGCCGAAAGGTACCATTACGTTATTGATGAGCAGCTGACCAGCGGAATTGGTTCAGCACGTGTGATCGATCCGGCTAATCTCAATTTGCCTCCGTGTCTAGATGTTGATATTGAGTACATAAAATACTTGTATACTAATGTATAAATCTAATCTAAAAAAAAATTCATTCATTCAAGAGAAAAATTCTTGAACCAAAAAATTATTCTGAATGATTTCGTTAAAGTGGCAAAATTCTTGATTGGAAATATTTTTTTTTGGTTTTAAGTAAATTTTACTGGATTAAAGACAATTCAAAATTTTTTATTAATTAGTCACGATAGAATAAAAATTTGAAACATTAATTTGATTCAAGAGTAAAAATCTTTATCTAATAAAATTATTTAAAAAAATTAGATCATTTTGAATTAAGTAGAAAAATTCTTAAAAAAAAATTATTTATTTAATTTTTGGAGAATTCAATAAAGAAAGGGTTAGTTGGAGGGTGAGGTATATTTTTCAAGCACTGTTAAACTAATGCATTGAATCGTGTAATTTAAAAGGGGACTATTGGTTTCGAAAGTACAATTGTGTTATTGTGACTTTTATATTCTTCTTTTTGAATTTTTAGTCAATAGTGATGGATGGTTTTATTGATAGTTGGGGTTTTGTAAAATATTTATTACGTTATTTAATAGAAAAAGTGTGATTGATTGCTGTGATTGATAATTGATGTAAAAAGTACGATTTTAATTGCACTATTAATATATGAGTCGAGTGGAATGATGATTAATGGTATAAATAATCGTTCTCCCTGTTTTTAAAATGAATCTTCATCAAGTGACGCGGTAACACATGTAATAATTTTTTACCCGTTTTCTTGATGAGGATGATCAGTAACATGCGTTTACACACTACACGTGATTGCTCCCTTTTCCATGGATATACTAGAGAAACGAGAATCTAGGCATGAACGAGTCCTCGATTAATAAAATTCTAAAGTCTTGTGAAATTAAAACGACACTCGTTCGTTTTGTGTAATCAAGTGTAAAAACTGGTTTGTGTTGTCACTCTCTGTTTATAAACTGTCATATTAATTTATCGAGTGACATACTTATATTTTATAAAAATTTATACATATACATTATCAATTTAAATAATTATTTTTAGAAGTCGATTTAAAGTGAATTAATTTTATTATTAGCAACCGCAAATTAAATCCGTGAGAAAAATTTAAATAAAAAATGTATTTTTAAAATCCAATTTCTGGACGATGTTTGTAGTTTTATACAAAATAAAAAGTTTATGTTATCTCAAATAAAAAAATAACAAAATATAAAGTTGGAATATTGAAAAAAAATCGATTTATTTCCAAGTGAAGTAGCTGAAAAAATATTTAAACAGCATCTCCAAGCATCGAAACATATGACAATTGAAATTTACAGAGTTAAAACAAGGCATAAAAAAATTAGGATGTGTAACAACGAATCAAAAAGGTTTTATTGGAACGTAAATCACCGGTATATTGGATTTGAGGTTGCCCAGAACCGGGGAAATCCTCACTCGTTTAATTCATTTCAAGGCTTGTGTGTTTAAATTCACAAAACATAAATACGATAGTAGTGTAACCGCGTTCGAACGATATCGCTCGCCATCAGTAACAACTGTATATAACTATTATCAACAACTAAACAACACACAAAACCGGTGTTTTGATGCACAAGCGATATTTATACATACATACATACATATATACAACGATACGAGAAAGATAAAGTAGTAGATAGATATATTAAGAGAAGTGGATAGCAGTAGATGATGCACCCCAAATCCCAATATGCTATGTATGGTACGTCCCGAACGGACTAACGGTGATCTGATTTTAAATCAATCAACAGTGGTTTTGCGCTCAATTTACAGTAAACTCTCAGCCGAGTGCAATATGCACTTATGTGATTGAATGTACGATGAAAAAATAATGGAAAATGTTGCAGAAGATGAAAAAAAAACTTAGTGTTCTAAATGTATCCACATGTGATTTTCTGTTTTCCATGGAAGGCAAGTTACCGATTTACCGACATCAACTCATTGATGAGACTGTTACTTGTAACGAAAGTGGGCCATTGATTTACTCGGTAAATCAATGAGGCGTGGTTCTGATCGTTAAAGGAGCATTGGGGGTGTAGCTCAGTGGTAGAGCGTTCGCTTTGCATGTGAAAGGCCCCGGGTTCGATCCCCGGCATCTCCAAGTTATTTTTTGTAAAATTATCATTGTCATTATTATTATCTAACTATATAATCAATATAAGATGGAAAATTTTGTCTTAGATGTATTTACGTGATAAAATACATTTTTTTTAGTGAAACTTAGTTTTATCAAAAGGGTATTGGCTATAATTTTGTTTTATCATGTTTATCATGTTTATCATGTTTATTACATTATTAGTAATTGATCCTATCACATCGATATTATTTTTTTAATTTACCTAAAAAGTACCCAAATTATCTATAAAAAATTATTAAGCTAAAATTTTTTTATTCACAATTCGGAATTTTCGGTAGTTAAAAACTAACTGCAGATTGTTATTTATCATTATTTTTATTATTATAAGATATTAAAAGCTAAATTTTTGCTCACTTCAGACTGTCACAGTTTACAGTCGACTTGTATAATTTTTCGAATCGTCCTCATTCACGGTTGTAGCAACGATTTAGTCACCGACGACTACTCTTGCTAGACACCCGTTACGTAGGCTTTTAAATTTCAACCCTAAAAGTGTTTTACGGTTGGCGTCACCCATTGATCGAATTTAAAACTTTATGTCGGGACGATCGGGTGACACCACTTTGACACCCGGATGTACTGATTTTACAACCAGCACGCGACGGAAACGGATTTTGCGAATGAAAATTTAAAGGGTACGAGGGATCCATACATATAACATATAACATACAACATATCACATATAACAAATAAATATATAATACATTTATAGCTGTAACATCCATTGGACATCGGACAAATCGGGATTGGTTTTGAGTTCGAGTACAATGGGTTACAAAGTGCAGTAGTACAATTGTATCAATTGTACAATGTACACAAGTTAAATGTTTCAAAAGGGTGAGAAAGATTCCTATCCCGAATGGAGAGGGTCGATATGATTATTCGGATGCGTTTGCTCGGAACCAATCGCCAACTTAATAATACTCGGATTCCCGCAAATTGATACTCGGGATGTAACAGAGCCCGACAAAGGGGTTGCTTTTTTGCACCTTGTTTCTTTATACGATTTGGTGTTTTCAGCAAACACTGGAACTGGGTTTCCAGGTAAAGGCCGTCTGGTGCGACTTATGGCTTTTCAATGAATTACCTTCAAAGGTTTGAATGATACTGGTATGGTTATCAAGTTCCAACATTGTGCAAATTATCAAATTAATCAGAAGTCTTGAAGTCGGGAAAAAAAAGTTAAAGATTCCGTTACATAGATATAGTATAAGCCAATAAAAACGTGTTAAAAAAATTTTTTTCTCAAGCACCCCATTTGGCCGTCACCCTAAATCAACTATACCCCAGGACTTTCTCTCAGCATATCTCCGAAAATAGTCACAACAAGACCCAATAAATCCTATTAGACATGAAATACTAGCATTAGTGCTGTTAGCTTATCGCATATGCATGCTCTTGAGGAGCATAATATTCAAACGATCATATCGTAATCGATTGCGATAAGAATATCGGATAAACGGTTGGCAATTGAGACGATTGAAGTTCAGAGAGTATAAATACTTGTAGAAAAAAGTCTATTCGGTAGCTACGTTCTTCCGACACAACAGGATGTCTTTATCATTATCCACCTTCTTCTCCACATCCGGTTATTGGCTTAGCGGCCATAAATAACTTAAGAACAGTAATTTGCATGGTGCGTGGCTAATCGTTAAATCAAATGTTTTACGTCTTCATTTCATTCGCGTGATACTCATCAAGGCTTATGCTTATCTAAGTGTTTATCCGGTTATGCTTTAACACGTGTGAGAATTTTTTTCGGTGTTTTCCACCACGATCTCCGAGTCATCTAATTAAATATTTACCAAACATTAATGACGAATAAATTCAATTAGCCACGCGACGGATTTTCACCCCTTTGATTATTTATTAGTGTTTTTTATGTCTTTGTTTTTTTTTTTGTTCAACAGCAAAACTTTCCAGCTGCGACTGTGCGTGGATTATTTGTTTGTCTTAGAATGCTTTTTATCTTAGAAGGGTACACAGAATTTTAAGAATGAAATATGCAAGACTGTTTTATATCTGAAAGAGTCAAGACTGTACAGTAAAGAGTGGATGACTCTTTAGAACCGAATAATGTTTTCCCAGTAATTACACTGTTAATTGCGCACCCAAGGAAGAGGCATTTCATCTCCTCG